>NC_071279.1:1870000-2175000 GCF_023375685.1 Ictalurus furcatus
AAAGTCATCATTCCGATAACGTAGAAACGCTACTTTATCTATAGCGAAGAAGCTTGCGTTGCGTGATGGTGTGCCGTCTCTCCTGTGTAGTAATAAGATCGAGAAAGAGAAGCGGGAGCATGCCAAGCAGCACGGGATGATCAGGACGGAGATCAGTGGAGGAGAGATTGCTGAGGAGATGGAAAAAGAGAGACGGGCCTTTCAGCTCCAGATGTGTGAGGTAAGGGATGTGCTTCACCTTTCAGCCAGCTGTGGTAGGCTTTAAGCAGGAGACTGAGGGCTGTTCTCATCTCATTTCAGTATCTCATCAAAGTGAATGAAATCAAAATCAGGAAGGGGGTCGACTTGGTGCAGAACCTCATCAAATATTTTCACGCCCAGTGCAAGTACGTTCTTCCCATTTTTTTTTTTTTACAAAAAACAAAACAAAGCCACATAAATAAATAAATAAATAAATAAATAAATAAAGGCGGATAGTTCTCTGAAAGCGCCACGGTTGAAATGAGCCATCATTTTTCAAATGCTCTCTCCGTCCAGTTTCTTTCAGGATGGGTTAAAAGTTGTGGAGAATCTTAAACCAACACTGGAAAAACTGTCCACGGACTTAGCAGGAGTGAGTTTGGGATCTTCCTGACTATGTAACACCTCAACATCTTTGTTTCGCATCCTGACGTACTTCTGAATCTTTCTTTCTGTAAATAAGGTTAAACAATCACAAGAAGGAGAAAAGAAGCAGCTGATCCAGCTTCGAGATGTTCTAAAGTCATCCTTACAAACAGAACAAAAAGAAGTGAGGTTCATCATTTTTTCTTGAAGTTGAGGTTTACACCCCACCGCTTGATGGGTGAAAAATAAATGTATGGCTTTTTTTGTAGATTATCTCCAAAAGACAATTACATTTGAATTTTAAGGGGTTTTCGAGGCCTAAAACACATGTAATAGTGATTTTGATAAGTTTGTATTCGTATTGATATACCGTTTGACTAGTTTCATTTATCTGAGCGAGTCTCATTAAGGTGTCTAATATCTAGGGCTGTAAGACTCAAGTCCAGGCTTGGGACACTTTCTAGATTGACTTGCACTTGTCTTGGACTTATTGGGATTTCTACTGAGACTCGTCTCTGTATTTGGTATTGGTATCGGTCTAAGAATTTGTAAAAAATAAATAAATAAATAAATAATAATGTTTTTACATTGACAAAATTTTGACGTCTGCAAAGAATTCTGATGGTTTTTGGCTACAGTCTTAAATTAGTCGTGCTTTCATGTTGGCCTCATCAAGACTCCATCTCAGCTACTTCTCTTCTTGGACTCGTCTTGGACGTGACAGTGGTGGTCATGACAACAGCCCTAGTAATCACCACATAACCTAATAGTATAGAACAGCACATGTTGACTGTCTGATTGAGGGCATGGCACGCTTACATTCTCAAGTAATCAGACACGTGAAGAGCTCATGGAGTGCTAAAAACACTTAGCACAAAATACCTGCATACGTTTAGGCACGCCATTAGCACGATACCACAATGCAAATGTTCATATATGCGTAAGAAATATAGACACAAAGACGTGGACAACCAGCGGAAGAAGAAGAAACTTAGCTTGACGCACTTTCCAGGAATCGCCCACGTTTAAATATAGGACGATGAATGATTTGTCTTTTATCAGATGAAGGGAAAGAAGGTGAAAGAACATTTTTGAAAAACCCAATTAAAATGATGCATCTTTGTCAGGACTCTCAGGCCAAACAGAGCACAGGCTACAGTCTCCACCAGCTGCAGGGGAACAAGGCTTACGGCACAGAGTGCGCTGGGATTCTCTACAAACGCAGTGAAGGGTGAAGAAAATACCTTACTCTACACACTGGCTTTGTTTTTAAAGTCTGTAGGGTACAGCACTCCTAACTTAATAGTCTGTTTTATAATAGAACATTTCTGTTCCCTGTTTAATATATTTGTCGAACGCTGTTTAAGAGGAACACTTTGTAGATTTACGTTTCGAAGATATTGGATAAATTAAGCCAAAATGCCCTTTGTCTTTCGGATGCTTTCAGGCTGAGGAAGGTGTGGCAGAAACGGAAGTGCGCAGTGAAGAATGGATACTTGACCATTTGGCACGGAACGGTAAGAGAAAAATCCGATCCGACAACATGCCCGTTTCCACCCAAACTGAAAACCACTCAGTTGTTTCTCAACAAGGCTTCTTCGAGTTAACCCGCTTGGGTTAATGTGTACAGTAGCTTCCAACCCTGCAGACAGTGAATCAAACAGGAAGAGCTTGAGCACAAGTGGAGAATGCCAGTAACTTATGTTTCATTCATTCAGTAGCAACAGGCTGAGAAGCACAGTCCAAATGTCTCCATCCCTGGCTCCTCCTAGGGGATCCCCAGACATTCCCAAGCCAACTGTGAGATATACAGTATCGCCAGTCAGTCCTGGGTCTGCCTTCACGGCTTTATGTATGGGAATGTGCCTGATACAGCTCTCGAGAGACGACCACATGGCATCCTTGTAAACTGCCCAAACCACCTCATCTGGCAGGGCGCACGGTGGCTTAGTGTTTGGCGTGTTTGCCTCAGGGTTGAGGGTTCGAGTCCCGTCACGGCCCCGCGTGCGCGGAGTTTTCACGTCCTTCGGGGATTTCTTCTCGGTACTCCGGTTTCCTCCCCCAGTCCAAAGACATGCATCGTAGGCTGATCGACGTGTCCAAATGGGTCCGTGCTGTATGAATGTGTGTGTGATAGATCGGCACCGCATCCAGGATGTCCCCCATGCCCCCTGATAAATGCTCCAGGTTCAATGTGACCTTGGTAAGGATAAATGATACAGAAAATGGATGGATGGACCTCATCTGGCTCCTCTTGATTTGGAGGAGCAGCGGCTCTACCGCAAGCTTCTCCTAGATTGTTGTCCTATCAAAGAGAATAAGTCCTTCAACCCCGTGGAGGAACTACATTTCTGCCACTCGCAACAGGTAAAAATGTACTCATGCTGTCTCCACTTTTAAAAAAAAATAGTCATTTAAAGCTGTGATATTTTTTAGACTAGCGTATCATCCCATGAACAGTTTTAAACCTCCTAGTCACACTCCTATGGTCAATGACTATAAGTAAGGATAGTGATGTAGACTGACCAGTAAACAGAGAACTTCATCCACAAACCGAAGTCCTGCTTCACCACCACAGTCTGGAACAGCAGCTGTAACACTGCCGCCTAGTCTCACGCTGCCGTTTTCCGAACAAGATCGCAAGATACTTAAACTTATCCAGCACCTCGGAGATGCTCATTTTCAACTCGCGGCAGTGAAACGTACGAGCCGATGTCATTTCTACAGCGTTTCGTTTCATCAGGCATTCTCGCGTGGGCGTAAAAACTGTACCTTCCTAAATGTATATTGTATACGCTTCAGCTGATTGCACGCTATCCATCTTTTTTGCCTTTACAGGCAAACACACCACCAGCCAAACTCAACCTGTTGACCTGCCAAGTGAAGTGCAACCTAGAGGAAAAGAAGAGCTTTGATCTCATATCCCGTGAGTCACCACCACAAACATTACGTAAACATTCACTTTTACTGTCCACAAATGGCCTGCGTGTTGGAAAGTGAACTGCCCTTTATACCTCTTCTCTGTGTTGAAACAGATGACCGTACATATCATTTTCAAACAGAAGACGAAGCCGAATGTCAACTGTGAGTTCCAGTATGCGCGGATGTGTATTTTCACACCGACGTCTCTTCTCGGAGACGATACGATTCTGAGCCCTGCTTACGTTTTTGGAATCCTCTTTTAGATGGGTGTCCGTGCTGCAGAACAGTAAAGAAGAAGCCCTGAACAACGCCTTTAAAGGGGATCAGGACGAGGGCGAGAACAATATCGTGCAGGAGCTTAGCAAAGCTATCGTGAGTGAAGTGAAGAGGATGAGCGGCAACGATGTGTGCTGTGATTGTGGAGCTCCTAGTAAGTGCTGTATTTCATCCTCCTTTGCTACCGTCGACTTCTTACGCACATTCAGGTCACATGCTGTATAATTAACAGATGCATGTAGGGAAAACGTAATAAACTACTAATCGAAGGATGTCTCACCCCAAAAATACACGCCGCCATCACTGTGTACCTGCTTCAAATGATGTCGTTTCATTCTTAAACGAACTGTTTATTTTTTTTATAGCAGGTATAGCCAATATGTACAAATGTTAGTTCAAAATGGAACTCTGTGATAGTCTGTATCACTTCTTGGAACCATTCTGTCATTAGACTTGGTGTGGTTGGTAGGTATTCAAACAACTCATGTTAATAAATGTCTTTAGGATAGCCACAGATGGTGATCTGCAGGGTCCAAGCACGCTTTTTTTTTTAACATAGAACAACAATGAACATACTTTACAAGTTTTCTGAGGTCGCTCGATATTTGCAGATTCTAATACTTACAGACAAGAACAATGCAGCGTGTCAAATTTCATCCCCAACTGACTTAGAGCCGTAGACTTAGATGGCAGAATTACAGTTAAATTACTAACATATATGACCACATTCAATATGTTTTGTCCTTAAGGTAGAAATACGTTTTGCGCTCAACTTTGAAATAAAACAGATGTTATCCCTGCAGATCCATCATGGCTCTCCACTAACCTGGGGGTTCTTATCTGCATCGAATGCTCGGGGATCCATCGGGAAATGGGGGTGCATTACTCCCGAATACAGTCTCTGACTTTAGATGTGCTGGGAACATCAGAACTCTTGGTAAGCCTGGATAACGTTCCAAATTTGGTTAATAGGGACGTCCTGGCTGAGAAGTGTCTAACGCTATCAAATCTCTGTGCAGCTGGCGAGGAATGTGGGAAATGCAGGCTTCAATGATATCATGGAGGCAAAACTATCAGGAGAGGAAATACCCAAACCTAACCCCTCTAGTGACATGTGAGTCACGGTTTTCTTTTCTACTTTTGTTGAGTTAATCAGGCTGTTCTTGAGTAAATGGGGTGTTCAAGCTTCGGACGTTATACATACAGATGATCGCTGAATCGTTTGTTTAATCCGGCAGGCGGAGCCGCAAAGATTTCATCACAGCTAAGTACACAGAGAAGCGCTTTGCTCAGCGCAGACGTACCGATCCGACCGCCAAACTGCGCAGCCTGTATGATGCGGTGAAGAGCCGCGACATCTTCTCCCTGCTGCAGGTCTACGCTGATGGAGTGGACCTGACCGAGACCTTCCCTATGGCCAACGAACATGTGAGTTAAATATCACTTCCTTTAAGAATCGAGTACGCGTGGTGGTGTAACGTTTCCGTAATTATGTACAGTTAATTACATTTCACAAGTTCGTTCTCATTTTAGTGGTCAGAAAATAAATAAATAAATAATTGTTTCCTGTTTTTTTTTTTTTGTGCAAGAAATGGAACTGGACTTCAGCGTTGTGCTTGAAGGACACGACTGTTTTGGTATTGCATCGGTGCTAATATGGTCTCTGCAGGCAGTAACGCCGGCACTATTTTTACACGAAGTGCGTGCAAAAAATCCCACTGCACCAGTAATATTCGAACGCCACACCCCCTATTGTGCTGCTTCACTTGCGCCAGCACAGGCATGTTTATTTATAACCACAAAAAGGTAATCGAGTGACAAAGCAAACAGCAAAATTGGCTCCTCTCCAAGCAAACTAGCAATAAGCTGGCAGTGACAGACAGAATCGCACGTGTGCATGCATGCGAGCAGAGACCTTGAAGCCCTAATGCAGAGCAGCTGAACGAGTCTTGAAATAGGTCCATGAAATAGGAACGGAGGAAACTCTGGTGTGAATATTTTACCTGCTTATCTGTTTTGCTGTGTAGTACAGTATTAGTATATCCCAGGATGTCAGGAGGTTGGGGTCAGAGCGCAGGGTCAGACGTGATACAGCGCCCCCTGGAGCAGAGAGGGTTAAGGGCCTTGCTCAAGGGCCCAACAGTGGCAGCGTGGCAGTGCTGAGCAGGGCTTGAACCCCCGACCTTCCCATCAGTAACCCAGAGCCTTAACCACAAAAACACTTATCGTACTTACTGGCTTTTCTCATTGATGTCTGTCAATACTCTTACAGGAGCAGGGTGAAACAGCGCTACATTTGGCCCTACGAATAGTAGACAGAAACTCCCTCCATATTGTAGACTTCCTTGTACAGAACAGGTATGGCCGCATTATAAAGAAAAAATAAGGACACCATTGTGGTTCTCATGTTACACAAGGTGTGCGTGTGTGTGTGTGTGTGTGTGTGTGTGTGTGTGTGATTTTGCAGTGGGAATCTGGACAAACAAACTGTGAAAGGAAACACAGCACTTCATTACTGCTGCCTGACAGACAACAACGAGTGTCTGAAACTTTTACTTCGGAGCAAAGCCTCTGTCACCATGAGTAAGCTCTAATATCTGGGTTCATGCTAATGTAGACAGCACAGGTGTGATTGTTTTTAAAGGCACTGTGGTGTACCGTAATTGACCCTGCATAAAAAGCCATTGGCATTTTCTGCGTTTGTTGGTTTTACACAAGGAAACGGTAAACTAATGCTTGAATGCACTTTTCTCTAGCCAATGAAGCTGGAGAGACGCCACTGGATGTTGCCAAGAGGCTGAAACACACACAGTGTGAGGAGCTGGTAGGATATATACAATTAACTCATCATGATGTTCAGGGACATTTGTGACGTGGCACATTACCATGCTGGATGTAGCCATTATAAGTTGGGTAAACTGTGGCCGTAAAGGGAGCCGCATGGTCAGGAACAATCATTCATGCTGCCGAGATCAAATTCTGACCCTCCCCTCGAGATTCATCGGACCAGGTGACATTTCTCCAAACTTCACCTGTCCGGTTTGCACTGCTGCAACATGATTGGCTGATTGCATGAATGACACCAGTCCATGTACACACACATCAGTACACTCATTCACATCAAAGGGCAATTCAGCATAGCCAGTCTGCCTACCTGCTTGATTTTTGGTAAGTGGGAGGAAACCAGAGAACCTGGAGGAAATCCCACGCAGACACAGGAAGAACATGCAAAACTACACATAGACAGTAACCTACGGAAGCTCAGGATTTAATACGGGGATCCCGGCGTTATGAGAAGGTGATGCTACCCGCTGCACCTCCATGTCCGTGTAACACCAATTTTTTGTTGTTTAAGTGCTTGATTATGGAACCACTATACCAATCATTTTATTATTTCGGAAAAGCTGTATTGGCCTTCAAAGCAAGTTTTGGGTGACTAAAGTCCTGCTGTAAACGAATGGCAGGATCATTGCTGATTTTCTCTCTCACTCTCTGTGGCAGCTGATCCAGGCACAGACTGGCAAGTTTAATGTCCATGTGCATGTGGAGTATGAGTGGTGCCTGCACAATGAAGACATGGATGAGAGTGATGACGAAATGGAGGACAAGGTGCTCAATGCCATGATGCTGTTCTCATTCATTCACAAAGTTCCTCTGTTTTACAAGTATTATTAAGAATTTATTGGACATTGTTATGGATTCATATAACGCATGCATGAGCTGTATCTGAATATTTTCTACTTCCACGTGGTGCAGCCAATCCCTCAGAAGCGAGAGGAGCGGCCTGTAAGCTGCTTCCTCCCAGGCAACACCTCTATCCAGCCCAACATGGCTGCACTGGCACGGGATGTGGTCAACGCTGTCCGGGAAAAGCAGAGAGGCTTCATCCCCAGCATGATGTGTAACGAGACCTACGGCACCATGATGGATCTCAGTCCTCCTCCCTCTAACATACTCACTGTCCCCATACCGCAGCTCCCTCCACGCAACCCAGTCCTGGGTAAGCATCTGGATGACTCTAATACCTACGGTACATACACATGCTGTATGCTGAATATGCTTTATTAATAAGAATGTAATGATCTCCAGCATACAGCATATGTATGTTGTATTTTCAGGAGTTGGCAGTTGGAATCCTTTGGAGACAGTAGGGAGGCAGCGATCCTCCTCAGACCCGCCCAACCCTACCAGTCCAGAGAGCAACGTCTATGGTAAGTGACTGGCCTCATTTTAATCGAATACAGTGTGCCTACCCATTTCCAGTATGGTGTCTCTCTAACTGGTGTTCCCTCTCCCTTAGTTCTTCCTCCTGCTCCTCCTGCTCCTCCTCTTCCTCCTCCAGTTGTCAAGAAGCCAAATGTCCAGACAAAGAATGCCCTTTTGCCCCCAGTACCAGCTGCACCGACAGTCCCGCCCATTACTCAAAAGCTTCCAGTTCCCCAGGCTCCCACCATTCCCACCGCCCCACCACTAATTCCAGTGCCCCCTCCTCCCCCAATGCCCCCACCCCCATACAAATCCACACCACCAAGTATACCCATACTGCCCAGAGCCCCTACACTCAAACCCATCCCAGGGTAAGACCACTAGGCTTTCTCAGGGTCTCTTTGGATGTTTAACAGTTATCAATTTATACAATCTGTAACAGTTGCGTCAGAGAAACATATACGTAGAAACTTTATGAACCCTTTAGGATGCCGGATGGAACTTTTGAAAGAGTGTAGTATCATATGCTGCTCGGTATTCTGGTCCATCCTCCAATTTCACTCATATTTATGATTTCAGAGCTGAGAAAAATCTTCCCAAGCTGCAACCACACAGGCCTAGGCCCGGTGAAACAGTCGGTAGGCTTCAAACGTGAAGAAAATGCATCTTTTTGCTCAGCTATTGGGGCATTTTATATCAGATACTGTGTTGTATTGATATATTCATATTTTTATGAAGTGTAATTTCTTTATTTCCTAATATTTTTGAACAGAAAAAGATGCTTCCCTCTCAGCACAGAGTTCTGTACCAACAGCACCTCCTGCTCCACCCCCTTTCCCCAAACCTAAAATGCCTCAGACAGTAAGTCAGCACTCCAACAGAACAGTTTCACTCAGTTTCACACACTGAGGGGAAAATAAGCATTCAGACACTTTGGCTTTTGTTATTCAAAGCTGCAGTATCGAACTTTTTTTGGTTAAAAATGAACAAAAATCAGTTATGACGTGTTCAAAACTCTCTCCTTACTTTACCCCGATTCACACTGGAAAGCTTAACGTAATGATTTATAATTTGAGCTGTCGGAAACAGAAAGAAGAAGAGCCGGCTACGACATCGCGTGTGTGTGTGTGTGGGTGCCGAGGATGGTGGAGTGTTTGTAGCTTGTTCTTACAACAGTTGCTTAGAATTTAAAACTCGATGGCTGCTTTTGATCTGGATAATTCTAAACGCAATCATCGCTGACATCTGGGGAATCAGCTGTTGTCAAAAACCGAGTAACTTCGGACCGTCGAGAGCCTGCAGTCAGAAAGGGAAAGCGAAAGAGCCCGTGCTAGAACGAGAATAAATATCGGCATGGGGTTTGAGAGGTGGCGAAAAATGAAGGATTTTAAAATCCTTCATACATTTGAAAAGGGATTCAAGTCAGGAGATTGGCTAGACCAGGGGTTCCCAAACTTTTCCAGGACAAGGCCCCCCGAATGCTATTAACATTTGACCGAGGCCGCCCTTTTGAAGATGTCTTTAAAACACATTAAAAATACAGACTTCTGAATATATCCCCCCTTTTTTATTTACATCTTACATCTTTACATCACATTACATTAGGAATTTATTGTGTGTGTGTGGTTGTATGAGAGTGAGAAAGAGAAAACATACTAGTCGGAGGGATGGGCTTGGTGTCTCCGACACAGTTTGTTGAGGCCCCCGGGCGCCCCCTGGTGGCCTCCAAGGGGGCCGCGGCCCCCACTTTGAAAACCACTAGGCTAGACCATCAAGGCCTTCTAGAGTTATTTTGGCTGTATGTTTGGGGTTGTCATCTTGTTGAAACGAATCATCATCTCCCCAGATTCAGTTTTTTGACCGATGAGATTATGTCTGCGTTGATGGTGCGTAATGCCTCAGTACTGTTTGCAGAGAAGCAGCCCCCTATCATGATGCTCCATACTTCACTGTGGGTGTGGTGCTTATGGGATATTACACTCAACCCTTCTTTCTGCAAACAGGACATTATACTTTTATAAAATATATACTTTTGTTTCATCTTTTGCTCCAAAAGAGTTTTGATTGAAATGTAACTGCTTTATTTAAAAGCTGGACTTCGTTTATTTATTTATTTATTTATTTATTTTAAATCTGAGGAGCTGTGCGTGGGGTGTATGAAATCGGAATACTTTTCCCCTATCAGTTTAATCTGATCAGCGTAGCTTTGTTTTGTTTGTGCATACGTATGAATACAACGGGTTTTTTTTTTCTGCACATAGTTCTGCGTACAAAGCTGAAAGACATAAACGTGTAAATCTGAAGTGGATATACGCGCTGGAAGTATATTAAATAACAAAAACGGTGCGTGAATACTTATTTCCCCTCACTGTAAAAACATTCCAGAGACATGGTAGGCGGGGTCCACACATCCATGGGTTCTTTGGTTTGAAATGACATTATGTTGAATTAAAGCGCTTAATAGAATATTCAATTGTTTAATTCAAATCGGCATTGTCTGCGTTAGGCTAGACACCGGTGAAGCAGGTGTCATTGAATATATATGGCAAAGTGTCAAAGTATTGTGGATACGCTTGAGGATACTCAAAGTAGAAGAAGGTCAAAAGTTAGTAAAAAAATTACATTCCCAACATCTAATTGTGTGTGTGTGTGTGTGTGTGTGTGTGTGTGTGGTAGAAAATTAAACTTAAGCGGGTGAAAGCTATCTACAAGTGTATAGCTGATAAACCAGATGAGCTGACTTTCAAGGAGGGAGAAGTGATCATAGTAGATGGAGAG
The DNA here is from genome assembly GCF_023375685.1 of Ictalurus furcatus. NCBI lineage: Eukaryota > Metazoa > Chordata > Actinopteri > Siluriformes > Ictaluridae > Ictalurus > Ictalurus furcatus. The sequence continues at coordinate 1,880,789 of NC_071279.1, forward strand.
GAAGACAAGGAGTGGTGGGTGAGTGTACACACACACACACACACACACACACAGTTTATATGAAGTGTTGGAAGGAGTTAAGCATTAGCTATGAAGCAAGACACCCCCACGTATTCACCCATGTTTTACCAGAGTCTCTCCTCTAACGGTGTGTTGTGTCGCTCAGGTGGGGCACATTGAGGGGGATCCTACCAGAAGAGGAGCTTTCCCTGTTTCATTTGTGCACTTCATCACTGACTGATTTTAGCCAAGATCTGAGATGGACATCGAGACTGCTGCTGCAGTGTACGGGATTGTATCTCCCTCACGGCCACATGTTGCGGTTTAATAGAATAAATACGGGAATTCATCACTTAAGCTTCCTTTACGTCAGCCGTCTCACTCCAGGGACTCGATGCCTTGAGCCCGGATTCATCAGGACGCCGGGTACCTTTAGTGTGAGGCCAAATATCCGCCGGACTTCTGTTCTTGTGTTCAAAGAGTATTCTGTATGATTTCTTCTGTTTTTGTGTACATCTCATACTCAGTAGTTTTGAGGAAACACACGATACAGTTTTTATTTATTATTTTTTACCGAAGCAAAAAAAGTTCTCCAACACCCATCACCTGTGTGAAAAAATAATTGCCCCCTTAAACTTAAAATCCGGTTGTGCCACGTTTAGCAGCAATAACTGCAACCGAACGCTTCTGATAACTGGAGATCAGTCTTTCACGTTCTTCTAGGACTAGGATTTACTCCTACGCTTTGGATCGTCGTCTCGCTGCATAATCCAGTCGCGCTCGAGTTTCAACTTACGGACTGAAGACCGGACATTCTCCTGTAGGATTTTCTGCTAGAGAGCAAAGTTCACGTTTCCGTCAATTACTGCAAGTCGTCCAGAACCTGAAGCAGCAGAGCATCCCCACACCATCACACCGCCTCCACCATGCTTGACCGTAGCTGTGATGTTCTCTTTGTGAAATTCTGTGGATTATGCAGCAAGACAACGATCCAAAGCATTCAGTTTTGACTTCGCAAAAACCTGCAATTTTAACAGGGGTGTGTAGACTTTTTTTTTTTTTTAATATCCACTGCAGGTCTATAATGCTGCATTAGTGAAGTAAAGGTAACAGTCTCTGCTGTTACATACATTATAGCAGGTCAAAATAGTAGTTCCGAACATCTTTATACATTTTTGATTACTGTTAATTTTGTGAAAAGACGACACTTCTCGCCGTCACGGCACCGATATCTTCTCTTATCTGAGCTAGACACTGAAACTGCATCTCACCCACTGCCACAAGGTACGCAAGAAAGTTATTTGAAAATATTTTGATAAGTGAACCTTTTATTGACGGTCATTCCACTCCGGTGATTTCATTCCTCAAGCACAGATCATTTAGTAACTTGAGGTAACATTAGACACCCCGAGAGGCCAAATATCACCTAGACCTTTATTGCTTTTAAATGGCATTTTGTTGGAGTTGGTTTTCAATGCGACTGTAGGTGTGTGTCTCAGTTCGCGCTCTCATCTCATGTGACTCAACGTTTTCCCCTAAGCTCCGTTACCGCACAAAGTCATTACATGTTATTACACATTGTTGATTTATTATTTTTTTAATTTTCTGAATTTTAAACATAAAATACAACAAAACGAAATACGTGATCGTGTCTGCTTGGGAAAGACTGTGAAGAATGAATTCGTAATGCTTGAAATTTCACTTTTGAACAATTTCTTGTACGCGTATAAAAATAAAGCTTATAAATCTGTGATCCTATCAACATATTTCACATTTTACAGCAGCAGGTCCCCAAATAAGCTCTCCTGGAGATTAACAGCAGTTTGTGACTGTATGCAGTCCTTTCGACACGGTTTCGGCTGCTCCATAGATAAGCGTTCGTTTTCGGAACCTTACGCGCTCCGGACAGCGGGAGAGACGGTCGGAAGATCTGCAGGGAAACGGGAGGACATAGATCATCACTTATCTCTCCGCTTGGAGGTGCAGCACACCTAAATGAGCACAATCAGGATGAGAGTATAACCTGCGAGGAGTGGCGTCGTCTCGATCCTGCTCTCCTCCAGCGTAAGGAAACGGCCGGTTCTAAGCTGCTCCGACTGCGTGGTTGTGTCCGACCCGTTCGTTTCACACGTCAGCACGTGGATGGGACCTCTGGAGCCCTTCAGGTGGATCTTAATACAGTCCTGGTGCAGGTGATACAGACGAAGATACACGTCATCGGTACTGCCATAACCATGAGCCATTTAATAGGATATAAAACAGATGAAGTCCGATAAGCACGATCACCTCAGACGATCTAGTTACAGTTATACGATCCGAATATAAGAATGATGAAATACATGCAGGCCAATCTAGTCAAAAACCCATTACTGGTCCACCAGCTTGTTTTAATATCATGTAAAGCCCATGGACAGATGTTAACTGACTGTTTTAAATCGCGTCACTATGTGAAGGGCTTTCCGCTTCTCCTAAGACGCTACCTCGGTGGGTGTAGGAACCTCCAGCTTGGTCTCCTCAGGAGCTCTGATGGCGATCACGGTCTGATCCTGGAAGGCGGCGATCCGACAGACGTCGTCGTACGTCACGTAAGCGGAGGTGAAACTGCAGTTAAGGTCGACATGTGGGAAATCTGATACCGTAAGAATGCTTGGCAGTTCCTTTCAGAGAAGTGATACAGTTCTTTCCCTAAACACTTCTTTCGTTTCTAGCCTACTGCAGCTCTGAGGCAAAGGAATCCGATCGTTACGCTGCAAGTCGCTCAATTCCACGACCCACCGATAGGCGCTGCAAATACGCAGGTTCGGACTCGCTGTGAAGAAAGAAATTAACATTACTCATGACGTAGAGAGGTGAGCCCATCATGATGGAGTGAAATTGGAAGCAAAATAAAATAATTAAAAAAAAACCCTCAACAGCAAACTGCTTGGATTTAGTCTTGCTCCCAACATTAAGCTCACTGCAGTTTGAATTAAAAACGTACCGGTATAAACGCTCGGTCTGATTTCTAAATCGTTCCCATGGTAACGATAACCCCCCCCCAGGGATTACGTCTGAAAAGACACGTTATTTAACAAACAAAACATATCATCTACTGATACGGTTCACCTTGCTGTAGGGAAATGTTTATTTAACGTCTACAGAAAGCGTTCCTCGTGTTGTTTACTACGCCGCGATAAGCTACGTTCTTTTTTTTCCCCTGGCCGATTAACCTGAAGAAAAAAAAAGTGAGAAAACGTTATCCGTTCATAACACGACTAACGCTAACGTCTCGATCTCGTGGGCGTTCCACGTTATTAAGCGTGACGGCGAACGGCTGGGGAAAAAGATACCACGCGTCTGTAACCGCTCGCGAATCGCTGTGGTATGAGAGGAAGAGAACGCGTCGGGATGTGCCGTCATAGGAAGAGATTCAGATGGGGGTTGGTAAGAGTAAGTCCGGATTTGCTTCACGTCACGCTGACGCCGATCGTTCTCCCTTGGTTGTGGTTTATTCGGTGAGACTGACGTACAGTACGGATATTAACGCAGTAGTACATTTTAACGCAAACAACAGACGTGATGCTACGTTCTTATAGCCGCGGTCGCTAGCTAAGTGCTGTGCTAATCGCTCAGGGCCCCTTAGCTGTTCAGAAAGATCTCGTCTGTCTTCGATTCAATAGATCGACGCTGTTCTGTTGGGCTTCATGTCATAATGAAGACTCCTGCTGCTCTACAGGCATGTGAGGATATTTAGCATTTTCTGTGAGGTCTGTTAGGGCAAACAGCTGCTGGGCACAGTCTTTAATTAACCAGTCCAGAGACTCCTCCATCGTCTTTAGGTTTAGCAGATCGCTCTTCATCTTGCCCTTCCACTGGCCTTTGAAACAGCTAATTGGTGATGGACCCCTGTGACAAAAGAGAAAGAAAGAAAAAAAAAATCAAATCAAACGCCACATTCTTATTAGATGACGGGACGTAAGAACCTTTCGCTCTGGACCACTGCGCTGCTTCTGCATCCGAGCAGGGGTTCGTAGAACGATTCGGTAACTTATTCCGTCCCTGACGGTCGGTATCGCTGAATACTAAAATCCCTGCAGTCATGTAAAACCGAAAAAAAAACCATCATGCGGTTCCTCCCGGAAGCCGGGACGCGTGCGCAAGTGTGGATTAACGCGACACCTCGGCCTGTACTTACACCCACTGAATCTTGCTTTTTGACTTCTTTGCAATGAGCTTAATACCGTTGAGTACGTTGGTGATGTCATACACCCGCCTCTTGCGAGTGCCTAGTTTTTCCGTGGCCTCGTTGAGGTCGAGAATTCCTTCCGGAGCTGCGTGGAGCAGATCCATGAAACGCTTGGTGAGCCGTCCAAGCGTTACTTCGGAGCGAGGAGTGGCGCCTGAGAAACAGGATAAACACCGAACACGTGTTCAAATCGATCATTACGTCTAACGAGTAAAGAAATCACTAGGAAGTACCCGAGTGCAGAATTAGCAGTCGGGTTAAAATGATTTTTATCTGCTATGGTGCGCTACAGCGTCACTATTGGTCAAAAAGAGCAGATACTTAAATTGATTTCTCAAGTGCTTTAAGTAAAGATTATTTATTTATTTATTTTTTTTAAAAAAAATCTCAATTTCGTACCATATTTTGCACGGACACGTTTCTTTCCCGTTGCATTTTTAAGATTCTCTTGGCTGGTGGAAAAGAAAAAAAAAAAAAAAAGGGAAAATACATTACTAAAACAAATCCGGAAAAGACACAAGATTTTGTAAACAATTCTATACAGAAAAGATTCTTATTTCCCAGATCGGTGTCCGACGCCGAGAGAGTCTGACGTCCACAACTAGATCATAACTTACAGTCTTTCCAGCCACTCCTTCTCAGCTTCCTCATCGATGTTCAGTGGCTCTTCCTCTGTATAATCAGAGTCTTCACATTCCTCGTCATCCTCATCTTCTTCATCTTCATCGTCGTCGTCGTCGTCCTCGTCGTCGTCCTGCTCGTCGTCGTCCTCCACGTCATCATCTGCTGGAATTTCAGTCTACAGGAAACAGAGGGTTAAAAAGGAAGGCTATTGGTTAGATTTACGAGGCTGCTTTTCCACTGACCAACACACTACACTGATCAAAGTGGGCTCACGGGACGGTGAAGTCACGTGTGTCAAAAGTGCCTGCTGCGAAATAGATGATACCGTGGTAATTATGATCCAGTGTTATTAAAGTTCTTACGGTTATTATTCATTTATTATAAAAGTGCTGTGAAATGGTTTTAAATCCATTTTGTAACTGGCTTCACCTTCTGTGGGTGAAAAGTGCAGGAATAAAAGCGTTCATGACCTCGACACATTAAATATTCGCGTGTCGGTGGAGACTCGTGACTGTGGATTTTGGTGGGAAAGGACTACATTAATAACGGCACAGCCTCGAACAAAATGACGTCGAGAGACGATCACACTTGACGTAGGCTACTAGGGAATGTTTAGAGTAACCCCATAGTCAACAGTAGCCGAGTCGACAACATACGGTCATTCCGCATACCGTACCGTCTACACGGAAGACAAGGACACCGATTCTCACGCATTTCTGATGCACAGACATGATAAACCCTATAATCCCGCTTTCTCTCTGCCAAACTATACAATATAAATTACTACAGAAATGGTTCTGTACATCACAGACACACTCTCTGCGCTTACACATCACTTTTCTTTGCAGAGACTCACTCAATTTAATTCCGATTCTGTCTACTTCATTTTGTTTGAGGCTATGTCGTTACTACTGTCGTCCTTCCAGTCTGTTGTTTACCTCACACGTATGTTGTATATATTATTCACGGACATTTTTTTCTTTATTTTATTATTACTACTCTTTTTGAGGTTGCACATATCTTTATTTAATATTCAGTGTGGGTGTTTTTTTTTGTAGAGCTGCAATTTTGCTTTTAATTTTATTGGTATTCTTTATGCAGCTGAACAATTTCCTTCGTAGGATTAATAAAGTACATCTATCCATCTATTATTTGTCATTTTGTAAAACAAGGTGTTGGGAGGCATAACTGTCATTAACACTCAAGTTGTTTGCTCCGCCATTGTAAACATTCAGTGAGTGAGCATGGTGCAGTGTGATTCCTGCCCCAGTGGGCCTCTACTTGCTCTTGCTGCAGTTCCCACTTTTGACCACTAGGTGCACTATAACAACTCTATGGTACCTCCTGTCCTGCACATGGTCGTGTTTTCTCTGCTCTAACACACCCACTTCAGCTCAGGAAGGGCTGTTAAGTAGCTGATTAGTTGAATGGGGTGTTTGGAACAGGAAACACACTTAACATGTTCAGGACAGTGGGTATTACAGGACCAGGGCTGGGAACCAGTGAGAAGATCAGCCACTGGTCCACTGGTGTTTTCCCCCCATTTCTTACACTAGAGAGGGTTTGAGACTCCCACGATTTAAGAAATCAAAGTAAAAGTCCTAACCACCACTTCAATCTGGTCTGTAAGCTCATCGCTGGGCTCCACCGGTGAGATCCAGCCGCCCGAGCCCAGTATCCCTCCCTCCAGAGGGGGCATGATGGGGATGGCGTCCGAGCTGATGCCGCCCGGGGTGATGTGCTCGGGCAGGAAGTGATCCTCGCAGATCTTGTGCTCGGCGGAGAAGCGCACCGACTCCCGCAGCGCGGCCATCCACACTCTAACGCGGCCCTGGTCCGCGGGGAAGCTGAAGAAGCGCTTCCGGGGCCTGTTGCGCATTTCCCCCGGTTTCAGGTCGCTTTGGTTCTGGCATCCCCGCACCACACACTTCACCATGTTAACCCCGAAATCTGAACACAGCGCTTCTTTCTACATCGGTTAATGTCCGTGTTTGTTTACACTCGCTGGGTTGAGAAACGCGCACTTACACTATACAAGCGGAAGTGTTTGCCACCGTCACGTGACTCAAAATGAACCAATGAGAAGCTCAAACGATGACTCGCGTCTTCTTCTTCGTGCTCGCCTCTGTTATTTAAACGGAATGCTGCCACCTTGTGGGCCGCAGAGCAAAACGCAAGCTGCTGTGACTGTTGTTAATCCACTGTGCTTAATTCTGAACGGTGTGATTCTGAGGTAGTTGGACTTCATAAGGTGTGACTTGAAGCTAGCTAGCTGCCAATCATGTGGCATCAGTACAATGCATAAAAACATGCAGATACAGGTCAAGAGCTTCAGTTAATATTCACAGCAAACATCAGAATGAGGGAAAAGTGTGATCTCTGTGACTTTGATCGTGGCATGGTTGTCGGTGCCAGACGGGCTGGTGTGAGTATTTCAGAAACTGCTGATCTCCTGGGATTTTCACACACAACAGTCTGTAGAGTTTACTCAGAATGGTGTGAAAAACCAGAAACACCCTGTGTGCGGAGGGTCTGCAAGATGAAACGCCATGTTGTTGAGAGAGATCAGAGGAGAATGATCAGACTGGTCTGAGCTGACATGGAGTCTATAGTAATTCAAATAATCACTCTTTACAACTGTAGTGAGCAGAAAAGCATCTCGGCATGCACAAAACATCTAACCTTGAGGTGGACGGGCTATAACAGCAGAAGACCACATTGGGTTCTACTCCTGTAAGCCAAGAACATGAATCTGAGGCTTGCATGGGCACAGACTCACCCAAACTGGACTGTTAAAGACTGGAAAAAGACTAATATATTATATATTTCGTTTCTAATCTTCAACCGTCCAGTTACAGACACCTCACCATCACACCCATATGTGCCTGTTGAACATCTCCCTTTGCTGTTAGAATAACCGTCACTCTTCCGAGAAGGCTTTCCACTAGATTTTGGAGTGTGGATGTGGGGATTCGTGTTCATTCAGCCACAAGAGCATTAGTGAGATCAGGCACTGACATTGGGTGAGGAAGTCTGGGGTGCAGTCAGTGTTCCAGTTCAGTTGCGTTGGGTTGAGGTCAGGGTTCTGTGCAGGACAGATGAGTTTTTCCGCTCCAACTCTGGCAAGCCTTCATGGAGCTCGCTTTGTGCACAGAGGCATCGTCATGCTGGAACAGTTTTGGGCCTCTTAATTCTAATAAAGGGAAATTGTAATACTACAGCATACAAAGACATACTATTCAATTGTGTGCTTCCAACTTTGTGGCAACAGTTTGGGGAAGGAACACAAACTGGGTGTGATTGTCAGCCGTCCACAAACTTTTGGCCATACACACTCACAAAATAATTGAATAGGAGCACTATATTAATACTGCGTAGGGCTTTCATTTGCTCTCCAAACAGCCTCGATTCTTCCTGGCATGGATTCCACAGGATGTTGGAAACATTCCTTTCAGATTCTGGTCCACGTTGAATGCATGAATGCATCACACAGTTCCTGCAGATTTTCTCAGGTGCGCTTTTATGCCGTTCTACCACATCCCAAAGGGGCGGATTGGATTCAGATCCGGTGCCTGGGAAGGCCACTGAAGAACACTGAACTCATTGCCATGTTCATGAAACCGGTTTGAGGCGAATTTTGCTTTGTTACATGGTGGATTATCACGCTGGAAGTAGCCATTAGAGAAGGGGTAAATTGTGGCAACGAATGGATGTACATGGCCAGCAACAATACTCAAATAGGCTGAGGCATTCAGGCAATGATTGATTGGTATTAACAGGTCCAAAGTGTGACAAAAAAAAACAACATTCCCCACACCATTACACCTCCTCCACCAGCCTGGACTGTTACACAAGGCAGATTGGGTCCATGGATTGTGCTATTGGTGTCAAATTCTGACCCGACCATCATCTGTGTGCCTCAGCAGAAATGGAAATTTATCAGACCAGGCTACGTTTCTCCAGTCTTCATCCTGTGCTCACTGCAGCCTCAGCCTTCTGTTCTTGGTTGACAGGAGTGGAACCGGATGTGGTCTTCCGTTGTTGTAGTCCATCCGCCTCATGTTGCGCATTCTGAGATGCTTTTCTGCTCACCGCACTTGTACAGAGTGCTTATCTGAGTTCCTGTAGCCTTTCTGTCTTCTCGAACCAGTCTGCCCATTCTCCCTTGTCCTCTCTCATCAACAAGGCGTTTCCGTCCACGGAACTCCCGCTCACTGGAAGTTGTTTTTTTTTTTTGCTTTATTGCACCATTCTGAGTAAACTATAGAGACTGGTGTGTGTGTGTGTGTGAAAATCCCAGGACATCAGCAGTTACAGAAACACTCAAACCAGCCCGTCTGGCACCGACAATCCTACCACGGTCAAACATCCCTGACATCACATTATTTTTTCCCCTCAATCTCATGGTTGATGTGAATATCCCCAGAGTGATTACATGAACATTGTGTGTGGTTGATGTGAACATAACCTGATTAGATAATTGCACGAATGAATAGGTGTTCCTAATAAACTGCTTGTTGAGTGTAACTTTTGGCCATGGATTATTATTTTATATTTTATTGTGATCATTATGATGGGGCAGTTAAGGCTCTGGGTTACTGATCGGAAGGTCGGGGGTTCAAGCCCTGCCCAGCACTGCCACGCTGCCACTGTTGGGCCCTTGAGCAAGGCCCTTAACCCTTTCTGCTCCAGGGGGCGCTGTATCACGTCTGACCCTGTGCTCCGACCCCAACCTCCTGTCATGCTGAGGTATGCGAAGAAAACAATTTCACTGTACACATGTATATGTGATCAATAAAGACTCATTATTATTATGATTATTATTTTTGTAAATCCATTCGTAACCTGGATGGTATTCCACATTTGTTTCTGTTCCTTTCAGTATGAGATCTGATCATTACTGAACAAAGCAACTGTTTTGAATCAGCCATTACATGTTGCAGTGCGCTCAGTGGACAGTAGGTGGCATGAGTGAGCCCGAACAGCAGCAGCAGCGGCGGTGATAGAGGAGATGGAGGAGGAGATGGAGGAGGAGGAGGAGGAGGGACAACGACTCAGAGTGGGTTTGTGCGCCGTTTCCGTCCACAGCAGAAGCACAGCAGGCTGAATCCGCTCGGAATCATGGCAACCGACACCATATCAGCCTGCACTGGATCCAACCTGCTGCAGCCGATAAGCGAGATCATCAACCTGCCGTTAGACCAGGTAACCCCCTCCTTCTCCCCGCGCTTTCTGATCCTGATGTTTAGGAGATGAAACCGTATCCGCGCCTCTCCGGTTAAACATCTCGTTTTCAGTCCATCCAGCGCGTTTCTTTTCTCCTGGATGGGATTGTTTACGCCGTGTGTTTATCCGCAGACGTGTTCTCCTCGCCGAGGAGCTTCAGAATGCACAGATCTGTCCAAATGTGTGTGTGATTTGCATGGTGCAGTGGACCGAGACATGCACACCGAGTAGGAATAGAGAAGAAAACCGTGCCCAGAGATGCAGGCTCGATCCTGCAGGCTCACAGTACTGATTTAATGACGTGCTGTTTTCTCAAAATGTCAGCCTTGTTGCATTTGATCACGCATCATCATCATCATCACCATCATCTTCATCATCATCATGATTTCAGGCCCTGGAATTCCCCTGGAGTGAAGCGTGGCTCAGATCGTTTACAGGAGACTGCAGATGTTCAGTGATGATCTTATAGGTTGCCTGATATTCACTGAAAGGCGGCCGGAGAGCTGGTTCCTTTCCATTCTGTGAAAAATCACTCCACGTTATGGGAGCTAGGGGTGCTAGGATTAGAGATTTTCATGGTATGATAACCCAGTCTAGTGTGTGTGTGTGTGTGTGTGTGTGTGTGTGTGTGTGTGATTGTAGTCTGCGATGGGTTGGCCCGTCCACTGTGTGCTCGCTTCCTTGTGGCCCCAGATCCCTGGGACAGGGTCTACGCTCCCCACGACCCTGTGAAGGATATGCGGTATGGAAAATTTGGATGGATGGATGGATGGATAACCCCGTCTAAAATATCACAGTGTCACGATATGGCTGTATTAATCGACTATTTAAAAACACACACGCCAGCGATGTTTGTGTAAAAGTCCTAAACCGAACACACAACCCGAACCCTAACCTTAAGGCCGTAGGTCTGAACGTACACGTAGAATCTTAGCCTTAAACCCAACCCTAAACCTAAGCTCAACCCTAGAATCTTAACCTTAGAGCTAACACCTAATCCTAACCCTAGCCTTAAAACCTAAACCTAAGACTAAACCTGTATGTGTGTGTGTGTGTGTGTGTGTGTGTGTGTGTGTGTGTGTGTGTGTGTGCGCATATATACACATATATTATGACGGCAACTGACGATTATTTTCTTGACGTTTATTTTCTATGTTCAACGATTTTTGGCGGGGGCGGGGCAAACTTTCAGTACCATTTTTTCTTGTTTAAAGCCCTTGTCTGACTCGCCCACCCACGAGAAAGTTAGTACTTTACGGCGGTGTAACCTGGCCTGGGCGTTCAGGGCTGTATCTCTGAAGAGTTTGATTTTAAATCTTTAATCAGGTAAGACTTTAGGATTGCATGCCATTATCTGGTATCTTTGGTGATAGTGGGTGCTGCTGTTAGGACGAGAGATAGCGATGTAGAGGGCCGGGACTGTTAATGCTTATCTGTGGGGGTGGGGATCTCTCCTAGGGCACCAAAAGTGCCAGAAACGTCCCCTGCTCGTTATAATAAACGACAGAATTTACTCTACACGCACTCAAATGCAAAACATAATGACAATAAACTGGAATTAAACGAAATATTTTAAGCAACTCGCACCGGTTTCCCCAACCCCTGGAACAGTGGAGTATTTTGCATATGAAGATGTTTGTGCTCGTGCATCACTGTCGTGCTTCCCTGCTACACAAGCTCTGCTTCGTTAAGTATACAGGTTACAGTCTTGTCTGGCATGTAATATAAAATGCACCCCTTCGTAATGCGTCACACCTCCGTCTGATGGGGACTGAGGTCATGTTGGGTGTAAAAGCTAACGCTGACAGAAACAGCAAACAGGAAATTTATGGGTGTTGTTCTAAAGCTAGCTTTCGTGCGTTTGACGTCATGCGCCGTCGACCGGGAAACGGCTTATACTTCCGGTTAGTATAAAAAAAAACCCCCACCAGTGTTCCATTTGAGATGAGATTACCATTCTAAAATTCATACAGTAGACGCTAGAGTACATAATGCATAGTGTAAGTGTACAGGACATCATTTGGGATGTGTTTACTCTCCGATGCGTGTTTTCGGAAGAGAAGTAACGCAGTGAGTAAACGTTCCCCGTGCAGACCGACCAATCCTTAATGAGATTCGTTGACAATGATGTTCATAATCGATTATTATCGATTTTATTGTTGTTAGTTGTTGCGGCTCTAACGTATATGACGTATGTAAAGCTAGCTAGCTAGATATATAAACCACACACTAACAAAATGATCGGACGCACAACTTTTCCATAACATGTCTTACGTTGTCGGTCTTTATCATGTTGTCATTAAAGCCTGAAAGAGAGCGTGGCTGTGAAGAAGGTTGGTGCTCAAGAATTGTGTATTTTTATTTATTTATTTTTTTATAATAACGTTCCAAACATGCTAGGAGAGGCAGCAGCAATGTAACGTACAGCCTAAGGGTTTTCAGAGCAGTTCACATATCTGCACAGAGACTCCGAGTTAGCTGTAGGGTGGTATAGGGCGAGACCAGAGTCAGTGGTCGTGAGACTTCTAGCTGGTCCCAAAAGGGATGTGAACCAGTGAAGTAAGGAACTTGGTTGGGCAAAAAAAAAAAAGAGTATGGTAACCGTGTGATCATGTGAAACTGACACCGTAACCACACTGTAGACAGCTACTCCACAACAGACAAGGCCACACATTTTATGCTAATGAATATATTTAATCTGATTGGATCTAATGTTTGATATTAGGTCATCACGGTCACACACGCATTCACACCTAATGACAATTTAGAGATATCAATCCACCCACCGGCATGTTTCGGGGAGGTGGGAGGAAACCAGGGAACCCAGAGTAAACCGGAAACCGGGAACCTTGGAGATCTGAGCAGGCAACATGTCCGCCCTTATTTTATTTTTTGTAGTCTTAATTCTTATTGCAGTTTTCCGAATACCGTATACCGTGACACGAGTGGACATGTCACGATAATCCGATATGAACCCGGTTAAGACGATACTCTGATTAAGAAACTAGCATGTGAACAGAGATTATCGACGACCTTAATCCGATTAAAGTCACACTCGAAGTAAACACACACGGAATTAAGACGTGTGGAGTATTCCTGTTTTAGTCGCGTTATCGATGTGCGTTACAGACACGTACACACCTTAATCACACTGTTAACGTCGTGTGAGAGTTTTCACCGTGTTGTGCGACAGGACACGTACACACACACACACATACGGCAGCGCTCGACCGTTTTACGGCGAACAAGAGAGCACGGCTGCGTCCCAAACCGCGTACTTGCCTGTGATATAGTAGGAGAAATACGTGTATCTCGGCTACTATATAGACGATAAGTACGCGGTTTGGGACGCAGCCCACGGCTTCACGCAGTCGTCTATTAGCACGTACAGCACGACAAATAATTAACCGCACTTGAAGCGTTCGTAAAAATAAAAACACCCGAAACTGTACACGGTCCCATAACGAAGACCGACTGTACGTCGATACGTGAAATTCTGGAGGGACGTCGGACGGCGTGGCGCGGTGACGTAATGACGTGTGTCGTTAATCCATCTACGTTCTATAACACGTAAAACCTGAACATGAAAGGAGTATTCTAAAATCGACTCATGTAAACACCTTAATCACAATATTATACGTCTTATTCAGAATAAGGTCAGTAATCAGATTACTGCTGTCCGTGGAAACGTCGTCACTAACGACTGGTATCGAGATGTTCAGTTTAAAAATTATTATCTGTGCAAATCATCTCCAATCATCTATGATAATCGAAACTGATCACAGCCGTTTTCTTTGCAGTTTGTAGCTAAGAACTACACCTCTACTGTTACTGAGTTTGTGATGAACGCCTCAGTCACACACGAGTGTAGACGTCTTATGAAAGCTGGCCGTGTGCCTTTGTAATGATGCGAGAAATTATCCGATGGAGTTGTCACTAAATTAGTTTCGGCCTTGCGGAAGGGCCGTGCTGAAGTCACCATGCAGACCATAATGTGATCAGCAGGTCTTCATCTTACAGTCATCTCTCTCTCACTCTCATAGACACTGTACTCTTGTTACAGTGTTGTGTCTGGATGCGAAAGCGTCCAGCGATGCCTTTTTTTTTGCTTTTTCACACTTGTCGGTGTCTGGGTCTAGGCTGGTCACCTAGCTGGTCACGAGCGATTGGGTATCTGAACAGTTTTGTTTATACACACGTCCATACACCAGTTTCCAAATAGGAAAAACTTTTTAAACGCTGTGTCACAGTTATCTTTCTACGAGAAAGATTCAACCAGACTTGGGGGGGGAAAAAAAAAAAAAAAATTCCCAGCATGCTGTCTTTTAAAATGTCTGTATGAGCGCGAGTTCTTCGAGTGTTTCGTTTGAATGCTGAGTGAATGTGGTTGGCCGTTCGCGATGTCTTTCACGTGCCTCTTCCTGTCGATGTGGGTGGTTCTTGGCAGTGTTTACTGGTGAAAAGCACCAGGCTGTCTGTTGAAAGCCCTACTGAGAGCTGTGTGGGTAGAGGGGATTCTACCCCTTTCCACCTTTCACGACCGAGCCCAGTTACTTTTACAGATCTCGTTGAGAGATTTCTGGCGTACATTTCGCGTACACTCTCACCTTCTTAGAATATTCCAATGAGTATGCAAATGCTTCCTGTCTCACGAGCGTGATCAGACATGAGCGGGAGCAAAAATTCGGTGCCGTTAGACCCTTTTATGTTTTTTTTTTTTTTTTTTTTGAGGCTGCTTTCAACAAGGGGATTAATGTGCTGTGTTTGTCCAAGTAGCTTACAGTCTAGTCTTAGTGGAGACTGACATGAAATATCAGGCTGTGTGTAATGAAATGGTGTGCGTATATACTGAGTGTATGGGGTAAGTGTAATGTAGAGCTCGAATTCTAAGCAGGAACTGAAAATAACATTAAGTTGTGTATAACAGAGTTATGTTCACATTTTTTAAGGTGGTATAATATAATATAATCTAACATGATATATAAGTGGAGAATTGTACAGTACTGTATATATGGCTTAACCAAAAGGTTACTGTAGGCCTGTCACGATAAATACTTTATCGACTTGATCTATATATAATATATATATATATATATATATATATATATATATATATATATATATATATAAAAGACATGACCTTGATCGTTTTCGCTGACCTTGAGATCGCCCGTTGTGTTTACATGCGTGTTTGTTTACGTGAGGATGTTCTTATTTCGTCATCCGTGCGGATTCTGTCCTCTCGCCTCAGCTCTAGGGCTGTCGAATTTCAGTTCACACCTCGTCGAATTTAAGATAAGACCGTGCGTTCGAATTTAAGATGCGTAGCAAGCACTAGCGCCGTTTTTATTATTATTATTATTATTATTATTATTAAAACATACTGTTGGGGAAAAATCTAGAAAGAATAGGCGTGGTGTTCGAGGTAATCCTCTCTTTTAATACCAGCAGTGTGTGTGTGTGTGTGTGTGTGTGTGTGTGTGTGTGTGTGTGTGTGTGTGTAAAACACAATTTTACATGTGTTTTTTTTTTTTTTTTTTTGGTGAGCACAGTGCCATTTAAAAGCAGATATGAAATACAATCCCATAAAGTTTTTGACTCACAACATCTGCAGACACACAAGGGTCATGGAAACACTGCACTGTGCCAGATGAGTTGCAGGGCCTCGGCTTTAAAACTAACTTTATAGCGATTTAAATTTTCCAGCTAAGATCATTTATGATTATCTGAAGCTTATATATCCGTTACATTGACTCAGATGGAGTGATTTTAAATTTAAGGTCCACGTCCAACACTATCACAGCTTTCACGAGCGAGCATTCACGTTGTAGTATCTTCATTTTCTAAGAGAGATGACCTTATTGACCGGCTGCACAACGAGGGCATATGGTTGCACATATGGTTCTGCCTCAGGCCAGGCCACTAGGTGAACATGCTAATAAGCTGATCATTGTCCATAATTTATTAGTATACATATGGCCCTGATTATTGCTGTGCAGGTCTGCACCCGGTTGGCTTGCATCACTGTAATGCTAATGGGAGGCTGACAGAGTTAATTATAAACACTGAGTTTATGGATGTGGGGGGATGTGGAACCTTGTAGTTGTCTCGAGGGAAGGAACCAGGCTTGTGTGTCCTTTGCTAAATACTAGAGAACATGACTGTATGGGAGGCGTGTCGGAAACAGGACAGGAGGCACTAAAGATAAATCACAATTCAGCGTTTGGACTCTTAAATCCAGGTTTCATTTATTGGGTTCCTTGAAAATGTCCTACATTTGCGAATGCTTCTGTTATCTGGGATAGCCAGCAAATCAGACATATCTGCCTGCCTAGACTTGAAAAACAGTGAAAAGGTACAGACTGTTAGCTTATTTATCGCTCCTTTGGGGTTTTTTTTATTGTATCGTTTCAATCTTGAGCCAGCGGTCTGTTCCAGGATGACTTTCCCATCCTGTGTGGAATTCGACTAAACTCTCTGAACTTTCTAGCTTGGTACCTAACAAAGTGGGTCTGTGATGTACAGTGTGTGTGTGTGTGTATACATATATATACATAAAATCTCCTACACAGGGGCATGGATGAGCATGGAGCCTATCCTAGACCAGGAGTTCCCAAACTTTTCCAGGACAAGGCCCCCCCAATTGTCATTGACATTTGACCGAGGCCGCCCTTTTGCAAGATGTCTTTAAAACACATTAAAAATGCAGACTTCTGAATATATCCCCCTTTTTTTTATTATTAATAATTAAATCTTACATCACGTTACATTAGGAATTGATTGTGTGTGTGTGTGTGTGTGTGTGGTAGTTGGAGGGATGGGCACACCAAACTATTGAGGTCCCCTGGGCGCCCCCTAAGAGGGCCGCGGCCCCCCACTTTGAAAACCACCGTCCTAGGGAACTCGGGGCACAAGCCGGGGTACGCCCTGGACGGGGTGCTAAGCCACCGCAAGGCACAACCGCGTAATCGTTCACACGCTATAAACAATTTGGAAATGCCAGTGTTCAAACGCATGTCTTTGGGCTGAGGGAGGAAACCGGAGTACCCAGAGGAAACCCTCGAAGCATGTGGAGATCATGCAAACTCCGTGCATACAGGGTGGAGGCGGGATTTAAACCCCCGACCGCGGAGGCGCGAGGCAAACATGCTAACCACTAATGCGTCATGCCTCCATACGTGTATGCGCTTCTGTACACTGATTAGCGATGAGAGCACTGACACAATGATCACTAGTTTTTAAAAAAAATAGTTAAACCTCTTCTTGTGAACGTAGGTGATTCTTGGTCATGGTTAGGTATCTCTGGTACTCTTTGGTGACTAGAAGTACGGCGTGTTACGCATCAAATCCATCTTATTCCTAGCAATGTTTGAGTACATGGTCAATCTAGTAGAAAAGCTTGTAATGTTTCTTATACCTTGTATCAGGTCTGCAGCCGGAAAGCAACCGGTCGACACCGCAGTTCCCACCGAAGTTCCCACGTTCACACTGAAGTGCTTTAAACCTTCTGCAAGTCTCTTGACTCTCTACAGCTCTATGATTGGACTGTTTAGAAGAATACCGAGCGTCCTTTTACACTAACCGTCCTCCGCACTTCCCGGTAACCGATTTCTTTGCTTCGTGCGCTCGTTGGCGTTCCGTTTTCAGAGTAATGCGTCTCCATGCTTGTTTATCTGCCTGCGTTTGGCTGAGGGTCGAGTAGAGAGAGCACTGGGGATGGTACGTCTCTTCAGACATTAATAATTGAGTATGTTATATATCGATGCGAGAAAGCACTTAGTGCTGAAAAGGTATTTAATCACAGGGTAATTATTCGGTAACTTATTTTCGATACGGAGGTCAAGGGCGGACGTCGTGCACAAGAATGACGCACGATAACTAACAGTATGTTGAACCTGTTGGCCTGTTTATGCTTTATATGATGGTGCGTTTTGAGCGGTCGGTCGGTGCTAAGTGCATTGTGTAAACGAGGATATAGGCGTGTATACGATGATATAGGCCCCGAAATGCGAACCCTCGTCTACGAGACGTGTCTCCGAAATCATATACGAGAAATTCCTGCAAAACAACATTAAGAAGGTCAGACGCGGTTTACGGTAACGTTATACCCTGTGGTCGAGTTTATTAACGCTGTGTGGACGGTGTACTGTATGTACGCGTGAGAGAAATGCCTGAACACAGACAGCAGCCTCTCGCTACACGGCGACGGAAAAACTGTGTCTGCAATTCTGCTTTTACGTGGTTCTGATCAGATTCGTGTGGTTGATGAATAACGCACCGGACATGTGTTCAGCCGAGTCAGAGCGGTCACGCGGTCTATCGGGTAGCACACGTAAAGCTATTGTCGCCGAATGGTTTACTCAGGAAGTGGTGTGTAGCGGCGAAATATATTCAAACCCGTCCGTTTGAGGTTTTGATCTGACGCTGGTGGTATTGGGGGATGGGGATTTTTGGTAAATTTGGCAACAGTGGGATTGCGTTTCATTTTCATTACAGAGTCGTGAACGATGGTTAAGCACCGAAGGCCGCGGTGTGATTGAGCAGATGATCACTCGGGTGTGTGTCGCTTCTGATGCCTGACGAGGCGTGCACATGCGAGCACACACACACACACACACACACACACACACACACACGGTCGCACAGGATTCATTCTGCATCTGAACAGTACAGTGTCCTAGCAACAAGGCTGTCCAGGATTCCCTCTGTTAGTGTTCAGAGAGCCCTGGAAATGCTTCCTTGTTGACGAGAAGCTGCAGGGACAAAAATATCTTGATATTTATTCGATTTTAACCTGCAAAAAATGCGTATGTTTTTTTTTTTTCCCTCTCAAAATGCTTGAGACCCCTAAAATAGCATTATCTGCCCTGCCGTCTCGCTTTGGGCTTGGAGTTTTGCGGTCTTCTTCTGCAAATGATCCGTGGAAATGCTCTCAAGCAAACTTGCTGTGTTGTAGACTAACAATAACAAGACATTTATAGTTCTACATTAAAACAGAGCCCCCTTGTTAAGCTCATTTCTTACATTTAAAAGTTTGTTAAAGACATCCGTGCTCACTTCACCGTTACAGACTCGGCCCACTCGCCCCACTTCCTTTGCCCCGTCGGTCAGGCACTGCTTCGAGGCGCTCGGGCTGAAGATGTGATTTATCTGCAGCCTGACCCGTCGGCACCTTTTCCACACGCGTGCCGTATGTCTTGTCCAGTCTGAAGTGAAGAGCGGTTCTCAGGTTCCACGTCTCCACTCCCGGAGCGGAGAATCGCTAGAGCGAGGCACGACCCAGCCTGTAACACGAGGCATGGAGAGCCATGAATTCCGGAGCGCTGTTACTGCAGGTGAGGGTGAGCGAGCTCGTCACAGGTGTGGCGATACTCTAGCTCGTCTCGCGGAGCCGTCATGAGAAATTAATAACACCTGGGCGGCTTTTTCGGCGCAGTACATCACAAGAACGCTGTATTGTTTTGTTTTCCCTCGCCACGTTCTACCAGAATTTGAAAAGACAGATTTGTCGTGTTAGGAATGGATACAGGGAAATGCAGAAAGTTTGTATACCCTTGGGAGGGGGCTCACAAAGCTATCAGTTTGCTTTCTGAATGTGATAGAAATATCATTTAATCACTCTAACGTACCCCTGTTTTTCCTTATTACAGCTTCAGATCTCTTGTACTCTCTAGGAGAACAGGAGACGTGAAGGTTTCTCAGCGTGTCACATTAGTCTAGAGGTCTGAGTGAGGAATTCTATTTATTTATTTATTTATTTATTTATTTATTTATGAAACACCACTTCCGCCCAGTTCTGCAGGAATTCTGACCGATCCTGTCCGAAAGCGTCGATCAGTCCCGCTCCCTCCTACAGCTGTTATTTTTGTTTGCCCCGCCCACGATCGTTTCTAACAGACATAGCTATTTCGTTTCCCGAAACAGAGGCATCTATACATATCCGTACTAAAATAATTTACCCTGCTTGCTTCTGGCTGCATGGAAGCAAAAACTGCCTGCTTTGATGAGCTTTTTTTGGATCCCCTACATAATCCTGGCCCCAGTGCACACCTCCGCGTTAGACTTCCTGTCTGGCTGTCCAGGTCTGATTTAAAGCAGGGAGATTGTAAATATGGCGGTATACCCCTGAACTCCTGAACTCAACATTTTATTTTATCGATTCAATTCATCCTTTTGACCACAGGCTACTTAGTTTCCCTGGCAGCTCTCCTTTGACCTCTTTTTTTTTAGCTTGTGTGCCAGTATGGCACTTTGTCGTCGTCGTCGTCGTCGTTTTTACAGACGAGGGCGGGCAGTCGTTCTTTAAACCGAGCATCCCTGGTTGTTTTGCCTCTGGCTTCCTGAGAGATAAGTGTAATAATCCGGCTCGCACAGTCCGCCGAGAGAGATGTTCGGCGCCTGTTATTACAACATCTTTTTGCTTTCGAGGTCGCACGTGTGAAGTCTAGCCGTTCATACACTCACCGGCCACTTTATTAGGAACACCTGCGGTACACAGCGATCGAATCGGCCAATCACGTGGCAGTCGCGTGACGCATAAAATCACGCCGATACAGGTCACGTCAAACATGTGATCGTAGTGACTGCTCCGTTTTGCATTATATCATCTATTCTGTGTAATTCTTTTGCTCTCTGTGCTAGTGTCAGTCTCTAGTCTACATACGAGTGGTACGTGTCGGACGGAAAGGACTAGATCCGCCAGTACACTTGATATGCAGCAGTAATTAGTCTCTAGCTTGGGTCTCCTGGAGGTAAACGTCTCCGTGTGTTTATCCCCCAAGGTTTCCTCTCTGGGATTTCCAATTTTCAATTAAAACCCGCCTTGCATTTCATATGCCTTTTTCCATCTGATATTAATTCTTTATTGCCCAGCAAAGCTGTATCTGATGATCATGAAGTCGTATTCATCTCCGCCACAAACTATGATAAAAATGTCTCCGACTGGTGATTATTATTTTTATGTGGACTCCAGGTTCATGCAGCTTTTCCTTGATGTTCTTCAGGATGTTGTTGGATCACGCCTAATAATCCCTCGAGGCTTCGGTGTGAACGCTCACAATGGGGCAGGTGTTGCTACCTCAGATGAGTTGACGATTTTAAATAGGAGCACTCGGACGGTGTTCTAGAACCGTCCGTTGGTTAAGAAACCCTGTTTTTAAGAATCGGCTCCAGATGTTTTTGACCAGATTCTCCGGAACGTCCTCGGTGTTGCTCTGGTACTCGTTAACTCTAGAGGTTTCGAGGGGGTTTTCCCCAGTTCAAGACGGCTCAAGACGAGCAAATATGCAGAGGGGAGGGGGAGGGGGAGGGGAGGGGAGGGGTTTGGGAATATAAAGCATGAGAAATGAAATTTCTTAACAGCTCTATAGATCTCTTTGACAAAGAAAGCAGTGTGAAAATGAACACAGTAACACCCTCGAAAAAGATTTTCCACAATATACAGTCGATTAAATCCCTCATTTGCATTCATAAATAGGTCATAAAGGAAGAAAAAAAAAAAAGAGACATTTGGGTAAGGCTTTAATGGATTCAGGAGTGTACGATGCTAGACTCTAAATGCTTTTAGTGTAATGAAGTCATGCTGCACATGGCGATCTTTTCTCTATAGTCTACTGTGTGTGCCCTGGGTTCAAGTCAGATTTATTTGTTTAAATATATATATATATTTTTAAAAAAAAGGAAAAAAAAGTTCCAGTACAATCTGAATGCAAAATGTACAACTCAGAATTTTTAAGCCTTTTAGTTAAATTTGTAGTTTTTACAGTTTTGTAGTCGAATTACGTTCGATTGAAATTGTGTCCATGCGCATGGGTGCGAGGGTTTTAATTCAGTTTTATTTACAAGGTATCGAGAACTCTACTGAAATACTGGTCACACACTGCATTCCAAATCCAGATGAAAGTTTTCCAAAATACTACACCTGGCAACCGAGTACAGATTTGAAGGCACCTGAGCGGCGTAACGGGAAAAGACTTTGCTCGTTCTGATCCCGACAGCGTGTGTGCAGAGTTTCCATGTGCTCCCCGTGTTTCGGGGGTTTCCTCTGGGTACTCCAGTTTCCTCCACTCCACCAGTCCAAAGGAAGGAACATTCCTGGGCGTTTGTGAGCTTGTGTATGTAGAAGAGGGCGGATCGCTCTCGAGTGTGTTACGCTGCTCGGTCCTGCAGCGTGAACAGCAGTTTGGAAAGACGTGGTCGTATGGCGTCGCACGTCTGGGAGGAAGCCGTCGTGTGATCGAGGGGAGAGAGCTGGTGGCTGGGAGTTGGCAAATTGAGTGCCGGATTGGTGTTTGAAATAGAATGGAGTGAAATGAAAAGAAATACAGGTTTGACCGCCACTTTTTTAGCCAATCAGCTCGAAGTGTATCTAATTGTATAGAGTATATAGCCAATCACTGGCTGTTAGCCAAATGTTACATTAGCTGAAACAACCGGCGTTGAGAGATAACATTTCTACATACTTTCTACAGTTATTACGGCCATCCCACACTGTACAGCCAATGCCGTTGTTCCTGACGGCACATCTAATCGTAAATTAGCCTCCGTGCTTATTAAAACGTCAGCGTTTTCATGTCGTTAGCCGCAGAGATTAAAACAAGGGTCTAACCGGTGATCTCTCAAAAAAATATTCTAAGATAGAGAGTCCGATCCTTCTAGCTAGAGGAAATGTGGATGGAGGGGTTAAAGTAACGCTACAGAAACAGCGAAATCCTTCCTTCTTAAAACAAAACGGTCAGGCTTAAAAAACAACCCCCCCCCCTTTCGCTCGCTCTCTGGCTTTCTTTCTTCGCTCTTTGTTAGCAAGTTAGGGGGCTGTACATCATGCTGCCAAGAATCTCCCATAATCCCCTTGGCCTGGTCTGTGGGCCCAGCTGGGGTCTGTGACAGATGTATTGGGTGTCTCAGAACAAGCGGTGGTTTTGTTGTGGGTTTGTGCAGCTGTACCGGAGCAGATTGTAGACAAGCAGCTGAACAGATAGTGGAGGTCTTCCTTCTATTGTGATCATTTCTACGTCAGTATGACAGGTTTTTGATTTTATTTTTATAAACACCGTTTTTTTTTGTTGTTGTCGTCGCGTACTTTCACAGTAAGTCGGAAGAGTCTGTGGGTGAATTTGTTTTTTTTTTTTTTGTGTGTGTGTGTGCGCCTAAAGTCAATCTTCCTGCTGCTACTGACCACTGCTATCTTTGAAGTTTTCAGATCTGTTCTGGATTTTCTCCGGAGAAAGCGCTAGATCATTTTTAAGTACTCGTATAAATAAAATCGCTTCGTTTCGGTTGATTTGCATTTTTTCCAACTTTCCATTGCTTGTTTCTTCGTCTCTACAGTTTTTCCTGTATTAAATCTGTGACCGTGCCATTAAATACTTTCTAGTAGTACAATCAAAATCTGATTCCTGATTGAGGTTCAGTACAAAATAATCCTTTTTGTTCCTCCATTTAAAAAAAAAAACAAATCCCATCTAATATATAAAATGTCCCACATTTCATGCTTTTTTTATTTTTATTTTTTTTAAAATTTCACCTAATGGTTAGAACGTTCGCCTCACGCCTCCAGGGTCGGGGGTTCGATTCCCACCGTGGTCCTGTGTGGGCGGAGTTTGCATGTCCTCCCCGTGTTGCGGGGGTTTCCTCCGGGTACTCCGGTTTCCTCCCCCAGTCCAAAGACGTGCGTGGTAGGATGATCGGCGTGTCCGAAGTGTCCGTAGTGTACGAATGGGTGTGTGAGTGTGCATGTGATTGTGCACCCTGTCCAGGGTGTACCCCGCCTTGTGCCCCATGCTCCCTGGGATAGTCTCCAGGTTCCCCCGTGACCCTGAAAAGCATAAAGCGGTATAGAAGATGGATGGAGGGATGGATTTTCACCTAACGAACTTGAAAAGTTTGGCTTCAATTATACCCTCGTTCAATTGGCGCAATATTAGAGTTGTTTGTTGTAAGATTTTGGGGTTTGGCTGTTTGAGATTGGGATGCTACACGTTTATGATCATCCCTGCGTTGTAAAGTTGTACACTCGAGCCTCATGTGTTTATATTAAGGAGTGGCGTTGGCTTTTAGGGAATAATAGAAGGAGAGACGGAAACTGTGTATCATCTTTATCTGGGTTAAAGAAAGTGTCCTCTAGTCTCAAGCACTATGCTGCAGGAACAGGATTTAAGAACAGGAAGTGAAGGCGCTGTGCTCTATCTGGGGCATGAGGCATTCTGGGTACTGGAGTATTAAAGGAATCCTGCTGCTCCTACCAGACACTGTGCTGTTGGAAAGTGCTGAATCATTCCTCACAGAAACTTGTTTGTTTATTTATTTATTTATTTATTTATTTTTTATTATGAACATTTTGGACATGGACGTGCAGTTCTACTTCCTCTGAGACTTCCTCTGGTATCCCATACCACAACACAAACACAGCTGTTGAGTTGGTGCTTGTTTTCTGGCGGAACGATCAGATTTAAAACAATGGGCATCAGTATTACATAATCTGTTATGTGCTTCATGCCCTCTTTAGACTTTGTTTCTCTAGAATGCAATAAAAGCCGTTGATAAAGCAGATTATCAGCAATACGATAACTTCGACATTTTTCAAGATAAATGAAGAATGCTCTTGCTTGCACAGTGGACACTGAGGGGAAGGAAGGAAGGAACGTCCTAAGTTTGGTAAATCTGCGCCCAGTCTGTATAGAGTATAGTACAGCGTAAACACACCATGTTGTCTTGTGTTGTGAAGTGATGTAAGGCCCTTCTCTGTTTCAGGTGAATTTCGTGGCGTGTCAGCTGTGTGCGCTCGTCTCCGCCTTCTGTTTCCGGCTCTACCTGCACCCCAGTAAGACGAGTCCGTTTGTGAGGCATGTGGTGGCGACGCTGCTCGGATTCTACTTCGCCCTCTTCTGCTTCGGCTGGTGAGCCAGTGGGGACGCGGGGATTTCTCTTCTCCGTTTCTATTCTCTGTGAAAGCAGTACAGATCAACAAAAGTTGAAGAGTAATGGTACTCGTTAGGTGTTTGGAAGAAGAAAAAAAAAGTTTGCATTTGCAGAATATCTGATTCAAAATGCCCCAGATAATATCTCCTGTACTGGCTGTATAGTTGCGCTCTGTAGAGTTCCTGATGACTTGGATGAAAGCACCTACAAATAGAGTGAATGTTTAAAGCATCATGAAGTACACACGAATTGTAAAGTCTGCGTGAGATACATCCGATGTGAGAGCTAGAGTTGCGGTGGTAGAGAGGTTTCGCAGAAGTGACCACATTCCTACTGAAAACATACTAAACCATGCCCTGTGATTTACCGGCATCTCATCCCGGGTGTATTCCTGCCTCACACCCAGTGTTCCCAGGATAGGCTCCAGATCCTCCATGGTCCCGACCAGCATGAAACCGTTACCGAAGACGAACGAGTGAATCAGACGTATTCGGATCAGCGATACGTGACGCCTTCTATTGCTTTTCTCTAATGGAATGATTGAAAAGGGATACAAGTGTGAATTCGTTTTTAACGGCACGTAGCATGAGTCATCACCGCCGTCCGCTTCGAGATGAATGTGTAGCGCTGTGGATCGCTCTTACCGTCGGCTGTGGGGACGGCTGCGGTATGAAAAAGCCGAGTGTTCTTCACAGGGCAGAGAAAGACCGCGCACGTCGCGCTCGAGAAATACAGAGCAGGACGATAGCGACGTCGGAACATGAGCGGAAATATCGGTCTCGTTAAGACGTTAGATTTAATAGCAGAAACCGGCCAATCAGGGATGAGTGAATTCTCCGACGTGGGGCAGTCTGTAATGGTTGGTGAGTACAGTGTGTGCAGACGCTGATTAAATTGTCACACGGTTTTCAAGATGTTTATGTCTGTATATATTTGTGCATGTCTTACTATAGTCGAGCCCATTTCTGCCAGAAAGAAAAGGGGGGAAAAATGCATAAAATTGACTCCAGTATGTGAAAAAAAATTCCTGATCATTCGAGATATGATGGGTCTACTGTATACATGCAGAACCAAATGAACTAGCTTTACGGGTAGCGTGCTAGTTTGATAGCTAGCATAGTAAATACGTCGAAATATTGAGGAAAACGAGTCAAAAATAAAGCAGAAATAGATGACGATGACGTATAATGGTATCGTTGAAGACTTCCAGACAAGCAGGACGTACCCGCCTCCTGATGTACAGCAGCACTGAGACACTTTTCTCCAGTCGGTATCGACGTGTTGAGGCTAATTGAAGCTGGAGTAAGGATGGACTTTGCCTGGTTTCTTGATTTATTCAGAGGTGGAAGCAGAGAAAGAAACAGATGAATGGATGCACTGCAAACAAAAAAAAGTCGTCTTAGCAAGTGAAAATGGGATTACAGTCAAAATTATACAGGATTTCGGATTATAAGATTACAATAAACCAAATTTAAGCTCATCAGCAAAAGTACCTGCCAGTGGAACGAGACTGTTTCAAGCTTGAAATGACTACAGATGGCTTGAAATAGGTTTTAATCATCTCTCGTCTGGTTTACCGTGATCTTGTAATATGAGATAAATGTGACGATGTTCAACGACTTGCTAAGATGTCGTTTTTTTGGGATCACGGAACGGATGGAACAGATACAGTGCCCTCCGCTAATATTGGCACCCTTGGTAGATCTGGGCAAAGGCTGTGAAAAATGGTCTTTATTGTTTGACCTTTTGATCTTTAGTTTAAAAAAATTTACAAAAATACTCTGCAGTCATGGATATCAAACAATTGCAAAACACAACACAGGTTTATAAATATATATATATATATATATATATATAAACCCTTTGTTAATTATATGTGTGCCACAATTATTGACACCCCTTTAGTCAATACTTTTGTGCTACCTCCCTTTGCCAAGATAACAGCTCTGAGTCTTCTCCTATAACGCCTGATGAGGTTGGAGAATACATGGTGAGGGATCTGAGAGCGTTCCTCCATACAGAATCTCTCCAGATCCTTCACATTTGGAGGTCCACGCTGGTGGACTCTCCTCTTCAGTTCACCCCACAGGTTTTCTATGGGGTTCAGGTCAGGGGACTGGGATGGTCATGGCAGGACCTTGATTTTGTGGTCAGTAAACCACCTCTGTGTTGATTTTGATGATGTTTTGGATCATCGTCCTGCTGGAAGATCCAACCACGGCCCATTTGAAGCTTTCTGTCAGAGTCAGGTTTTCATTTAATATCTGTTCATATCGATAGCGTCCATGATGCCATGTATCCTAGTCCAGGTTTTCTGGTAGAATTAATTATTTCCCTGATGGTGGAAATGGGCATTTTCAATGCTTGTGCTATTTCCTTATAGACACGCCCCATTGTGTGAAGCTCAACAACCTTTTGCCGCACATCACAGCTATATTCCTCGCTCTTACCCATCGTTATGAATGACGAAGGGAATTTGGCCTGTGTGTTACCTCATATTTATACGCCTGTGAAACAGGAAGTCACGGTTGAACAATTTCCTGTTCCTATTCACCCAGGTGGACTAAAATAATGTGAAATATCAATGGGAATATACTTTTCCTGATATGAATCCATAGGGGAATTCATCACCTATATTTAACAACGATATATATATATATATATATATATATATATATATATATATATATATATATATATATATATATATATATATATATATTTTTGGATAAACCTGTGTTGTGTTTGCAATTGTTTGATATCCATGAGAGCGGAGTAATTATTATTATTATTTTTTTAAACAATAAGGACATTTTTTCACAGCTTTCTTTGCTCATATTTACCAAGGGTGCCAATATTAGTGGAGGGCACTGTATATATCCTGAACTGTTGACCGGGTGTCTGTCTTGCACTGAAAACGGCACATTTCAATCCTCATGTGTGTATTTGTAAAAATCCATTGTTGAACCATACCACAATATGAAACGGAGGGAGAGAGAGCGAGAGAGAGAGAGAGAGAGAGAGCGAGAGAGAGAGAGAGAGAGAGAGAAATTGACTGCTATTAAGGTGCCTGCTACCAGCAGCTGTTTGTGCACATCTGTGTTTATATTTTTACATCTGTCTGTGTGTGATATACTGTAGCTTTTTTTTCTTTCTTTCTCTGTGGCAGGTATGCCCTCCATTTTCTGGTGCAGAGTGGCATCACCTACGGCATCATGATCTTGGCAGGAGTCGAACACATGCACAAGTGAGTCAGTGAGTTTATCTGCACCCTGCAGTGTCACAGCTGAGACACAGCAAAAACTCCTCTGCTTTCTGCTTTCCCGGCCTTCTTTATTATCTTTACCTGACGTCGGTCCAACAAAGAAGTTAAAAAAGAAGCTTTTATCTCCGGGGGATCGAAGTAATGCTTTATACATGCTGAGACTGGGGTTAGATAACGTCTGTCTGTGGGTCTGTCAGGCACCGTGCGTGCAGATCGTCTGATCATGATCACTGCAACAGTTTTGCTGACTTGTTGTAGTGTTGAACATGAACATGTGCCTGGCTAGTCTTATCCAATAAGTGCATGTTGCAAATCGAGGCCCTGGAACATGTTTTTACCCTGAGAAGAGCATCCAGAAATGTTTCCGAAGTACATTTCCATACAAGCTGGATTTCACGGTACGATATCACCAAAAGTAAGCAACTTTTTTTTGAGGGGGAAACAAAGGCCTAGCTCTTCCCCACTTAGCGCAACGACGTCGTTCGTTTCTACATTCAGAACCGGAAATGTTCATCCCTCATTAGAAGGGTATTACAGAGGAATTTCTGAAAATGTTGATAATTGTTGCACTTATGTTCGACTAAAAGAGCATATAAAAACAGAGCTTAGTATTTTCACTATTAATCCATTAATAACGACATATTAACAAACTTTTTTCGGGGTTAAACCAACGAAGGATTCCATGTAGGATTTAAGGATTTTAATTTCAGTTGTCTTTACTCCGGAGTTTTAGGAATATTGGGGAGGGTGCACTGCATGGTGCTCTTGTCTGTACATTATTTTCAATTGTGTATAGCTAGGGTTAGGTATTCCTCGGTATGCTAGAAAGCACTTTGAGTGAACATGAACAAACCGGTCAAGCATTAATACAACATGAGTAACATCAACAGTTTTTTCCCCGCCCCATTATAATAAACCAAATAATCACCACCTGGATTAACCGACGTTCATTCCACTCATGAGTCAGATTAACCCTTGAGTGTCAGTTAAAAAAACGTACACATCGGTCCATAGAGGGCAAAAATGTCCAAAAACGGTCATAAAAATGTTCTATATTAATATTAGAGATGCACCGATATTAAATTTCTCAGCCGATACCGATGAGCGATTATTCAGAGTCGTATCGGCCGATACCGATACCGATACCGATAGATCTGCCTTTTATGCCTTCTTTTAATTTATTAATAATTAATCCCTCAATTCTGAAGGAAATGCAAATGAAAGCTTTCTTCTCTTCATTTCAACAAGTTGTTTGACGGTAACCGGTCTCATCAACACAAAACACGTTACACTAATTAACATTAACACATTTAACCAAATTCTGAAGATGAAAGTAAGATTATTAACGCATTGAATGTCATTAATTCATATTAACATCGACTGGATTGTGGAAAAAAAACAAAACCCCTCCTGTTAGTCTGACGTTCAGTCTCCACAAACACAAGCTTTTCTACTTCATCACTGACATCAAACTGGTGATATATAATATACACTTTTTTTTAAATATATTAACATGAACCGGATATGAAATACTCTACAAATATATTGTTCTGTGAAATATATATACTATTTTTTGTCAACTCGACTTCATTTAAATCTTTCAACGGCAAAAAGATAACGAATTCGACTCGACGCTGAAACTCCCGCTTCACCGCTGCAGCGTCCGGTGTAGAGATATTATCAGTGCAGAGATTAGAGATTACACACTGCAGTTTTGTCGTCATTCCACACGAGAGACGTCGTCTTTACACGCAGCACGCAGTCGATGTGTTTTCCCCGCCCTCTTTTGATTGACAGGATATCATCGGCCCTGATCATCGGATGTTTCTAAACTATCGGCCGATAATGGGGGGAAATAACTTTTATCTATTATATATATATATATATATATATATATATATATATATATATATAAAAATATATATAGATGCATCTCTAATTATTTTTCTCTTCCCCTTTCACTGCCGTCTATCTTTTAAAAAGAATTGTAACCCTTTAAACGCCGGATTCTTTACAAAATCCTTCTTTGACTCCTCTACATGGTGGTTTTGTGGGTTCCAGTACGATATCATTTCTTTCTTTCAAACTGTTCACACACATCAAATTTTCAGTACACTCACACACACACCACATCTCTGATATCCATACACACACACACACACACACACACCCACACCCACACAATTATAGCTGCATCATTTATTCAGTCGGTCTGCAGCGCTGTATAATACGGCAGAATCCGAGGAAAAAAAAAAAAAGGAAAAGACATGTCTTTTCCACACGAGGCTACGCCTGAGAAAACGCTCCACCTTTCAGAACATTCGAGGAATGTTTGGAAGCCTTGTCGACAAAATGAAAGCCTATGAACACGGAACGCGTGATTTTTATGCTTATTAGACGTCACGGGGGTTAAGTATCGCGTTTCGGGACGGGTTTCGCCGGGGACGTTTTTGTCCTCAAGGTCCCGAGCTGTAAGTGTTTTGTGTAGCTAGTTTAAAAATATATCTGGGAAAGCAAATGAAATATTAAAATTCCAATAAAAAAAATACACACCGTTTGACAAAATGATTAAAAAAAAAAAAAAAATTGAAAAAGACAAAAATGTCCAGAAAGACGCACAAGGGTTACGTCCGCGAAGGACCATCGATGAGGACCATCACCTTAATTAACCTGTTTACATAGGGAAACGTTCTGTGAGATGTTATTTAGAGAAGAAGAAGGTTTCTCTGTAATATATGGTCCTTGGATTGACTCTTTATAGCTGCTGTGATGTCACTGATAAAGCAACGAAGCTGTTTAGCAAACGTTTCCGCAACATTTAACGCAACTATAAATGGTTCCGAGTATTTTCGTTCGTTAATAACTGCAGTGGTTGACACAGTGCCGTGAGGTAAGCGGAATAAAACACTCCGGGATGTGCCGTTATTGGAAAAGAATCCACTTTGATGTGGGAACAGCTGTGCTTCACAGCGTTGTTGATTATTTTCCTCTAACCGCGTGCCCCGTTTGTGTTGGACTTCGTTCAGAAGAGGTGAGGCATCCAAGGTCACAGACATTTTCACATGACTGAACGGAAAACACTGACCACACACACACACCTATTTTCTTTCATACGTTCCTACCCATGATGCTCAGTGTTCTCAGATGCAGTCCTGTGGGACCTGTGCTGCATGCGTCACCAGCAGTGTTTTACCTTACGTGCGAGCAAAAAAAACAAGCTGTGAGCAAGTAGGAGTCGGTTTCTCTCGAAGATGTCCCGCTTTTACCTCTCCCTGAACGGAGTGAGAATAATCGAATACATAACAAAAATCGGTGTACTTTATGTGTCGAGATGAGCCGTTGCGGGAGAACAGTGGAACGGAGGAACGGATTCGCAGGAATCGCTGCTTCGCTAAACCCGACGATATTTGCAGTATTATGTAATAGGTACATAAGGAAACACCTCGCTTGGGGTTTGGGAGCTGCTGCTCAGTTTGGGTGATATCATATTAAGCCTTAAGCAGGCCAAAATGAATTGTGGGGTGTTATGTACAGGAAGGTGCGAGGAGCTTGTATCCAGCTGCTCTCCGTTCGGAAGGAAAGCTGGTGTCTTGGCAACACCACGGTGTCAGTTAGTGCACTTTCAAAAATAGGCAACCTGCAGACACACACTGTCATCCCACTGAGATTCAGTGATAATGAGACACCTACAGTACCAACAGTAAGTGCACTGAGCTCTGTGTGTGTGTGTGTGTGTGTGGGGATGGGTTTAAATTTCCAAGGCGTGTAGAAGAGCGATTACGCAATTGATCTTTAGTGAAAACAACGACCTGTCAGCGCACACGCATTACACACACTTCGATTGCTGTATTATAGCAGGCACGGGCATTCCTTCCTTAATTCACACGCCGCATTAATCCATGATTAAAGTTTGGACGGTGACGACGTTAAAACTGCTCGTAAAAGTGGAGCAGCACCGATGTAGAGGCGGACGCGTGTAAGACACCGTCACGGGGGAAAAAAAAAGCAGCGCTAATTGCTAAAGGTGTGCTACGAAGTAATATCGTGCGAGTTTCATCTTTGCTTCATATCAGTATCGCAATTAATGAACGGTTTTTAAAGGAATACTCCTGCGGATTTCCTTCAGTCTAATCTCTGTCCACTCTAATACCAGGGGCGCACCGTGGCCCTGTGTGGGCGGAGTTTGCGTGTCCTCCCCGTGCTGCGGGGGTTTCCTCCGGGTACTCCGGTTTCCTCCTCCAGTCCAAAGACATGCATGGTAGGCGGATCGGCGTGTCCAAAGTGTCCGTAGTGTATGAATGGGTGTGTGAGTGTGTATGTGACTGTGCACCCTGTCCAGGGTGTACCCCGCCTTGTTCCCCATGCTCCCTGGGATAGTCTCCAGGTTTCCCCGTGACCCTAAAAAGGATAAAGCGGTATAGAAGATGTATGTATGGATGGATGGATAATAAAGAACTCTTTACCTCTTTACACGAAAGTTGTTAAAGCTCATCAATAAATGTTCACAATGAGCACCTACATAACATAGGAGGCACGATTTTGTCCGCCAGGGTTGCCAGGTGTGCAGTTTTCCTTCAGAATCGAATATTCCCTATGAAATATAATTCCATAGACATTCTTTATATATGGGAGCTGTATAATAGTGTGAGACTGGTTTATAATGTTGGTGAGAACATTATTTTAGGTACACTTTATACTTTTAATACTGTTTATCCTTTGGCCTGCTTTCGTAACATATTATAGCACACAGCGTGAGTCACAAACGTGGACGTCAGTTTCACATCTGACAGAAATCGAACGGGTCAGTGATGATTTTCTCCAACGTTCTGACGTAAATGTATTCTGTACACAGCGTCTTCTTTTAATTAGTGTATATATTAATAGTAGGTGGTTCCAGGTTCAGTTTCCGTGATGAGCTACAGCCTTAGTAAATGGACCATTAACGTCGGACGCATTGCTTTGTTTCAGATACTGTTTGGTGTTTGCCCTGGCGTATCTCGGCTTCTGTCAGATCACACGAGTGTATGTCTTCGACTATGGCATGTATTCAGCTGACTTCACAGGGTAAGGATTGTGTGTGTGTGTGTGTGAGAATATATTAGAGATTGTTTTGAACTCTTGCAGGTTGTTTATCTTCATGCTTCCTTTCTGTCTTGCTGTGGTTCCAGGCCAATGATGGTCATCACACAGAAGATCACCAGTATGGCCTTTGAGATTCATGATGGTGAGCTTCCTATCAGTTCAAATGCCCGTGTGTGCTCGGACGTGATCGACTTGCCACGTCCCCTTTTTTGTAATGTATAATTTGATGTTTATATTCCTTTTCAGATTCATTTATTTCATTAGCTTATTCAGAATGCATTGCTAATATAGCTGCATTCATCCTCTTCAGTTGCATGCACATTCTCTTCAGCACACGCAGCAAAAAGCAAAAAAAAATGTAGGTGCTGTGCTTTATTTGAAAAATGCAGGTGTTCACCGAGCATCCGCTGCCAAAAGCCTGGCGAAGCTAATTAAAGCGCAGGGAGATGAATGATGGAGGAGGGCTGAAATTACCACAGCAGGACCTTCTGTCCTCTTCTCTCCTGCACAGAATGAGCAATGACCTGCGTCACGTCGGTCCCATACTATACATCTTTATCTGACTTATATTAATAATTGATCGTGACTTCCATCCTTCACATTCCTTCCTGCCTCTGTTAGCGTAGCTGCGGCGTGCGACTCTAAGGAACCCTTTGCGATCGCAGAGCCCTCTACTGAATGAGAGCGGAATCTGATTTAAAGATCGTCAGCGTCCGGCAGACGCCGTTACCCAGCGTGACTTGAAAAGGTGCTTCGTCTCCGCGGAAAGCGTCGTCGCGTTAGCTCGGGGTATAAAAGCACCGTCGCGCTGAATCCGTTGTTCGAAACGACCCCCGTTCCTCACCGCCACTACTATCTTTGTTAAACTGTGTATGTTTGGTTAGTGAGTCGGTTCTTAAGGAAAAGGGTCAGAGTTGAACGTCGGTGTTCTGACTGCAGGGGGTAGCTCATTCCCCGGTTCCAGACCAGAACATGTATAATAAAAAGAAAATGACAAACCGCACCTTTTGAGTACTATTTAGTGCGCATCAAATCCGATACTCTGACATCTCCACTTTAAGGAAACATAAGCATGTTTAACCAAGACGGCATGGAAATGTTTGTTTATTTATTTATTTATTTATTTATTATTAGATCTTGTTGTATGTTGTGATATTTTGGCCAGTTTAACAAATGCATTGCTTTAAACTGTCAGTGATGAAACAGAACCGACGCGGTGAACGTCAGTATACTCGGTGTTTATTCCACCACCGATGTGAGCACGGACAGAGCGAAGAGATACCGATGAGGCTCGGGTTCGAACGGCACGAGGCGATTAAACTGACGTGGACGAGGCTGATAATCAGTGATCGCTGCTTCCATCCATTTCCGCACGTTCTCTCGGATCTGTCGGAAATGGTGTTTTTCCATAAGTACGTTAGCTTATATGCGTCGGACAAGAGTGGAATCTTTTAAATGCGGTTTTCCCCGATTGTAAAATGCCAGATTGTTCAAATGCTAAAAAAAGATGTTTCTATAGTTTCCAGAACTACTACGAACACTAGTAGGCTCAAATGTCAAAATCTGACCGGGCGGATGGTTTTCCTAGGCTGCCACACACTTATGAATGCACCTAAACGAGCAGCTTCTATCAGAGTGCTTCAGACTGAGGAATTAGAACACGTTCCGTCCTTCCCAGTTCAGGCTCCGCTCTGTCTTTGATCTTGCGCCAGACGTTGGCTGTAACGTGAGCTGATTAGTTGGCTAATCTTATCGACAACATAATGGCAGCAATAACGTGAGGATTTTGTTCGGACCACATCCTCCACATCTCCACTCTTTGTGAAACAGCCTATCAAGGTTCACCTGACGCTACGGCGTGAACTAGGAGGGGGAGGATTTACATCGTACTGCCTCCGTCTCTAATTAGTCTCGTTCGTCAGCCTCCGCGCTGGGTGTTCAATAAAAGCCTGTTCTTACTGCTTGTTTCACTGCACTCCAATCTCGGTGATAACAAGAGACTTCCTATAAACTTCAGAAGAGATTACCACGACATCGGGCGTTGGATTTATAAGGGTTTTTATTGTTTACGACTTCTATTATCCTTTATTACCTATAACGACGGGTTCTTACCCTTTCGTTCTCAATCCCCATTAACACGAGATTACGTCTTTCTCTTCTAATCTCTATTAAACCTCTTCGTTACTTATAGCTCGACAAATTAAACGTACTGAATTGTTGTTGTTTCTGCTTGTTGAGTGACCGTACCAAATCTTAGTACAGTATATGTGCTGAATTTGGTTGCCCATTTTGTCCAGGTCAACAACACTCATGTGCTTTTTGAACATCCCACGTTAGATGTAGTCCACCGTTGCTGTTAGAATAACCTCCGATCTTCTGGGAAGGCTTTCTACTAGATTTTGGGGCGTGGCTGTGGGGATTTGTGTTCATTCGGCCACAAGGGGCATCAGTGAGGTCCGGCGAGGAAGCCTGGCGTGTGTTCGGTGTTCCGGTTCATCCTGAAGGTGTTCAGTGGGGTTGAGGTCAGGGCTCGGTTCGTCGACACCAACTTTGGCCGACCATGTCTTCATGGTGTTGGCTTTGTGCACAGGGACATCGTCACGCCGGAACACGTTCCGTTCCAGTGAAGGGAAATCGTAATGCTGCAAAGTGCAAATACATTCTAGACAGTTGTGGCAACAGTTTGGGGAAGAATCTTGTACGAGTGTGATGGTCAGGTGTCTACAGCTTTTGGTTATATAGTGCATGCGCACGATTTTTGGCGTGTTTTAACATTGCCTGGTAAAGTTCGCTCTCGAAATTCTCTCTGATTTGAATCGAATTTCACTGGCGCACTTTCTTTCGTTTGGGTCAAGTGCCACCGTTAACTCTTCTGTAAGTGTTACACGCTGTGAGGCGAGAAAACGTGCCGGCAGTACACGCATTTTACTCAGACATTTTGGGGTTTTTTGTGTCAAAAATAAATAAACATGCCTATTATTATTATTATTATTATTATTATTATTCGGTGGCTTAGCGGTTAGCACGTTCACCTCACGCCGCCAGGGTCGGGGGTTCGATTGCCGCCGCTGCTCTGTCTCTGTGTGTGTGTGTGTGTGTGTGTGGGCGGAGTTTGGATGTTCTCCCCGTGCTGTGGGGGTTTCCTCCGGGTACTCCGGTTTCCTCCCCCAGTCCAAAGACACGCGTGGTAGGTTGATTGGCGTGTCCGAAGTGTCCGTAGTGTACGAATGGGTGTGTGAGTGTGTATGTGATTGTGCCTGTCCAGGGTGTACCCCCATGCCTCCTGGGATAGGTTCCGGGTTCCCAGCGACCCTGAAGGATAAGCGGTATAGAAAATGGATGTATGGATGCCTATTACTAGTTATCATATCTTGCTACTTCTTCCATTCAAAAATTACACAGTTATTCGTCCTGGGTTGGAATGTCACCGAACCCTTAGTTGTCACAGTACATAATGTTATCATGTGTGACTGTTGAACTTGGCTTTCAACTAAATAAGAATGTTGGGGTACGACCTGGTATTTCCAGCGGAGAACTTGAAAAGTGTTGAAACAAATGTTTACTGTATACGTGCATGTTCTTTCTTTCTGTTTGTTGACAGGAATGGCGCGGAAAGAAGATCAGCTTAATCAGAGTCAGAAGCTGTTGGCCATCAGGTGTGTAAAATAAGAGCGAGGGGAAAATAGCGGCCAGCTTTTTCTTTTTTTCTTTTTGTTTTTTTTTTAACGTGATCAAGGAGATAAAACCAGTGTTTATCATTTATCGTGGTATTCATGACTTATACGTGGCCACGCTAGAGGGAACTCGGCTTCCCTTAAACCATTCCGCCACCTCCTGTAACGTGGCAGTCGTGCCCGAACGACCGCCGAGCTGAGTTGTCGTCTGCCGTGTGTGTTTGTTTTGACCTGGAGGCACGCTTGTGAAAGAGAAATTCGGTGAGATCAGAGGATCTGAGAATAGAACTACCGGTAATGACGATAATCTGAAAATGCGTGACGTTCCGCTCCGGGTAAAGCCTGAAGCGTCTTTTGTTCGCTGACTGAAAGACGATCCAGGAGAGCAACGAAAAAAAAATCCGAGATCCGTCATTATATCTGCCGTCTCTGACGTTTTCGACATGGGGTGTAGGATTGTATAGCTCTCGTAGTGTGGCCCAGGCACTAGCGTTTTGGCATGTTTGGGCAATACAATAGGATCGTACAGTGTTATGAAAATACGCCTAAGTTTTCAGATATTCGGCATCTGACGAGGAGCTTTCTAGCCGACCAAAATGAGTTCTAGTCATTCTAGATGTGCTCTAATTAACTTTTGTGTCTCTTTGAGGACCGTATGACCGTCCTCCAGTTCTTCCACATGACGGTTGCTCATGTTTTGTAGCGCGATGCAGTTACGGAAATCTTTATTTATTTATTTTTTCCCCCATGGTTGTATGTTCAGGCGGATGCCCAGCCTTCTCGAATACTTCAGCTATAACTGTAACTTCATGGGCATCCTGGCAGGCCCCACCTGTTCCTACAATGACTACATCGCTTTCATCGAGGGCAAGCCCTGCCGCCACAGAGAGCAGGAGAGCAACGGCAGACTGCAGGGGAAGACCAGGCTAAATGACCCTTCGCCTAACGTAAGGCCCGCCTTCACGTAGAGCGTTTAATAGTACCGCCAGTGTAGAAACCTTACTAACCGATGGCAATTTATTAATGTCGCGCCTTCATTGAATATTCAAGACAAACGTTTCGGTTGAGCCTCTCGGCTTTTAATCGGTGTCTAAGCACTCCGATGCTATAAATATGCAAGCAGCTCTCGGAGGATAGCATTCAGCGGTTGTTTATTTATATTTATGAGCCTGATTATCCAAAGGGATGTAATTTTTTTTTTTTGTAAAAGTCCTGTACTCAGAAGTCCCTGCTTTGTGTAAAAGTCCTGCGCTGTGGTGTTCTTAGGAAAAAGAACAATGTAATTGATGTAAATATAATTTTGCGAATATTTAGGCATCACGAGTCGGTTCACATGTAGATCCTATAGCCGCTATGTTGTACGCTGTAACTGGAACTAACTTGTCTGTTGTATCGTTTGCAGATGGAGGTTATTCGTAAGCTTGCCACCTGCTTCTTCTCTCTGCTAGTCTTCCTCTCCGTCTGTAAAGTTTTTCCTGTGGAACGAAATATCGATGATGACTTCATTGCCACCACGCCCTTCTACGCCCAGGTGGTCTACCTGTATCTGTCCATGCTGACCACTCGGCCGAAATACTACTTTGTTTGGACTCTCGGTGCGTGTCGCTGGCTGTCTCTCTATCTTTTCCGTTCTTTTTTTCCTACACGGCGTGTTTACAGCGTTTCTCTATATTCATGTGCATATCATCAGCTTCTCCCTTCCCGTGAGTGCACTATGTCACATGATGATATAAGATCATCTCAAATAGTCTCAAGGTCCATTTTCTGACATTGCTATGTGTCATGTGGAAATACGTGGGCCTTTTATACTTAGCCAGAGTCCGAAATGACCGGCTAGGAAAGTCTTTCAGTGTCGGTATTGTGTAATCTTTCTGTACGTCAGTGCATCACCTTCATTAGCGCGAGAGGCGAAAAGACAGAGGCTGTATATAGCGTGACCTGAAAAGCCGTAACCGCTCGTCCTGTCCTGTGTCTGATCTGAACAGCTGATGCCATCAACAACGCAGCTGGCTTCGGCTTTAATGGCTACGACAGTGACGGAGTGCCGCGATGGGACCTCATCTCCAACCTGAGGATAATGAACATAGAGGTCAGTCTGTTCCCGTCACCTCGGGTTCTGTATTTATAAATCAAAGTTGTAGGAAAATGTACCAATTCTCATATGTTCTTATTTCAGCTTGCAACCAGTTTTAAGGTGTTTCTTGATAACTGGAATATTCAGACCGCGCACTGGCTCAAAAGGTGAGAGTGACTATTGGATTGAGGTTGCCTCGTACAGTATGCCGTTATAGTAATTACACCTGCGTTTGGTCGTTCGGGAGATAGATTAGACGTTGGCTGAATTCTAGCCAGAGAGAATCTGATTTTCAACAAAGTTTGCTGCCTAAAATGGATATTCTGGTATCGCCACCAAGGCAGGAGATCATAAATGAGTTTCACTAGAACAACATGGAGATGTTTTTATTTTGGCTACTTTCTAACCTTGCCTTATCACTTGCCTGCAAGCATGCTGGTGGCAGAAACTATCAGTCCGCGTCAAGAGGGGGATTTTCTCACACTGTGAACATCAGGCTTTGTATTAAGTTGTTGATAGCTCTGTGCCGTACTGAAATGGAGAAATGGGCATAAGCAGAATCGATTCATTTTGTAATCAGATACCAGCTGTCAAAATGTCTGTGATGCTCCTGCGTCACAACGGGAAGGAAATTGTCAAGTGCTGTTTTGTCCTGTTTTGTCCTTTTTAAGAGATTTTAAAATGCTACAAGCGTACTTGGGATTGAGATGCATGCGAAAGATGATTCAGTACAGGAAAACATACAGGTTTCAGTAGTCTGGGACCGTTGGTGAAAGTGGATCTATAGCGCCCTCCGCTAATATTGGCACCCTTGGTAAATATGAGCAAAGAAGGCTGTGAAAAATGGTTTTTATTGTTTAACCTTTTGATATTTTGTTCAAAAAGTTCACAAAAATACTCTGCGGTCATGGATATCAAACAGTTGCAAACACAACACAGGTTTATCAAAAGATCTTTGTTAAATATATGTGTGCAACAAAAAGATCTTTGTTAATTATATGTGTGCCACAATTATTGATACCCATTTAGTCAATACTTTTTGCTAGCTCACTTTGCCAAGATAACAGCTCTGAATCTTCTCCTGTAACGCCTGATGAGGTTGGAGAATACATGGCGAGGGATCTGAGACCGTTCCTCCAGACAGAATCTCTCCAGATCCTTCACATTTCCAGGTCCACGCTGGTGGACTCTCCTCTTCAGTTCACCCCACAGGTTCTCTATGGGGTTCAGGTCAGGGGACTGGGATGGTCACGGCAGGACCTTGATTTTGTGGTCAGTAAACCATTTCTGTGTTGATTTTGATGATGTTTTGGATCATCGTCCTGCTGGAAGATCCAACCACGGCCCATTTGAAGCTTTCTGGCAGAGGCAGTCAGGTTTTCATTTAATATCTGTTGATATTTGATAGAGTCCATGATGCCATGTATCCTAACACAATGTCCAGGTCCTCTGGCAGAAAAACAGTCCCAAAACATTAAAGATCCACCTCCATGTTTAACCGTGGGCATGAGGGACTTTTCCATATGTCCACCTCTCTGTGTGCTCCAAAACCACCTCTGGTGTTTATTACCAAAAAGCTCTATTTTGGTTTCATCTGACCATAGAACCCGATCCCATTTGAAGTTCCAGTAGTGTCGGCACACTGAAGACGCTCGAGTTTGTTTTTGGATGAGAGTAGAGGCTTTTTTCTTGAAACCCTTCCAAACAGCTTGTGGTGATGTAGGAGACTTCAGATTGTAGTTTTGGAGACTTTCTGACCCCAAGACATGACTAACATCTGCAGTTCTCCAGCTGTGATCCTTGGAGATGTTTTATCCACTCGAACCTTCCTCTTCACAGTGCGTTGAGACGATACAGACACACGTCCAATTCCAGGTCGATTCATAACATTTCCAGTGGACTGGAACTTCTTAATTATTGCCCTGATGGTGGAAATGGGCATTTTCAATGCTTGTGCTATTTCCTTATAGACACGCCCCATTGTGTGAAGCTCAACAACCTTTTGCCGCACATCACAGCTATATTCCTCGCTCTTACCCATTGTTATGAATGACGAAGGGAATTTGGCCTATGTGTTACCTCATATTTATACCCCTGTGAAACAGGACGTCATGGTTGAACAATTTCCTCTTCCTGTTCACCCAGTTGTACTAAAAAACATAAAATATCAATGGTAATATACTTCAAATATATCTTTCTCATATGAATTCATAGGAGTGCCAATAATTGTTTCACACACACATTTAAAAAGGATATTTTATTGGGATAAACCTGTGTTGTGTTTGCAGTTGTTTGATATCCATGAGAGCAGAGTGTTTTTCACAGCCTTCTTTGCTCATATTTTACAAGGGTGCCAATATTAGTGGAGGGCTGTATTGTATTTTGCATTATTTATACAACTGAACACAAATTTATTTTCATTATAAATGATATTATCAGCAAACTTGAGTGGAAGAGATCAGACTCAAAGAAAATCTGATCTTTTATGCAAGTAATTTAACATGGTTAGCATAATAAATTTGCTTAAATTAAAACAGCGACCTAAACGTAGTGCATTATCTTGAATATATATTCTTCAAGAGATTAAACGTTACCCTTTCTCTGTTTGAAACCTTTTTAAACTCCAAACCTTTTCTGTTTAGTTCCAATATTAAATGAAAAAAGAAAATCCCAGATTTTCAGAGTGGTCTTTTGATCCTCACTGTTTATAGTTTATAAAATGTCGCCTTTTCACCCTGTGAAGCGTCTTCCAAGATTGCCGCATACGTACTACGCATGGTTAACATATGTGACTCACGATATGTGAAACTAGACTTTGGGGGCTCTCACACTGACAGTTTAGTCTGTCAGCAACAATAGTTGCTAAAAATAGCAAAAAACAAAAACAACAAAATGCTGAGTCATGTGCTCTCTATGCGTTTGTGGTGACAAAAGATGAACGCTATGCGAAGGGGTTCACTAGAATCAAGTGAGTCTGAAACCAGACCGACCCTGCAGCTGGCGCCGGGAGCGATCGCACTCGGATTCGCACCACAGCAAACATACCCAGTGTGAAAACCACCTTTATCGAAGACCTGAATGCATAGAGTGATGATCTGTTTTGAAGACTGCCATCTACTGGTGGAACATGGCGTTGATATTGCAGCAGGACTTTTGTAATATAAAGCGATGTGCCTGGGAGGTAAACGCCAATATGTGCAATAATTAACAGAACGAACGATTATTATTGAGGATGCAAAAATATCGTCAGTAACCCCCAGGTCAAATTTAGGAGAAGGATGTGCAGGTAGGCCGTGTTTTTGGGCAGGATTTATGCATTGCATACAGTATACTCTCCTTGTAAGAGGCAATCAGATCATTCTGGTCCATTTCAGACAAGGACACTATTATTATTATTATTATTATTATTACATATGTAAAGTTTATGGTGGCTAGCTTGTTGTATTTCCTGTGCAGGGTGTGTTACGAGCGCTGTCCTTACAACCCTACAGCTGCCACCTTCATCCTCTCAGCAATGTGGCATGGAG
The DNA here is from genome assembly GCF_023375685.1 of Ictalurus furcatus. Taxonomy (NCBI): domain Eukaryota; kingdom Metazoa; phylum Chordata; class Actinopteri; order Siluriformes; family Ictaluridae; genus Ictalurus; species Ictalurus furcatus. Next base: position 1,923,405 of record NC_071279.1, read on the forward strand.
CTTACCCAGGCTACTACCTCACCTTTCTCACTGGCATCGTCGTCACGCTGGCAGCCAGGGCGGTGAGGAGCCTCTTCACAACACACCACACAAAAATAATACTGACATCTAAGATTATTTAGTACTGATCCACCTATCCGAAACGGAGTACGCCCCTGAAATGCCAGAACGGAATCTTAATCGGATTCCACATTCGATCTGTTTGTAAGCACGCTTGTCGTGACCTGTAAACAGGGGAAAACAAACTCGTACAAATGTGCAGCGAGATCAGTTTAGGGTTAAGTGTATATTTAGCATGGCATCAATTAGCTACATTAATAATTACAATCAACGCAAGATCCTCCAAAGGATAGCAAGATCAAATTACATACAGTTGTGTGAAAAAATAAGTACACCCCAAGGAAATTGTCGGCTTTTTCGGACGTATTTGTACAAGCGAACACTTGTGAAACTTTATGGATTGAAGGTGTGATAAATGCAGGGGCGTACTTACTTTTTCCATGTGATCTGTTTTTTTTTTTTGTTCATTTAAATTGCGTTCTTTGATTTCCGATAGATTCCGTAGCGTTGTTTTGTGCTGTAAGAAGTAAAAAGAATTGAGATTTGGTGCATCTTTACGTTTGTATAAATTTATTCCCAGCTAAAGCCAAATCTCTTTAAACGTTGTGCTAATGGAATAACAGACTACAGTCCATTGCTCTTCCTCTACATGGAGGAGATCAATCAGACTGCAGAAGGTTACTAAAGACACAGCACAGGAAGGAGATTGATCCCCTTAAGTAGTTACTGTGGTGCCTGTCAGGCGGTTAACAATTAAGTAAGATGGATAGAAGGCTCGGGAGAGCACGATGAGCCGTTGTCTATCTTGATATAAAACTCGTTGTGTCAGCCGAAGTTTAAAGATGTAGTTCGAGGCATTTGTTGCATGTAAGCAGAACTGCTACAGTGCGGTGAAAAAGTATTTGATTTCTTCTGTTTTTGTGTAGATCTCGTACTAAACTGTTTCAGAAATTAAAACAAGATGTTTGAAAACAAAGGCAACCTGAGTAAACACACAATACAGTTTTTCAATGATAATCTTATTTATTGAAGCAAAAAAAGTTATCCAATACCAACTGGGCCTGTGTGAAAATGTATTTGCCCCCCGTAGTTACTAATTCCCCAAATCTATGAGTCTGCATTGATAATGGAGATCAGCTGGACGAGACACAACCAGACCTGATTACTGCAAACCCTGTTCAATCACATCCACACTTAAATAGAACTTTCTCATCAGCATGAAGTTGGTTAAAAGGTCTTACTCAGTAACACACTATGGCGGAGTTGAAAGAAATTCCAGAAATGATGAGGAAGAAGGTGATTGAAAGACATCAGTCTGGGAAGGGTTACAAAGCTATTTCAAAGGCTCTGGGACTCCAAAGAACCACAGCGAGAGCCGTGATCTCCAAATGGAAAAACTCAGCACGGTAGTGAACCTTCCCAGAAGTGTCCGACCTTCCAAACTTCCTCCAAGAGCACAGCGACGACTCATCCAGGAGTCACAAAAGAGCCGAGGACAACATCAAAGGACCTACAGGTCACTCTTACATCAATAAAGGTCACTGTTCATGACTCCACTATCAGAAAGACACTGGGGGGAAACGGCTCCATGGAAGAGTGGCGAGGTGAAAAAAACTGCTAACCCAGAAGAACATTAAGGCTTCAAACCTTTTGGGAGAATGTTTTTGTTTAGTCGAAAGTGGAACTGTTTGGAAGACAGGAGTCCCATTATATCTGGCGTAAGCCAAACACAGAATTCCACAAAAAGAACATCATACCTACGGTCAAGCATGGTGGAGGCAGTGTGATGGTGTGGGGATGCTTTGCTGCTTCAGGTTCTGGGTGACTTGCAGTAATTGAGGGGAAACACGAATTCTGCTCTCTACCAGAAAATCCTACAGGAGGATGTCCGGTCTTCAGTCCGTAAGTTGAAACTCAAACACGATTGGATTATGCAGCGAGACGACGATCCAAAGCGTAGGAGTAAATCCTAGTCCTAGAAGAACGTGAAAGACTGATCTCCAGTTATCAGAAGCGTTTGGTTGCAGTCATTGCTGCTAAAGTTTAAGGGGGCAATTAGTTTTTCACATGGGTGATAGGTGTTGGATAACTTCTTTCGCTTCAATAAAAAAAATAATAAATACAAACCGTATTGTGTGTTTCCTCAGGCCGTCTTTGTTCCATGTCGTATTTCGTTCGAAGATCTAAAACGATTTAGTACGAGAAGAATAACTTTTTCACAGCACCGTCTTTAAAAACAAAACAAAACAAAAACTGAAGAGAATCTTCAGATCAAACAGTAAATCATGTTACTTTATATCCAGAATCGCTATATTTCTGAAAAAGCTGCTTTGTAACAATGTGCAATGTTAAAAGCGCTACACAGATAAATTGAATTGAATATAGCGATTCCCTTCTTACCTATTTTTTCTTTTTTTCCTTTTTTTTTTTTAAATTTTGTATTTTTATTTTTGACATTCTCTGTTCATGCTTCCCATCCTTCCCTGTCTAGGTGAGACACAACGTGAGACCGTACTTTTTGGGTTCGCCAGCACACAAGCAGGTCTATGATGTCATCACATGGGCGAGCACACAGATAGCCATTTGTTATACCGTGGTGCCCTTTGTGCTGCTGTCTGTGGGTCCTTCACTCAAATTCTACAGGTATGACTAAAACACCATACACTGCGACACTAAAAGACGAAGTAATATTATGTGGATTTAATTATGCTACACAAAAGAAGGCATTTTTAACTGACCACAAGCGCAGGCTTTAAAGTCTTTCCCCATTTTGTACAAAAAACGTTTTGTATGTGATCACTGTGGATTCCACAGATTATTATTATTATTATTAATAATAATAATAATAATAATAAATGAGGCAGAGATTAGGTTTTTAACCGAGAAAGACACAACGATCAGACGTAATTACTAGGCCATGTAGTGATTCCTGCTCTTCAGTTCTATTTATAAAAGCACAAAGTGAGAGAAATATAAACTTGATGTTTATCATGCTTTGGAAACCAGCTATATTCATTCTAACGATGTTAAATATAGTGCATACAGTTTTAATTTCTGAACTAGTCTGCACACTTGGGCTTGAATCTTGTATTTTATGGTGTTTAGAGCTGTTTTGGTGCAGCGTGTGTCATCATGTCTGTTCATCATCGATCCTCTGCATGATTCTCTTTAATGCCTCGTGATTTCTGCATCAGCATGATATCTGTATGTTTCACCCCCTTGCATTGTTTTTAATAATTGTTCTGGATTTTTAGCATTGAAATAGCATTTAAAATAAATACACACTTTTATTGGAAATTTAAAATAAATACATGTGCACTTGTATCCAAGACTCGGACACCAGCACTGACATTTTCATCTAAAATATAGTGATAGAACTTTCAGGAAATTATTTATATATATATATATATAAATATATATAGCCAGCTGGTTAGTGCTACCATTAAAAATCATTATGCAATCTGTAAGTGAAATTTAATCCTATTATGCTACACACTTGGATTTTTAAGGAGATGAGAGGAGCTGATCTGCTTGAATATCCCAGCACCACTCCTAACCACAAACCCACCATTTACATTCAAACCCAACCCCTTTTACCACCGGTCACATGGATACCAGAAACGAACCATCTTACATTTCGCTCTTGAGCCGTACATGCGTCAGTTTCTCCGTCTTTATTTTGTTATGAAGGTGTGCAAACTTTGACAGATTGTCGAATATGAAACAAAGATGTTTTTTAATGGTCTATAAAAGCTTTTTTCGAGTAACAGCGTTCACTTTCTCTTTCTCTCTCACCCTCTTTTTTTTTTTCTTCTTCTTCTTCTTCTTCTTCTTCTTCTTTCCTCTGCTTTCAGGTCTTGGTACTTTTCCGTGCATATAGGCTGTGTGTTATTGGCCATAGCTCTGCCGGTGAAACCCCGACATCTGCGCCTGAAGGAGCAGCACAGCTTAATTTCCACCAGCACCGCTTCTTCAGACAGCCAGAAACCCAAAACCACATGAGCCAAGAAACCACACCCCCACTTCAGCACACTCGACGGCCGACGCTCCTACTGTAAATCCTTGCGTCAGGGGAGTCGGCGAATGAAACTTATAAACCAACAAACATACAAACTAGCCCCTGTCTAGACTCATCCAGTGGGTCGTGAAACTAATCTGGGCTCGAAGCACTGGTACCAGAACTCATTGGCTGCAGGGGATGGGTTGGAATGTGACCGGCGGTGTTAGGATGGAACGCTAAGGAAACTCTGATGTATTGAATTCTGCATACTTTCCTTTAACCTCGCCATCACTGTTGTAGGAGTTGATGTTGTGACATGCAGGCTGCATCAATTTGCAGGAGACCGTGCCACTGTTACCGAAAGCAAACGAACACTTTGGAGAGTCGTATGACGATAATAAAATACCTGTTATGGGCAGTTGATTCGAAAGGGGAAAAGCGTAAGCACTTCAGACAACAGGTTGGCACTGCACCGACGTCGGTTTGCAAATAGTCGTTATTTTCCGATTCATCTTTTACTCTCCTGAATTCGGCTCCTCCGACGACGACGACGAGCCTTTGTTCTCGTCGAGGACACAGTAAAAGTTGAATCGGAAATTTGAACCCATCACCTAATGAGGTTCTTCAGTCCATGGCATGTTCTCTTTAGTTTAGTACGCCCTACGATCCTTTGATGCATGAGGTTGCATATCTTAAGATGATTTTCCTTGTTGCAAAAAAAAAAACAACAAAAAAACAAAAAACAAAAAAAATCACTGCAGCCTCATTATTGTTCATGAAGCTTTAAGACATTCTCAACACATTCCATTTTAAATATGTGTGCTAGAAAGACAATTTCTAAAGATCATTAATATATCAGAGTTAGTCTGCAATGAAAACATAAGAAATGTTTGCCCAGTGATGCAAAGCCCAACTTTGTAAATGTGGTGATTAAATATGAACCTTTTGTAACTATACATGTGGTGTGTCTATTGTATTGCACTTCATCTCATTCTCAAATATAATAACGTCTTATCTAATAATAATAAGAAGAAGAAGAAGAAGAAGGTGGCATGATGGCTTTGTGGTTAGCATTTTTGCCTCACATCTACAGGGTTGGGGGTTCAAATCACACCTCTGCCCTGTGTGCACGGAGTTCGCATGTTCTCCCCGTGCTTCTGGAGTTTCCTCACCCAGTCCATGGACATGCGCTGTCGGCGGATTGGCATTTCCAAATTGTCCGTACTGTGTGTGATTGTACCCTGTGATGGGTTGGCACCCCATCCAGGGTGTCCCCTGCCTTGTGCCCCGACTCGAGTTCCCTGGGATAGTCTCCAGGCTCCCCACGACCCTGTGTAAGATGAGTGGTATGGAAGATGGATGGATGGATGGATAATAATAATAATAATAATAATAATAACATTCCACACCTGTCTAACATGCAAGAAAAAACGCTAGCAGGAAGAAGAAATGGAAAGTGTTGGGAGAAAAGATGTTTTAAATGGACTCTTAAACCTTAACATGGAAGAAGGAAGTGTAGTAATGAAGGTCTTAAGGGATAACATTCCAAAGTTTGGGGGTTATGCACTAAGTAATCTCGCACGACCAGTAGACCGGCATTGAGAATGAGAATCTGAACACAGTGGGACCACGTATTGTTTTGTATGTGAGAAGGAAGTTTGAATTTGATTCTTTGGGAAATGAGCAGCCGTTGGAGTACGGGTGTAACGTGTGTTGAACTTTTCGCATGAGTAAGGACTCCTAACGCTTATCTGGTGTCGGCAAATCTGTTATCATTCATCATTACAGTATGATACGTTGTACAGAACACAAAATCCAGTTACACTTATCAGAACAGTGTTGTTCAAGTGAAAGAGTTCAGCGTCTGCCCTTTACTCTCCATCAACTGTTGTAAAGAATCCATTATCCAGTACACGTTCTGCTGGTGGGGAAGTCATTAACCTAGCGACCTATGCGCTGAAAATGTACAAAACGTACTGATACACACACTGAAATCATTTAAACTGGTTTTATATCTCAAAAGCAACAAACAACACATAAAATTAGCAGCATAAACATAATAACGTTAACATCAAAGTTGCGTCTCTGTTATGGTTATTGATTGTATTGAAAATGAAATCGGAGGACTTCAGTATTTGTATTGGACGATTGTTTTTTAGACTGCGGTGGATTATAAAATAATAAAGAACAGGTAAAATTTTAAAACATTCCTCTCAAATCGCTATTTAATGCCCCTGTAATTATTTGAAAAGCCATGTGTTAGTGGTATGAATGCACGTTATCCCTTAAATGTCGCGCTTATGTGTCATTTGTTACTGTCTCGTTTGAACTTGTTCGTTTGTCTTGGCTGGAATCCATACACTTGCTGTGAACTTTTACTTCGCGGAAGCTTGCGTTTATTACAAGTGAGTTAAGAAATGATTCCTTATCTTATTAGGGTTAGAGGGGTCAGCCACAATCTTAACTGCCCACTTCAGGGTCCAGGAAGTGTACAGGTCATGAAGGGGTGGCAGATTGCGGCCGATCACCTTCTCAGCAGAGCGAGTCGGCCCTTATCCTTGGCAGTGGCAGCAGTGTACCAGATAGTGATGTAGGACGTGAGTATGATCTCAATGATTGAGGTGTAGAAGTGCACCATCATCGTCTGGGGTAGGTTGAACTTCTTCAGCCGCCGCAGGAAGTACATCCTCTGGTGCGCTTTTTTAAATCAGAGTTGAGGTCACCCACTCGAGGTCCTGGGTGATGATGGTTACCAGGAAGCGGAAGGAGTCTACAGTATCAACTGGGGAGTCACACAGGATGATGGGGGTAGGTAGGGCTGGGTTCTTCCTGAAGTCTACCACTGTTTTTACAGCATTGAGCTCCAGGTTGTTCTGACTGCACCAGCTCACCAGACGGTCAATCTACCACCTGTAGGCAGACTCATCCTCCTCAGAGGTGAGCCCGATGAGGGTGGTGTCATCCGCAAACTTCAGTAGTTTGACGGATTGGTGACTGGAGGCGTAGCTGTTGGTGTAGAGGGAGAGGAGTAGAGGAGAAATAACACAGCCTTGGGGGCAATCAGTACTGATGGTCCGGGAGTCAGAGGCATGTTTTCCCAGTCTCACGTGTTGCCTCCTGTCAGACAGGAAGTCTATGATCCACCTGCAGTTGGAATAAGGCACACTCAGCTGGGAGAGCTGAGTAGCAGAGATGAAATTCACAAACAGGATCCTGGTGTAGGTTCCTGAGGAGTCCAGGTGCTGGAGGATGAAGTGGAGACCTGTTGGCTCTGTAGGCAAACTGAAGAGGGTCCAGGAAAGGGTCTGCGATGGATTTGCAGTGGGACAGCACAAGGCGCTCAAAGGACTTCATTACCACAGATGTCAGAGCGACAGGTCTTTAGTCATTAAGTCCTGTAATCCTGGGTTTTTTGGGGACAGGGTTGACGGGTCTTGAAGCAGGCTGGCACATGGCATATCTCCAGTGAGGTGTTAAAGATGTCTGATGAAGGAGGTCGGGGGTTCAAGCCCCAGCCTTGCAGTGCTCAAGGCTCTGGTTTACTGATCAGAATGTCGGGGGTTCACGCCACAGCACTGCAAGGTTCTGGGTTACTGATCGGAATGTCGGGGGTTCATGCCCCAACACTGCAAGGCTCTAGGTTACTGATCAGAAGGTCGGGGGTTCAAGCCCCAGCCTTGCAGTGCTCAAGGCTCTGGGTTACTGATCGGAAGGTCAGGGGTTCAAGCCCCAGCCTTGCAGTGCTCAAGGCTCTGGGTTACTGATTGGAAGGTCGGGGGTTCACGCCCCAACACTGCAAGGCTCTGGGTTACTGATCGGAATGTCGGAGGTTCAAGTCCCAGCCTTGCAGTGCTCAAGGCTCTGGGTTACTGATCAGAAGGTCGGGGGTTCACGCCCCAGCACTGCAAGGCTCTGGGTTACTGATCAGAAGGTCAGGGGTTCAAGTCCCAGCCTTGCAGTGCTCAAGGCTCTGGGTTACTGATCAGAAGGTCGGGGGTTCACGCCCCAGCACTGCAAGGTTCTAGGTTACTGATCGGAATGTCGGAGGTTCACACCCCAACACTGCAAGGCTCTGGGTTACTGATCAGAAGGTCGGGGGTTCAAGTCCCAGCCTTGCAGTGCTCAAGGCTCTGGTTTACTGATCAGAAGGTTGGAGGTTCAAACCCTGCCAAGCTACCACTCTTGCGCCCTTGAGCCCTTAACCCTCTCTGCTCATGACTCTAACATGCTGTGATTTGCCAAGAAAAAAGAATTTCGCTGTTCTGAAAGGTACATGTGACCAATAAAGACTCATTACGACTGTACGTTGGTATTGAGGACACATCCTTCAAGCCTCTTCTCTATCCGCACTGTTTCCCACGGCACCGCTGACGTCACCGTCGCCATTGGCTGAACAACAACAAGCTCAAAGCCAGGAAGCTAACTCGAACGACCTCACAGCTCCTCCGGTCGCGGTTTCAAACGGCCGAAGATGGAGAGTAGAAAATAAACGAAACAGAAACACATACACACGGACACCAGGGAACGGATTCAACCCCGTGAACATTTCTCTGTTTAAGGTAAGGTTTTTAAAACAATAGCGCTGTCGGATACAGGCGTTTCCTGGCTGTTCCGGTGTTGTTGAGGCGACTTCATTTCACCGACACCGACATCACATCGCATCGCATCGCATCGAAAGCTAAAGGAATCGGGTTTTATCCGACTCGTAACCATTTTTTATCCCCCTTACCATATTGTTTCGCTATTAACGCGGTCGTCCTGAGGAAATGTGTAATCCAAAATGATGATAATAATAAAAAAAACAGAGTAATTTGAAGTAGCAGCCGGTGCAGTCGGTTAGCCAGTTAGCATCTTCCAGATAAATCACAGTGACAAGTCTGAGGAGGACGGGTTTATTTACAGAAGCAGATCATTTTGTGGCCGAACCTCGATAATGTTGACGTGGTGTCATATAACAGAATAATTTCACTATCTGTAATGATCAACTGACTCTATTTGTATACTATACATGTAAGGAAACCGTCCAAATGGCTTCATTAATAATCTCCTGCGTCTAAAACATTTCATATAACTAGGGTTAGTTATAGCTCTGTGACAGATATGTCAGACTTTTATTACATAGTATTTATCCGTAATATAATCATACATTCACTGAAATGCAGCAAAGAAACATGCCTCATTCACTTTTCTGTATAATCCTTAAGGTTAATCCTGGACTCTTTATATGCTGTGTGAAGCTATATCTATACCTAGGTGTTGTACACCATCCCTGGAGAGCTAGGACTGGAGAACAGATCCAACCTTTTAATCACTTAAAAGCAGATTCGTTCACAACCAGGACTCGGAACAATGGCTTCAGTATATCTTGACAGCAGCATCTCTGTCAACTGAGCATGTGCCGGAGAGATTGGCCAAGCCTAGTGGTCGTGAATAACACATGATGCCATTCGCACACACGACACACAGCCCCGGACCGCACGGGTGTTGAGAGAAAAGCGACAGTGTCCTAAATATACGCGAAGGACAGAGGATCGCACTGTGGGTAAGCACGGTGTCAGATTTTGGTCTCGTAAGGTTAAACGTGGTCTCATGTTCTCGGTGATAAGGGGGTATTGTTGCGTCCTTGTCATCATCAGCCGTCATTGTGTCTTTGTTGTTTCTTCCGTGTCTGTTACGTGTGAGTATCTTGTACGTGTGCGGCGCGCGACAAACTAATGATCGGGATAAGCTTAAAGGTGTGAAAAGATCCGTCCGAGTGATCCAAGTTGTTTTCGATTCACGGATGAGGCATTGTCTTGCACTTGCAGAATGCTCCCGTGTTGAACGAGGAAGGGTGGAGAAGGGTGTTTTTCTGTCTTATCTTCGCATCATGTGTGTAGTTTTGCGCTCGCGATTTAATCGCTGTTGATTTATTAGGTGTTATGGACAAATATGAGACTTGTACAACCGCCTTGGTGCGGATGTATTTATCCTGAAATATTCCCCTGTTAACTAGCGGTGTTATTAGGCGAAGCCCGGCTCTGTTCAAGTGGATAACGGGAGTGCTCTTAGGTATACCGTTTGCAATCCGTCGCTGTGAAATATTTGTACGTGTCATAATCTCTCGTTCCATTTCCAGATGAACGATGAATCAAGCGACCGGCTGGCTGTCGTCTGGAAATCGAGGCTGTTATTAAGGCTTGTTTGTCTGGTTTTCCTTGCATTTAATATCAGCTTCCTCGGTCCTACGTAAGGCACTGCGTCGGATGAGCTGTGTGTTTTCGAGTAAGAGACGTTGGGATATAACGTGTTCGAGCAGGAGACTGATGAGATGCAGAGGGAAGCAGACGTGCCGTTATCTTATCCAGGCACTGAGAGAACAGACCTGCTTGTTATAACAGTGTTATATTTATCCGCCGGCTATTAGGCCAGCCTGTATACTCCTGACGTTTCAGATGTAGGTCATGTATCATGCTGGGAAGGATACACGCTTCTGCTCTCATCGGTGGACCGTTCAAGGAGTTAAATCTCCATATTCTCCATATTAGTTAATGCCACATGCTTTGTCACCTTTAAAATTAGCCTGGACATAGTGTTCCTAAGCCGGATATTTCTCTGCCCCAGGGTGCCGCGGTGCTAAGCAGCCATCATGGACACCACTACGTCTATAAAGATGACCACTATAGCCATCCAGAACCTCTTCAGTTATGTGGAGGAGGAGAACCTGGCTGCCATAAAGGCCCACCTGGATAAGTTCAAAGAGGTGGACGGTCGCAGTGACGTAAGTGAACAAGGCCCTGAGTAGATTAAATCTCACTTTGGTGTATTTTTATTTTATTTTATTTATAATCATATTTAATTGTACCACAAGGCAGAATACGTCCTTAAATACGCCTCGGTTTGTGCAGCTCTGATGCGCTACATGCTGAGGTCACCATGCACGTTTGTAAAGTAATAACACAGTAAAGACTGTTTCACTGCTTCGGCCTGAGTGAACAGGATCGGTATAAGCTAATACAGGCTTTTCCTTTAATCCTCATCATTTTTAAATAATCACATTTATATTGTGTTAGAAACAACCCTACGTCTGATCTAACCTTCCACGTTTCTATTCAGAACGACTAAAATGTCATCACTCTCTTTAAAGGGTATCATTAACGGCTGACTCGATAACGAGAAAAACAAAACATAGCCTGGAGTAAACCAGTTTTTAAGGCATGTGTCTGAATGTCTTTCCCAGAATGGGCAGACTCCTTTAATGCTGGCTGCAGAGCAGGGCAGTTTGGAGATTGTCCAAGAGCTCATCAGGAGAGGTGCCAATGTCAACCTGGATGATGTGGTAAGCAAACGTTCACACAGCATCGTGTTAGAAACATTAGTCATGCACCACATGTAGGACTAGGTCACCGTTGTTCAATTTCTCTGTAAAAGGTATGTGGCATGTAAAAAAAAACACACATACACATGTACACACTCACCTTTAGAGCATTCCATGCACTGCCTGCTTTCCCCACTGTTTCCGTGGCAACAGTGGCCAACTTTGCAGTTTCCATGGTGACCGGCTGCTCTCCTTTTCTCCCATAGGACTGCTGGTCTGCCTTGATCTCCGCAGCCAAAGAGGGGCACGTGGATGTGGTGAAAGAGCTTCTGGAGAACAGCGCTTATATCGAGCACAGAGACATGGTGAGACACGCCCGTGAACATAAAGCACGAATATTCCGATTCATTCTCTCCGAAGCATTCCGTATTAGACATAGACACGGAATAAGCTGTTATGCTTCAGTCGATCAAGCTGTCGTGAAGACGGCGTTCGCACACCCGTCACGAGCAGGCGAACGGAGAGGACGAGCTTCCCCCGATTCGTTCAGCTGCAACGATCCGTGCTAAAGCAGACATCTAGTTCCCATTTCAACACGGTTAACTCGGACTTCCCTCTCACATGAAGAGTGGAATTACCTCACGGATCACAAAGACATTAGAAACCGATGTAATAACTGATGTCTCGAAAAACGCAAAAGGAAATACGGTCAGTTCGCCCACGGTGGCACTGGATGGACCACAAAAGGAGTGCGTAGCAAATACCGCCGATATCCGCAAACCGATTTTACAGTTAAATCACCGTGATTTTATCCATGACTTTCATTTGACGCGTTATCAATCAGCTCCGGGTGGTACGGGAGACAGCGCCTGCATCCTTTTGAAATCAGGGTCACAGCGTCGTTATAAATTTGAGGTATAATGTTAGTGTTGGGACTTCAATTTCTTCTTTAATATGATGTTATTACACAGATTAACCGCTGATAAATGCGCGTTATAAATGCCACAGTGTTACAGAGGTAATTATTGAAAGGAAATGAATCATGCTTCTTTGAATTGTTTTGATATCATTATGTGTTGGTATTGTTCAGGGAGGCTGGACTGCTCTGATGTGGGCTGCATATAAAGGTCGTGTGGAGGTTGCAGAGGTTCTCCTGGAGAATGGGGCCAATCCCAACACCACAGGACAGGTAAAGTAGTGAACGCTCTATGCTTTTCAAATATAAGCGGATAATTCTTTTCTAAAAACAAGTCATGAGCCCTGTGAGTCATGTGTTTTTTTTTTTTGTTTTTTTTAAATTGAATACCAACCATTCTGTGCTATTCTTTAGCAGTACAGTGTATATCCCATCATCTGGGCTGCCGGAAGAGGCCACGCTGAAATCGTCAAGATCTTGTTAAAGCAAGGAGCGAAAGTCAACTGTTCTGACAAGGTGAAGTCACCCTGTTTAAGCTAGGAGCACGGGACCTGTTTGGATGTTTTGTACTGTTAGCCTGTGCAGCTGATTTGGGTGTATATTTATTTGCCCTCAGTATGGCACCACTCCATTGATCTGGGCTGCCAGGAAGGGCCACTATGACTGTGTGATGCACCTGCTGGAGAACGGTGCTGATGTTGACCAGGAGGGGGCAGTAAGTGAACCGCTTCACTTCAGGCTTCATTGTCATGCTTGCAGTATTTTTTTTTGTTTGTTTGTTTGATTTGAAGCTTATCTAGCATCGCCTTAACACTGCTCTGTTGTGCTTAGAACTCAATGACGGCTCTGATCGTGGCCGTGAAAGGCGGCTACACTGAGGTCGTGAAGGAGCTGTTGAAGAGGAACCCGAATGTGAACATGACCGATAAAGATGGCAACACAGCCCTGATGATCGCAGCCAAGGAGGGCTACACCGAGATCGTCCAGGACCTGCTGGACGCAGGGACCTACGTCAACATCCCTGACAGGGTGAGTCCAACATCAGCTGTGAGCTCTGTGTACATGTGTTTAGAGCGGGGACATGTGGTGTCCAAAGTTTGCTTCTGTTGTTTTGCTTCGGGGCTTCATAGTTAATGCTGTTACAGTGTAACTGCCAGTTAATATCATGCAGTATTCATAAGTATCACATGCTCATCACATGCTTGCCTCCAGCTGCCTCTAGTTAAAATGCAACTTGTTTTTTTTTCTTCCAAATAATTTCAGAAATATTATCTGACAATAATGTTGTTTTAATTTTGTATTTAATCTAATACAAAATGACAATGATATAATTCTTGTGTTTAAGGGGAAAATTTGCATAAATATAATTTTGGGCTGTACTATTCCTTTAAAAGAAAAGCACTAAATGTAGTGTGACCTTGTCTGTATGTGGTTGTCTTTGTATTAAACATTTAGAGTGGTGACACCGTGCTGATTGGAGCTGTTAGGGGTGGCCATGTAGAAATTGTAAGAGCCCTGTTGCATAAGTATGCTGACATCGACATCAGAGGACAGGTAACACCTTTATTATTATTATTATTAGTAGTAGTAGTAGTAGCAGCAGTAACAGTAGTAGGAGTAGTAGTAGTAGAAGTGGCATTAGTAGTAGTAGTAGGAGTAGTAGTAGAAGTGGCATTAGTAGTAGTAGTAGTAGTAGTAGAAGTGGCATTAGTAGTAGTAGTAGTAGTAGTAGCAGTAGTAGTAGGAGTAGTAGTAGTTGGGGTATTAGTAGTAGGAGTAGTAGGAGTATTAGTAGTAGCAGTAACAGTAGCAGGAGTAGGAGTATTAGTAGTAGTAGTAGGAGTGGTAGTAGCAGTAGTAGTAACAGTAGGAGTAGTAGTAGCAGTAGTAGTAGGAGTAGTAGCAGGAGTAGTAGTAGCAGTAGTAGTAGGAGTATGTGTAGTAGTATTAGTAGGAGTAGTAGTAGTATTAGGAGTAGTAAGAGTAGTGGTAGTAGGAGTAGTAGAATTAGGAGTATTAGGAGGAGGAGGAGTAGTAGTATTAGTAGTAGGAGTAGCAGTATTATTAGTAGTAGGAGTAGTAGTATTAGTAGGAATAGTAGGAGGAGTGGGAGTATTAGTAGGAGGAGTAGTAGTAGCAGTAGTAGTAACAGTAGTAGTAGTAGCAGTAGTAGTAGGAGTATTAGTAACAGTAGCAGTAGTAGCAGAAGTAGTAACAGTAGTAGTAGGAGTATTAGTAACAGTAGCAGTAGTAGCAGAAGTAGGAGTAGGAATAGTAGGAGTATTAGTAGGAGGAGTAGTAGGAGTAGGAGTAGTAATATTAGTAGTAGGAGGAGTAGTAGTAGCAGTAGTAGTAACAGTAGTAGTAGGAGTAGTAACAGTAGTAGCAGAAGTAGTAGTAGGAGTAGTAGTAGGAGTATGTGTAGTAGTAGGAGTAGTAAGTATTAGGAGTAGGAGTAGTAGTATTAGTCGTAGTAGTATTAATAGGAGTAGTGGTAGTAGGAGTAGTAGTATTAGGAGGAGGAGGAGTAGTATTAGTAGTAGGAGTAGTAGTATTATTAGTAGTAGGAGTAGTAGTAGTAGTAGGAGTAGTAGTATTAGTCGTAGTAGTATTAATAGTAGTAGGAGTAGTGGTAGTAGGAGCAGTAGTATTAGGAGTAGGAGTATTAGGAGGAGGAGGAGTAGTATTAGTAGTAGTAGTAGTATTAGGAGTAGGAGCAGTAGTATTAGGAGTAGGAGTATTAGGAGGAGGAGGAGTAGTATTAGTAGTAGGAGTAGTAGTATTATTAGTAGTAGGAGTAGTAGTATTAGTAGGAGTAGGAATATTAGGAGTATTAGTAGGAGGATTAGTAGTAGGAGGAGGAGTAGTATTAGTAGTAGGAGTAGTAGTATTATTAGTAGTAGGAGTAGTATTAGGAGTAGGAGTAGTAGTATTAGTCGTAATAGTAGTAGGAGTAGTAGTATTAGGAGTAGGAGTATTAGGAGCAGGAGGAGGAGTATTAGTAGTAGGAGTAGTAGTATTATTAGTAGTAGGAGTAGTAGTATTATTAGTAGTAGGAGTAGTAGTATTAGTAGGAGTAGGAATAGTAGGAGTATTAGTAGGAGGATTAGTAGTAGGAGGAGGAGTATTGTTAGGAGTAGGAATAGTAGGAGTATTAGTAGGAGGATTAGTAGTAGGAGTAGGAGGAGGAGTAGTCTTAGAAGTAGGAGTAGTAGTAGGAGGAGTAGGAGTAGTAGTATTAGAAGTAGGAGTAGGAATAGTAGGAGTAGGAGTATTAGTATTAGTAGGAGTAGTAGCATTAGTAGTAGGAGTAGTAGTATTAGTAGTAGGAGTGGTAGTATTAGTAGTAGGAGTAGTTTGAGTAGGAGTATTAGTAGTAGGAGTAGTAGTATTATTAGTAGTAGGAGTAGTAGTATTAGTAGGAGTAGGAATAGTAGGAGTAGGAGTATTAGTAGGAGGATTAGTAGTATTAGTAGGAGGATTAGTAGTAGGAGTAGGAGGAGGAGTAGTCTTAGAAGTAGGAGTAGTAGTAGGAGGAGTAGGAGTAGTAGTATTAGTAGTAGGAATAGTAGGAGTAGGAGTATTAGTAGTAGGAGTAGTAGTATTAGAAGTAGGAGTAGGAGTATTAGTAGGAGTAGTAGCATTAGTAGTAGGAGTAGTAGTATTAGTAGTAGGAGTGGTAGTATTAGTAGTAGGAGTAGTTTGAGTAGGAGTATTAGTAGTAGGAGTAGTAGTATTATTAGTAGTAGGAGTAGTAGTATTAGTAGGAGTAGGAATAGTAGGAGTAGGAGTATTAGTAGGAGGATTAGTAGTATTAGTAGGAGGATTAGTAGTAGTAGGAGGAGTAGTCTTAGAAGTAGGAGTAGTAGTAGGAGGAGTAGGAGTAGTAGTATTAGTAGTAGGAGTAGGAATAGTAGGAGTAGGAGTATTAGTAGTAAGAGTAGGAGTAGTAGTATTAGAAGTAGGAGTAGGAGTATTAGTATTAGTAGGAGTAGTAGCATTAGTAGTAGGAGTGGTAGTATTAGTAGTAGGAGTAGTTTGAGTAGGAGTATTAGTAGTAGGAGTAGTAGTATTAGTAGTAGTAGGAGTAGTAGTAGGAGGAGTAGGAGTAGTAGTATTAGTAGTAAGAGTAGGAGGAGTAGGAGTAGTAGTATTAGAAGTAGGAGTAGTAGGAGTAGTTTGAGTAGGAGTATTAGTAGTAGGAGTAGTAGTATTATTAGTAGTAGGAGTAGTAGTATTAGTAGGAGTAGGAATAGTAGGAGTATTAGTAGGAGGATTAGTAGTATTAGTAGTAAGAGTAGGAGGAGTAGGAGTAGTAGCATTAGTAGTAGGAGTAGTAGTATTAGTAGTAGGAGTGGTAGTATTAGTAGTAGGAGTAGTTTGAGTAGGAGTATTAGTAGTAGGAGTAGTAGTATTAGTAGTAGTAGGAGTAGTAGTAGGAGGAGTAGGAGTAGTAGTATTAGTAGTAAGAGTAGGAGGAGTAGGAGTAGTAGTATTAGAAGTAGGAGTAGTAGGAGTAGGAGTATTAGTATTAGTAGGAGTAGTAGTATTAGTAGTAGGAGTGGTAGTATTAGTACTAGGATTAGTATTAGTAGTAGGAGTAGTAGTATTAGTACTAGTAGTAGGAGTAGTAGTAGTATTAGTAGTAGTAGGAGTAGTGATATTAGTACTAGGATTAGTATTAGTAGTAGGAGTAGTTTGAGTAGGAGTATTGGTAGGAGGAGTAGGAGTAGTAGTATTAGTAGTAGGAGTAGGAATAGTAGGAGTAGGAGTATTAGTAAGAGTAGGAGGAGTAGGAGTAGTAGTATTAGAAGTAGGAGGAGTAGTAGTAGGAGTATTAGTAGGAGTAGTAGCACTAGTAGTAGGAGTAGTAGTATTAGTACTAGGATTAGTATTAGTAGTAGGAGTAGTTTGAGTAGGAGTAGTAGGAGTAGTAGTATTAGTACTAGTAGTAGGAGTATTAGTAGTAGTAGGAGTAGTGATATTAGTAGGAGTGGTAGTATTAGTACTAGGATTAGTATTAGTAGTAGGAGTAGTAGTATTAGTACTAGTAGTAGGAGTATTAGTAGTAGTATTAGTAGTAGTAGGAGTAGTAATATTAGTAGTAGTAGGAGTAGTAGTATTAATAGTAGGAGTATTAGTAGTAGGAGTAGAAGTAGGAGGAGTAGTAGTAGGAGTAGAAGTAGGAGGAGTAGTAGTAGGAGGAGTAGGAGTATTAGTAGTAGGAGTAGTAGCATTAGTAGTAGGAGTATTAGTATTAGTAGTAGGAGTAGTAATAGTAGTAGGAGGAGTAGGAGTATTAGTAGTAGGAGTATTAGTACTAGTAGTAGGAGTATTATTAGTAGTAGTAGGAGTAATAGGATTAGGAGTAGGAGTATTAGTAGTAGGAGTAGTAGTATTAGTACTAGTAGTAGGAGTATTAGTAGTAGTAGGAGGAGTAGGAGTAGTAGGAGTAGTAGTAGGAGGAGGAGTAGTAGTATTAGTAGTAGGAGTAGTAGTATTAGTACTAGTAGTAGTAGGAGTATTAGTAGTATTAGTACTAGTAGTAGGAGTAGTAGTATTAGGAGTATTAGTAGTAGGAGTAGTGGTATTAGTACTAGTAGTAGGAGTATTAGTAGTAGGAGTAGGAGTATTAGTAGTAGGAGTAGTACTAGGAGTAGTAGGAGTAGTAGTATTAGTAGTTTGAGTAGGAGTATTAGTAGTAGGAGTAGTAGTATTAGTACTAGTAGTAGGAGTATTGTTATTATTAGTAGGAGTAGTAATATTGGTAGTAATAGTATTAGTAGTATTAGTAGGAGTATTATTAGTAGTAGTAGGAGTAGTAGGAGTATTAGTAGTAGGAGTAGTACTAGGAGTAGTAGGAGGAGTAGTAGTATTAGTAGTATTAGTACTAGTAGTAGGAGTAGTAGTATTAGGAGTATTAGTAGTAGGAGTAGTGGTATTAGTACTAGTAGTAGGAGTATTAGTAGTAGGAGTAGGAGTATTAGTAGTAGGAGTAGTACTAGGAGTAGTAGGAGTAGTAGTATTAGTAGTTTGAGTAGGAGTATTAGTAGTAGGAGTAGTAGTATTAGTACTAGTAGTAGGAGTATTGTTATTATTAGTAGGAGTAGTAATATTGGTAGTAATAGTATTAGTAGTATTAGTAGGAGTATTATTAGTAGTAGTAGGAGTAGTAGGAGTATTAGTAGTAGGAGTAGTACTAGGAGTAGTAGGAGGAGTAGTAGTATTAGTAGTTTGAGTAGGAGTATTAGTATTAGTAGTAGGAGTAGTAGTATTAGTACAAGTAGTAGGAGTATTATTAGGAGTAGTAATATTGGTAGTAATAGTATTAGTAGGAGTAGTAGTATTAGTACTAGTAGTAGGAGTAGTAATATTAGTACTAGGAGTAGTAGTAGTAGGAGGAGTAGTAGTAGTTTGAGTAGGAGTATTAGTATTAGTAGTAGAAGTATTAGTACTAGTAGTAGGAGTATTATTAGTAGTAGTAGGAGTAATAGGATTAGTAGTAGGAGTAGGAGTATTAGTAGTAGGAGTAGTAGTATTAGTACTAGTAGTAGGAGTAGTAGTATTAGTAGTTTTAGTAGGAGTATCAGTAGTAGAAGTAGTAGTAGTAGTACTAGTAGTAGGAGTAGTAATATTGGTAGTAATAGTATTAGTAGGAGTATTAGTAGGAGTAGTAGTATTAGTACTAGTAGTAAGAGTATTAGTAGTAGGAGTAGTAAGAGTATTAGTAGTAGGAGTAGTACTAGGAGTAGTAGTACTAGGAGTAGTAGTAGTAATAGGAGGAGTAGTAGTATTAGTAGTTTGAGTAGGAGTATTAGTATTAGTAGTAGGAGTATTAGTACTAGTAGTAGGAGTATTATTAGTAGTAGGAGTAATAGGATTAGTAGTAGGAGTAGGAGTATTAGTATTAGTAGTAGGAGTAGTAGTATTAGTACTAGTAGTAGGAGTAGTAGTAGGAGTAGTTTGAGTAGGAGTATTAGTAGTAGAAGTAGTAGTATTAGTACTAGTAGTAGGAGTAGTAGTATTAGTAGTAGGAGTAGTAATATTAGTAGTAATAGTATTAGTAGTAGGAGGAGTAGTAGTATTAGTAGTAGTAGTAGGAGGAGGAGTAGTAGGACGAGTATTAGTAGTAGTAGGGGTAGTAGGAGTAGTAGGGGTAGTAGTATTAGTAGGGGTAGTAGTAGGACTAGTAGTAGTATTAGTAGGAGTAGTAGTAGTATTATTAGTAGGAGGAGTATTAGTAGGAGTAGTAGTAGTAGTAGTAGTAGTAGTAGTAGAACACTTGGGGTATAAAACAACAGATATATCATAGATCCTCTATTCTAACTAGTTTTTGTAATAATACTTGTTTTTGTCTTCACCAGGACAATAAGACAGCTTTGTACTGGGCTGTGGAGAAGGGCAATGCCACCATGGTCAGAGACATCCTGCAGTGTAACCCTGACACAGAGACCACTACCAAGGTACAGTGGTATAAAGAGCAGTTGTGCCTTTAATTCATAAGCACTGTTATAAAAAAGAAAAGAAAGATCTGTACTAATGTGCCAGTGTGTTTCAGGATTCTGAGACTCCCTTGATCAAAGCTACCAAGATGAGAAACATTGAAATTGTGGAGCTACTCCTGGACAAAGGAGCAAAAGTGTCTGCCGTGGATAAGGTAAGAGCGAGCCGTACGTTGTCATGTATATAATATATGGAGGGCGTGGTTTTTGGCTTGTCAATCATCCCGAGTGTTCTCCCTTCTGCTAGAAAGGGGACACGCCTCTTCACATCGCCATCCGTGGGAGGAGCCGCAGGCTGGCCGAGCTACTCCTGCGCAACCCAAAAGATGGCCGCCTGCTCTACAAGCCCAATAAGGCAGGAGAGACACCATACAACATCGACTGCACTCACCAGAAAAGCATTCTTACTCAAATCTTCGGAGCCCGTGAGTCCTACTCAATTGTACATAATGCTATGAGACGAGCTTTTTTTTAACCCTCATAATAACCTGCTAAATATAATACAATCCATGTACATCTTTATTAGATTTCCTGAGACCTGAATTCAGTTGTATGCTATTATCATAAGCTGTTGTGATTGTGATTTTGTATTTGGCGTTATGTATTAAGTGTGTATTGTCCCCTCAGGACACCTGTCCCCCACCGAGACAGACGGAGATATGCTGGGCTATGACCTGTACAGCAGTGCTCTGGCTGACATCCTGAGTGAGCCCACCATGCAGCCCCCTATTTGTGTAGGCCTGTATGCTCAGTGGGGCAGCGGCAAGTCCTTCCTGCTCAAGAAACTAGAGGGTGAGTGCTGGGGTGGGCAACAGTTTTGTGTCGATATTTCAGGAGCTGATATTTTATATAATGCTTTGGAATTTCTCCCTCTGACAGACGAGATGAAGACGTTTGCAGGTCAGCAGATTGAGCCGCTGTTCCAGTTCTCTTGGCTGGTGGTGTTCCTGTCACTCTTGCTGTGCGGCTGTGTGGCTCTGCTCCTCGGTTTCACTGTGGACCCCAACCTGGCCATTGCTGTCTCCCTCAGCCTGCTGGCTCTGCTCTATTTGTTCTTTGGTACAAAAAAAACAAAACAAATCAACGAATAAATAAAATCGGATTCATCTTTTATGCTTTTGTTATCATTTCTTGCTTTTGAGAAGGATTTGCACATTTGTTACACAAGAGGGCAGTCTAGGCAGCGTCTGGCTTATGTCTCTTTGTCGTGTTAGTTCTTTTAGCGGTTTACATGGCGATCTAGCATTAATGCTTTCCTTTTCTTTCTGTCTGCCTCCTCCTCAGTGGTTGTGTACTTTGGGAGTAGGCGCGAGGGTGAAAGTTGGAACTGGGCTTGGGTTCTCAGCACTCGGCTCGCTCGCCACATCGGTTACTTGGAGCTACTGCTCAAACTCATGTTTGTTAACCCTCCAGAGCTGCCTGAACAGACCACACGGGCATTGCCTGTCAGGTAATTAAACTTTCATGCCTCTCAACTGATATCTTAATATCTTAGTCTTAACATTTTGTCACAATTTAACAAGTAATCGAACAATTTATCAAGATTTAAAATAGAATGAAAATGTGATAAATGGAAAATAATTACTTACCTGTTTACTAACATAAAGCGTGATTTTTTTCTTTTTGCTGTTTACATAAACGTCTTTAGTATTTGACTAAATGTTCGTTTCCAGGTTCCTGTTTACAGATTATAACAGGCTGTCCAGTGTTGGTGGAGAGACCTCCATGGCGGAAATGATCGCCACGCTCTCTGATGCCTGTGAGAGAGAGTTTGGTTTCATGGCCTCCAGACTCTTCCGCGTCTTTAGGACAGAGGACACTCAAGGTAAGGAAGGCCAGCCTGTTGCCCATCTCTAACATGACAAGTGTCTTCTTCTTTGAATCCCATTTTAAATGTTACCGGACATTCATACGGACTTTTGTGATGAACGCCAGGCAAAAAGAAATGGAAGAAGACATGCTGCATCCCATCCTTTGTGATCTTCATCTTCATCCTGGGTTGCCTCATCACGGGCATGGCCTTGCTGTCTGTCTTCAAGGTAGACAGCCAGAACCAGACCGTGAACGCGGTGCTGGTTGCCATGGCGAGCGTGGTGGGCCTGGCTCTTCTGTTGAACTGCAGGACATGGTGGCAGGTGACTGATTCGGTACTGAACTCGCAGAGGAAGAGGCTGCACAGTGCCGCTAATAAGATGCAAAAACTTAAGAGTGAAGGCTTCATGAAGGTGGGTCCACACAATCACACACACACACACACACACACACACACACATTGTGTATGGTAGTCTCTGTTCAGACTGTGCCTTTTCTAATTTGATCTTGTAACTCACGTACTCGTTGCACAGAATGCACTCCTGAACATGATTGGGAAATCTTTTTAATTTAATTTCCATTACAGATCAAAGCAGACGCTAGCTGTCAAAACAGACTGGCCTGTTATACGAATGTTATACAATAAAGTGAATTACACGTCCCAAATAATACATTCCAGCATCACATAACGCACATAATACCGCTCCTCGCTCGAGCCAATATCACACAAGAAGAGTTTTTTTTAAAAGTATTGGTCAACCTAAAGGGGGGGGGGAGAATGTTTAGTGAATTAAATAGCTTGCCAAAAATGCAGTGTGGCATTGGCCTAACGCTATCAGAACTAACATAGTGGTGAAGCAAACGACTTGATGGTATCTTGTGATCAGTTATTCTAGTGCTAATAAAAAAAAAAAGTCAGTCCAGTTTTGAGTAAGAGACATCAAGAAAAAAACATCAGTGAATGTTGTTCAGTACAGTTTTAGACATCTGACACGAACTGGACTGCAGACCCGACGTGTACTTGTGTTAATTCTGAATACTCGGTTGTATGATGTAAGCTTATACACTCAACTGATTGCTTATAAATCTGACCGTAGCCGAGTATGTCATCATACGGACGAACTGCTTAGTGTAAGAATGTGGTGCATAGTGCATCGGATATACACAGTGCTATGAAAAAGTATTTGCTGATTTCTTCTGTTTTTGTGTATATCTCGTACTAAGTAGTTTTAGCTCTTCAAATGAAATACAACATAAAACTAAGGCAACCTCCCAAAAGGTTTGAGGATCATCAAGGTGTGTCTTTCTGATAGTTGAGTCATGAACAGTGACCGTTATTGATGTAAGAGACGCCTGTAGGTCCTTTGATGTTGTCCTCGGCTCTTTTGTGACTCCCTGGATGACACGTTGCTGTGCTCTTGGAGGAATTTTGGAAGGTCGGACACTACTGGGAAAGTTCACTACCGTGCCGAGTTTTTCCATTTGGAGATCACGGCTCTCGCTGTGGTTCTTTGGAGTTCCAGAGCCTTTGAAATAGCTTTGTAACCCTTCCCAGACTGGTGTCTTTCAATCACCTTCTTCCTCATCATTTCTGGAATTTCTTTCAAGTTTGCCATAGTGTGTTACTGAGTAAGACCTTTTAATCAACTTCATGCTGATGAGAAAGTTCTATTTAAGTGTTGATGTGATTGAACAGGGTTTGCAGTAATCAGGTCTGGTTGTGTCTAGTCCAGCTGATCTCCATTATCAATGCAGACTCATAGATTAGGGGAATTAGTAACTATGGGGGCAAATACATTTTCACACAGGACCAGTTGGTATTGGATAACTTTTTTTCTTCAATAAATAACATTATCATTTAAAAACTGTATTGTGTGTTTACTCAGGTTGCCTTTGTTTTATCTTAGATTTTGGTTTTAATTTCTGAAACACTATAGTACGAGATAAACACAAAAACAGAAGAAATCAAGTACTTTTTCAGAACACTGTAGGTTTTGGTGTGAATTTATGGTTTCTTTATAATACAAGACTTGCTTGTTAAATGCATACTTATTCCACATATCGTTCTCTGACTTTACTTTTTGCAGGTGTTAAAAACCGAGGTGGAACTCATGGCTAAAATGGCGAAGACTATCGACAGCTTCACCCAGAATCAAACGCGTCTAGTTGTCATCATCGATGGTCTGGATTCCTGTGAGCAAGATAAAGTCTTGCAAATGTTGGATACGGTGAGGAACGGTAGCCTAGAACATTTATCAGCCAGCAGAGGTCTCTGCTGTATCACTTTTTTTTCCTCAAAAAGACAAATCTATTAGTATTTCTTTCCAAACTGGATGAAAGATTTATGAAATTGGTGCAAGAGTTCCTGACGCTCCAAAGCATTTGTGCATACTTACAAAGCCTAAATGAAATTTCTTTTATCACACATACTCATACGAAACAGAAACATGCTAAATTGTATGATTAGCTATACATACTGCAGAGAGAGCAACAATTTAGTGCACATGTATACAAACATATGTATACGGTTGCAATCAATATTATTCAACCCCCAGTGCAAATCAGGTTTATTGTCAAAATGTACAGACTTTCAGCTGTGTGCAATGAACAAATCAAACAAAAGCTATTGAAATAGTTCAACACGACGAATACTTCAAGTGGTTTCCCCCAATTCAACTGAAAATGCAACTTATCAACGGCTGCAAGCAGATTTCTGAGAAGGCAGGTTGTGAAAAACCCTCGAGTGACTGCAAAAGACCTGCAGCGAGACTTGGTGGCAGCATGCACTGAGGTTTCAGTGAGCACAGTAAGGCGTGTACTAAACGCAGAAGGTTTCCATGCCAGAACTCCAAGACGTTCACCACTACTGACCCAAAAGCACAAGAAGAGTCGCTCAAAATGATATAAATAATCCACAGAAGTTTTGGGATTCTGTTCTGTGGAGCGATGAAACAAAACTGGAATCAGCGGTATGTCTGGAGGAAGAAGAATAAAAAAGAAGAAAACTCTGTCCGCAGTCGAGCATGGTGGGGGCTCGGTGATGCTCTGGGGCTGCTTTGCATCCTCTGGCACTGGAAACCTGCAGCGTGTGGAAGGCGAGATGGATTCAGTGAAGTATCAGGAAATCATAGGAGAAAATATCATGCTGTCTGTGAGGAAGCTGAAGCTTGGGCGTCACCGGACCTTCCGACAGGACAATGATCCCAAGAATACCTCAAATTTCACCAAGGCTTGGTGCAGAAGAAGTCCTGGAAGATTCTACAGGGCCTTCACAGTCACCTGACTTGAACCCCATAGAAGATCTCAGGTGGGATTTGAAGAAGGCGGTTGCAGCACGCAAACCCAAGAATATTACTGAACTGGAGGACATTGCTCATGAGGAACGGGTTAAGATCCCTCAGGAACGCTGCCAGAAGCTCTGCACCTCATTTGCAGCAGGTCATAACAGCAAAAGCGTGCTCTACAAAGTACTAAACATGCTTACCATGATGGGGTTGAATAATTTTGAAACTGGTGAAGTCATTTTCAGTTGAATTGTGGGAAACCACGTGAAGCATTCGTTGTGTTGAACTATTTCAATTGCTTTTGTTTCTTTTGTTCATTGCAAACAGCTGAAAGTCTGTCCATTGTGACAATAAACCTGGTTCGCACTGGGGGTTGAATCATTTTGATTGAAACTGTATCATCCATCATCCAAGAGAAACGCATTGTGCTTCATTGCATAATGTTTATCACGTTATCTTCTTGTAATTCTTTTGATCTCCAGGTGAGGGTGCTTTTCTCCAAAGGTCCATTCATCTCTATCTTTGCCAGTGACCCTCACATTATCATTAAAGCCATCAACCAGAACCTGAACAGTGTATTGCGTGACTCCAACATCAACGGCCACGATTACATGCGCAACATCGTACACCTGCCCGTCTTCCTCAACAGCCGGGGCCTTAGCAGTGCTAAGAAGATGTGTGCCCCGGCCCCAGCCAACGGAGAAACGGGCAATTCGGAGGGTGAGTCAGATTTAGGGCTGCAACTAATGATTATGTTCATAATCGATTAATTGAGCGAAACTGAGTGTTACAAATACAAAAAAATGAACACAACTCTTTGTCCAATTGACATATTCTGTGAAATCCAAATTTCATTCTGATGGAAGTTTCACAAGAGCATGCTTAACACTTTTTAAACTGTGCACAGCTTGGTACCAAGTGTGAAAAAACAGAGTTATGGTAGGATGGCGTCAGATAGGTGTTTACCATTTAGTGCATAAAATGGAGCCACTTTAGCGTGCGCTGCTGCCGGAGAGCAGGAATCAAATTCATTCCCCCAAACTTGATCACAGAGCACAGCACTCGGCTCACACTTCATTTCCATAGTATCACTGCAAAGAGTTATGGCATATAGCATACTTCAAGTAAATACTTGTTCATGCTCTATTTCACCTCATGGAAAAAGAAACACGAACTGTGTGATGCAGCAGCTGTAACCATGCCGCCCTACAGTGGCCTCCTTGTTACATACAAATATATTTTTTTTTTTCACCATTTTAGGTGTTCTGTTTCTGAACTTCTTGTCTTTATGTGCTTTCCTGTTTGCAGGTTGGCATGAGGAGCTGGACAGGAAGCTATCCCAAAACAGTCTCGGTGAAATGGCTAAGCTGGGCAGCAAGACCACTTTAAATCGCAGGGTGAGTCCACCAGAATTGCCCTCCTGCACCATGTGAACCCCATTGTTGTGTCCTCTTCATGACAAATTAAAACTATAGTCTGTGACAGTACGCTGGCACAGAACCCACGTGGTCAGAGTACCATGACTGAAGCAGGTTTGATTGAATGAATCAAATTGAAAAAAGTAGTGTCAGCATTTAAAATGCTAAACAATAAAATATAGATAATGTTTAACGGGAGCTGGTCGGTTAAGTAATACACCTGGGGACTTTGGTCGGTTAATGAGTTCCTAACACACGTATCTGGACACGCAACATGTGAACGATCAAACGCAACTTGAACAGCCACAATCCCTACAACAAGCACTTATAATGAAGTTCAAAGCTGTTTGCATTAACGATGGTGTGTATGTATTAGGTATGAGCATGAAACTCTTTGTGTAACGACCATGCCTAGATCATGAAGACACTCATAAGTTCTACAGTCTTTGCTTAGAAATATATAGGAATCTTTATATGTTATTAGTAGAGGATAGTACTTTACACTGTGTGACATTTTAAAGCTTTAAAGTTTCTTTGGCATCATGTGCTTTCCTCTTTTAGGACACATACCGGCGGCGTCAGATGCATAGGTCAGTCACACGTCAGACGTCCTTCGACCTGTCCAAGTTGCTGGTGACTGAGGACTGGTTCAGTGACATCAACCCGCAGACCATGAGGAGACTGCTCAACATTGTGTCTGTCACAGGTAAGCTCTACAGGCCAGACTGTTTCTTGTGTGCTTTCTATCATATAAACCCCTACATGTGCCGTAGCTGGTACACCAAACTGTGTATCTTTTACACAGGTCGACTACTGAGGGCCAATCAGATCACGTTTAACTGGGACCGGCTGGCCTCCTGGATCAACCTGACTGAGCAGTGGCCCTACCGTACATCATGGCTTATCCTTTACCTGGAGGAGACTGACGGAATTCCCGAACAGGCCACACTCAAAACCATCTACGAAAGGTTTAACTTTGATTACTGTAGCATAACCTGCCCAACCCAATACTTTCCTAAATATATAAACGTATAATCCGTAAATATCTAGCTGACTGCCGATTAGTATTTAATACTATGTTAACAGACTTCCACTAAAATATACATATTTGGTGTTACTATCGGGTTCAGAAAGTATTCAGACCCCTTTAGTTTTTGCATGTTATTTGAGTTTATTGAGCTTTTTTTCCCCATCAATCTATACGCAATAACCCATAATGACATGGGTTAAAAAAAACATTGTTAGAAACATTTTCAAATCTATCAATTAGATAAGTATTCAGACTATTTATTCAGGGCTTTATAGAAGCACCTTTGTGGCACAAAGTTGTGTAAGTTTCTATACAAGCTCTGCACACCTGAATTTGGCCAGTCTCTCACATTCTTCCTAGCAGATCCTCTCAAACTCAATCAGGTTAGATATGGAGCTTCTGTGACCTGCCATCTTTAAGTCTCTCCACAGATCTGTGGAGCCTGGGCTTTGGCTGGGTCACTCAAGGACATTCAGGGACTTGTCCTGAAGCCACTCTAGCATAGTCTTACGGTGGCTATATGCTTTGGGTTGTTGTCGTGGTGAAGGTGAAACCTTTTGTCCCTCTCTGAGCTTCTTCTTTAAGAACCTCTTTGTATTTGGCTGCATTCATCCTTCCCTCAATTCTGACCCGTCTCCATGTTCCTGCCACTGAGAAACACCCCCATGACATGATGCTGCCACCACAATGCTTCATCGTATTAGTCATTTGATTAGCAGTACCTGGTTTTTGCCGCAAGTGGCGCTTGGCGTTCAGCCCAAAGGGTTCGGTTTTTTCCTCATCAGACCAGATGAAGTTTTCCCTCATGCTTTCAGAGTTCTTTGACTGTCATATGCCTTCTACTCAGGAATGGCTACCGTCTAGCCGCTTTACCATAAAGGCCTGATTGATGGTGTATTTCTGAGATGGTTGTTTTGAAGGCAGGTTCTCACATTTCTGCAGAGACTTGTGAATCTTTGTTAGAGGCCATTGGGTTCTTGGTCATCTCCCTGGCCAAGGCCCTTATAGCCCGTTTTTGACCGGACAGCCAGCTGTAGGAAGAGTCATGGTGGTTCCAAACTTCTTCCATTTCACAACAATGAAGGCCACTGGGCACTTGGGAACATGCAATGCTTTAGAAATGGTTTTATACTCTTGGCCAGATTTATATCTATATTTGATCATTGAGATCTACGGAGAATTGTGGGACCTTATACACACAGGTGTGTGCTTTTCTACAGTTCCAGTCAACATTATTCAACCCCCAGTGCAAATCAGGTTTATTGTGAAAATGTACAGACTTTCAGCTGTTTGCAAGGAGCAAAGAAGACAAAAGCAATTGAAATAGTTCAACACAACAAATGCTTCAAGTGGTTTCCCCAAACTCAACTGAGAATGCAACTTATTATGACTTCTCCAGTTTCAAAATGATTCAACCCCTTCATGGCAAGAATCTTTAGTACTTAGTAGAGCACACTTTTGCTGTTATGACCTGCTGCAAACGAGATGCATAGCCAGACACCAGCTTCTGGTAGCGTTCCTGAGGAATCTGATCCCGTTCCTCATGAGCAATGGCCTCCAGTTCAGTAATATTCTTGGGTTTGCGTGCTGCAACCGCCTTCTTCAAATCCCACCTGAGATCTTCTATGGGGTTCAAGTCAGGTGATTGTGATGACCCTGTAGAATCTTCCAGGACTTCTTCTGCACCAAGCCTTGGTGGAATTTGAGGTATGCTTGGGATCGTCGTCCTGTCGGAAGGTCCGATGACGCCCAAGCTTCAGCTTCCTCACAGACAGCATGATGTTTTCTCCTAGGATTTCCTGATACTTCAATGAATCCATCTCGGCTTCCACACGCTGCAGGTTTCCAGTGCCAGAGGATGCAAAGCAGCTGCAGAGCATCACCGATCCTCCACCATGCTCGACTGTGGACAGAGTGTTCTTTCTTCATTCTTCTTCCTCCAGACATACCGCTGATCCATCGTGCTGAAAAGTTCCAGTTTTGCTTCCTCGCTCCACAGAACAGAGTCCCAAAACTACTGCGCTCACTGAAACCTCAGTGCCTGTTGCCACCAAGTTTCGCTACAGGTCTTTTGCAGTCACTCGAGGGTTTTTCACAACCTGCCTTCTCAGAAATTTGGATGCAGCCGTTGACAAGTTGCATTTTCAGTTGAATTTGGGGGAAACCACTTGAAGCACTGATTTGCAATGGGGGTTGAATAAATTTGATTGTAACTGTAATTCCCCACAGTGAGTGCAAAAGCCAGCTCCTTGAGGGGTTGCACGATAGCCTGCAAAGTTTTACAAGAAGATCTCCATTTCACCAGTTCCATGTGAGCTTAGAATGTACTTGAAGGTTGTATTTCCTGAGATTGTTTAGTTTGTCCATATAGGTGTATATGTCTTTCTATGTAACAGGATTTCCAAGAACATTCCCACCACTAAAGATGTGGAGCCCTTGCTGGAGATAGATGGAGATGTGCGGAGTTTCGAGGTGTTCCTTTCCTCACGCACCCCAGTGCTGTCTGCTCGAGACATCCGCACCTTCCTCCCCTGCACGGTCAACCTGGACCCTAAGCTCCGAGAGATTATAGCAGGTGAGAAACCTGCCAACTGTCCTTCTGATTCATGAGGATTGAATATCGGGACTGAGGTTTAACCTTAACGTTCTGTTTATGTGAAACATAATTGTTTAAATGAACACACACACACACCCCTGCTTTCAGAAGGATTCCCGAGTATGCAAAAGGATTTTTGTGCATCTATTTTCATGAATGTTATTTATATTGCTAATAACTGAGATGAAAATTGAAATAGTTACAGTTTACAGATAAAGTACACAATGATCTATCTCTCGCCAAGTAAGTGAACAGAACGTGAAGGTTAACAAACTGGAGTAGATGTTAGATTTTGTGTTTCTCTATCACTGGACGCCTTGTAGTAGACTGCACCTTCTCTGCTTCCTGCCTCCTCAGATGTTCGTGCTGCCCGGGAGCAGATGAACATGGGTGGGGTTACGTATCCCACACTTCCCCTGCAGGACCCTGTTGTCCGTCCCACATCCATCTACAGCCAGCATTCCTCAGCCTGCTCGCCCACCGCCTCATACAACGGCCCATACAACGCGAGTGGTGTGTCCCCTCAGCCCCACAGTGCCTTCTACAGCGGCATAGCCGGCCCTCAGCACCCCTATTACAACAGGGTAAGTGTCCCTACAAAGGCTTAGCCTTCAGGCAGCGCTGTAGATGAGTTGGACCAGCAGTCTGGGGTCAGGTTGCTTCCTACTGTGATTGATTCAATAAATATTAGCTTATAAACAATCTTATCTGATCTGCTTTGGTTCCTTAGAGTAGTACCACCAAGAACGAATGGTACTTGGGGACAGGGTTAAGGATTAAGGCAACACAGACAAGCCCAGATGAATGGTTTAATGGTGCTGTGTATGTATTGAAAAGCAGTGTCGTGCTGGTTTGTTTCTTGACCTACATAAACGTTTAATCGGTTAAAAACCATACCAGAACAAAAAGTGATTTTTATGTGGATTTTTTTTAAAATCTTGTCGACTGTATTGCATAATTGTATTCTGGTCGCAACCAACCTTCATTGGTGAACCATATGGCCAGGAACAAATTGAATCCATTCATGTTGCCGTCTTCAATCTGACCATTTCGGTCGTCTCTCAAGTTAGTGGGAGAATAGTTTTTTTTTTTTTGAACCAGTTCTTCTTGTTTTGAGATGTGCAGTAGGAAGAATGACCTAACGTTACTAATCACAGTCTGTTCGTTTAATGGATGTGGAAGATCTTGTGGATGAGATCACTCCTTCGATTCCCGCTTCAACTCTGGATATATTTTCTGTTTGAAGAGGTTTTCCATTTCTCCTCTCCCTGCTGATGGGTCATTGTCAGATTTAATTTGATCATTTCAATTGATTTTCTACAAGTTTTTTTTTTTCATTTTAATCTCAACATTTTTATAGAATTGTTTGTATGTATTTGTGTGTGTGTGTGTGTGTGAGTGAGCAGAACCCCTTATTGTTAGAACATTTTGCGTTTGTGTTTCATTTTCATTTGCTAAATTTGTTTCCTTCTCCGAAATTCCCTCTCCCAGCCTTATTTCCCCCACCATTTTTATGTGCTGCCCCGGCAGTACACTGGCAGCTCCCATCCCACTTACATCCCTGCACCTCCACGCCCATTCATTAAAGCGACACATCCCAGGGAGCCTAGCTCTGCAATCGTAAGTACTGGAACTTGCGTACTGGTAGACCGCCTCTGATTTTACTTCATGTCTTCATGTTTACTGTGTTTCATTCGCAGCTCTTTTACTCATAGATGTGCTTTTTATTTAGAGCTAACAGTTATTCTGCATCCAACAGGATGCAGTTCTGCTCATTAGTGCCTTTGTGTTGTATGAGTTTTTTAAAAAATTGATTGTATTTTTGTCTTTTTAATGCCCAACTCTTAACAACTGTAACATTTAAGCATAGTACTTTGCTCTCTCTGTGTGTGTGTGTGTGTGTGTGTGTGTGTGTGTGTGTGTGTGTGTGTGAGAGAGAGAGAGAGTGAGAGAGAGAGGACAGTTAAGTTCCTGCCGTCTGTTCACACACATGCACACAGTGTCCGTGACGTCAACCACCAGCTGTCTAATGCTCACTGGAGCCTGTAGTGGAATAGAAACTCCACCTGCTTTGCGAAACACATACCTGCTCCCTTGATACACTTTTTGTTTTTTGTTTTTTTCCTGTTTCATTGCAAATGGCCTATATGTGGTTCTCTCACATTCTCCACCTCCTCTGTCTCTTCCCTTCTCTCCTTTCGAGCAGTTTAAGGTAGCGTCTTTGAAAAAGAAGCAGGTACTGAATTCCTCTAGACTTGGCTTAAACGCTGCTGCTGTGCTGCCCTGTTCATGCTGCCCTTCCTTACAAACGCCTTTTCACGCTCTCGCTCCTTCTTTTCCACGCGCTTCTTCTGCAACCGAGCGCTCCCAGCATGCCCTTTGGGAACTGAAATAGAGTCTCAACGGGGAAGGAGGAACTAGGGTGTTAAATATAAAGCTAAACTTTTTAAAGTAAAGTTTAAAAGAAGCGAGTTTTACTCAGGAGCATGTCTGATTTCGTTCCATGAATGCCTTACGATTTCAAGCCGGCAGCAGAACTCCTTCCCTTAAAGTATCGTTTTATATAGGTTACCAAAAAAAAAAAGATATCTCCATCCAAGGTATCATTGAATTTCACCTCTTAACACTGGCCTAGAACTTTAAAGTGCCATGAAAGAGCGTCATGGAATTCCTCGCAAATGCAAATTTCACACGAACCGTACTTCTGATATTCAGTATTCTGGTATGAATAATGTCTAGTGCAGAATTAGGACCAGTTCCCTCTGGGGGGGAAAAAAAAAATGTCACATATTGTAGAGCAAAAACAGTATTTTGCTCACAGGGTGTGACTTTAACCGTAGTTATTGAAACAACATCTTTTTTGTTTATCGATTAGAATAAATTCATCGATTCCGTGTAGAATCCCGTTACTAACAGACTGTGTCTTTGCAAAAGCTTCGAATGACATCACAGCGCAGCGATTCGTGAACCATTCTTAGCGTACTAGAATGCCACAGTAACTGCTCCGTACCATTTCTACAGTCCTTCATTTCAGTATAACGCTCCTCTTTGCCAGAGTTTAAATTCAAACTCTTTTCCTATTCTCTGGATAGCTTGGATCGCATACTAACAAATAAGCATGATATTTGAATTTTTGCCCCTATGCGCTTTGGCTACCTCGTCGTGAGGGTCTGAAAAACCTTGTCATAAATGTGCAGGCGGTACTAACGTGCAAGAACTGATTCTTTTCTCTGTGCCTGTTGTCGTGTGCGTCAGGGCACCGCTTCCGTGGTGTCAGGCGCCCCATCCGTGCTGCTCAGCTCCATGAATACAGACATGGTGTGTGAGCGGCTCAGAGTGATGGAGGGCATCGACCAAGGCATGCTGGCCCAATACACTGCCACCATTAAGAAGGTGAGTTCTTTGTGTGTGTGAGCAAGAGAGAGAGAGAGAGAGAGAGAAATGTGGTGTGTACTTTTCCCAAAGAGAGAGTTATGCTGCTCCTAATTAATATTTGTCACAGGCAAATGTGAATGGACGGGTGTTATCCCAGTGTAACCTGGATGAGCTGAAGAAAGAGATGAACATGAACTTCGGAGACTGGCAGCTCTTTAGAGGAATTGTGAGTTTATTTGAAGTGCTCCTTGAACTAGCTATTTATCTGATTCATTGTTTCTAAAGAAAGAAAAAAAAAGGTAAATGTTCAAAGCAATATCAAAACAGCATGTTTGGAACAAGTGAACTGATCCAAACTCTGCCAAATGATGTTTTCGTTAATGATCCCAGAAGGTGAGGCATTGATGCCAAAGCCTTTTGCCAGCTGCAGGTGTAACGGAGGAAAAGCTTTAATCAGTGCCCATCCTTCCTATATGCAAACTATGCAAGTTGTGTAGCGCCCCCATTACCCCTAGCCCACCCATGGCACACCCATGAATTGTGTAGTTCTTTATTATTTAGATAAGCTTATTAGACCCTAATGCTTTTTAAGCAGCACAACAGACTAATTGGAAAAAAAAACAACAACAAACAGACATGCTTTTTTCTAAAGGCCACAGGAATACTCTCACTCTAATGACACCCTGGTGTGTGCAGGTGATGGATTTGCGTCACTTGGAGAGCCAAGTCATGCATGAAGAGGCCCCCAGCGAGCAGGGCAGCAGCATGGTGGGTCACGGAGAGACTAGTAGGAATCGTGGTACTTCTGGCCACGGAGGACCTGCTAACACTGATACCTCACCCATGTACAACTTCAACCTTAGCTTTGAGGAGCTCTCTAATGTGGGCCTGGATGAGCTTCAGAGGAATCCCAATCCTCCATGGATGGTGAGTTTACTTTTTAACCTTTGGAAGATGCTGTTTTCTTTTAGTGCTCGATGAAATCGATTCTCACACTTATTGCATGCTCTGTGCAGAACACTACACATCGCACTCCCAGCATGTCCAGTCTGAACTCTCAGGAGTCCTCCAATGAGATCTGCAAACTTACTGACAAGCAACAGGCCGAGTACCGCAATGCCTACCAGGAGTACATTGCCTCAATGGCGGGGCTTGAGGCAGCCGGTAGTGGGGCGGAGAAGCCTGTGCAGCCCCATCCGGGCCAGTTTATGCACTCCAGCTCTGATGATAAGAATAAAGACGGATGCGATCAAGATGGACGCAAGTCGTACTCTAAGCGCGCCGGTGGAAAGCCAGCGGTAGATGCAACTGACTATGCTTCCACTGAAGCTGCCACTCTAGACCCCATCAGCGAGGAGGACGAGAAGTTTGACCACGGCTCGTCCAAGTCCCTGCTTGGACGCAAGTCCTCTGCAGAGAAGCTGGGCCTCTTCCAGAGTGCTGACCTGAAGCTGAAGGCTGCAGGAGGACTGCGCTACCAGAAACTGACCAGTGATGACGAAGAGTCCGAAGAGTCTGATAACACCCCCCTGATCAAGGATGGCAAGAAAGTAGAACCCAAGCGCAGTGAGAACGACGATTCATCCTTAGCAAAGGGAAAAGAGTACCTCTCTGACAAGAAGGACTCGTCTGATTCAGGTGTTCGCTCTAACGAAAGCTCACCAAATCATTCTCTGCAGGATGAGGAGGCGGACCTGTCTCAATCGGAGAGGTCCAACCTCATAGAGCTAGATGAGGAGAGCCTAGCCCGCAAGAGAGGCCTGCCTAATAGTCTGAGTGGCCTCCAGGATCCGGCAATTGCACGCATGTCGATTTGCTCCGAAGACCAGTGCAGCCTCCTGGCCAGTAGCCCTGAAGAAAGCTGGCCTTCATCTAGAAGCTATAACCTCAACCGCACTCCCAGTAACAACACCCTCAACAACAACACCAACGCCCAGCAGGGGAACCGTCCACGCCAACCAAATGAAAGTTCCAACACCACCGGCAGTGACGTCATCGTAACCCCTGGATCCAGCACCACCACCTCCACCTCCACACCTACCACCCACAACGAGAACGTACGTGTAGTGCACTTGAAGAGAGGCCTGAACCCTGGAGACCCACCTGAGATCTGCACCGTCTCCACTGACACAGTGGTCTTCAGCGAGGAGCGCGAGAGCATCCTGTGAGAACCTGCACCCTGGTCCTGGCAAGGCGCTCTGCGGTGTTTTAAACATGCGGTGCCGCTCTCGAGATTTCGATGTTTTGGTGTAGTGATGCATGCTCTGTGGAATGTGTAAACCTGTTGGTTCAGTGATGTCTCTGTATTTCAGTATTGAATAGTGGTAGTCCATCCACTGTAGTTTACCTACTTAAATGCTGCCTAGATCCTTGTTTTTTTTATTTTTATATTAGTTATTTTTAAGAATCATTTTTACATTTATTTAATAGTCCTTTTTGTGAAGTATACAGGTAACAGTATTACTGCTTTCATCTCTTTTTGAAAACTCTAACTTGGCCAAGGTGAACATGAGCACTCAGGCCATCTACTAGAATCACACCGGTAATCGTGGGCTATAATTAAACACGTCGGCTAACCCTTAGTCACTTCATCAGATAAACTGACCGTCATACTCATCATTTATTCAGTTACACTGCTGTGTTGTGTTGTATTGTGTTGTATTGAGTGTCAGTTGCATGCTTCCTGTCAAAATATGAGAGCTTTTGCTTAAACTTTAACCGCAGGACTAAAACAACAACAACAACAACAACAATGTCCTTCGGCTAGAGTCATCTCTTACGGTTAAAGGTATTAATTGTTCGGGCACGCTACGGATCCCGACGGGAGAGTTTATAAAGTTCAAACAACCCTGAAAAACATTAGGAGTAGTGTCCCGCATGTCTTGCTTGCTGCATTAAATGAAGTGAAACGTAAGCAGTTGCATGCACTAAGCTGTCATCGTGTCTGTTTACTCGTATTAGCTGCCCAAGGCAAAGAAGTGGATGTGAGAAGTGAACTGTCTACTACATGGAGAAAAATAAACGCGTTATAATGACAGCTTTTCTGTTTTATGGATCTTTCATGCATGTTTAGGCAATTCTAGTTGTTAAGGTTGAACAATAACTGGGTTTTGAAATGGCTGTATGCAGCGTGCGTTGCTAGGATATTTGAAATATTTGACTTTTATATTTTTCACAGTGGGTGCAGCAGGTAGCGTTTGATCCTGAACTCGGGTTACTGTCTGCGAGGTTTCACTTGCCCCACCCCCTGTGTGTCACAAAGTCATGCCACGAGGTGGATTGGCTAGGTTAAATGTCCCTTGAGTGGACTGGCGTGCCATCTCGGGCAGCGGTTTTCAAACCCAGGGTCACGAGAATTTAAAAAAAATGGGTCGCGGGTATGATCTAAGGAAAACGTTACTACAATAATTCATTCAGTTTTCCAATAATAACAACTTTGAATAGAAGCACACTGAAAAATCATTCAAATACATGCTAAACAAAACAAACGGGTCACCTGACCCACGTCCATGCATCCAATCAGCTCGTACACTTTTTGCACGCGGTGTTGTTGATGCAGCCGTTTTCTTTTTCCCCCCAGCTGAGATGACGTAAGAGCGTCGGTAGCGTGACATCAGTAGCCCGCCTTTCGTTTATTTTATGCTGAACGTGAGCAAGCCGACGAGAAAGAGGGCCTGAGACCGAGACCCGTTCAAATGAAGCAGCAGAAAACAAACGCAGTCAGCCGCCCATAAAGAGGATTTATTATTTTTTTTTTTTATAAGTTTGGGTTCGTGAACCGTTCAGACACGGGCCATGCTGCAATACTAATGTGCGTAATATGCGGTGAAAAGTTGACAAATGAAAGTTTGGAACCCAGCAAAGTTGGAAAGACATTTAAGTACACGCCATGCCGATCTGGCGGACAAACCGTAGGCTCGAGAAATTCAGTCATCAGCTCAGGTACTCAGCAGAAGCGTAACACACGATCACAAATTGCACTTGGCATCTTATAAAGACGTGTCGTATCGTGTTGCCAAAGAAAAGCGCAGCATACAATTGCAGAGATTAATATTGCCTGTTGCACTAGACGTAGTTGATGAAGTTCTGGATGCAAAAGGCATCTGAAAAGCTAAAACGAATTCGTCTCCGTGACGACACGGTGTCGGGCCGAGTTTGGGATATTGCAGAGCAGCTCATAGCGAGGACTTTGCGATTCAGCTGGATGAAGTGCGATTTACGTTCTGGTTTATGTTCGGTACATTTGTGAAGGTGACTGCGTTGAAGATCTAACACTGCCTTCTAGCGCGTCAGGGGCACGTCTTTTCGAAGACGTGAATGCTTTCGTGACAAAATGCGGTCTGGATTGGGCCAGTTGGAAAGGCATCACCAGCGACGGGGCGGCCAACATCGCTGGCAACTCGAGCAGAGTTGTCAGAGGGATTAAAGATGCAGCAGGACAGAACATTGCTTGGAATCATTGTTTTATTCATCGTGAAGCTTTGGCATCAAAAGGAATCCCACCAGAGCTTGAAGTAACGATGAGAGACGTTGTCAAAGTTGTGAACTACATTAAAGGCAGTGCTCGTCCTAGCAGACTTTGAGGCCCTGTGTACTGAAACGGGAGCCGATCACGAACGTTCACGCTTCCTTACGGACGTGAGATGGCTGTCGAAGGGCAGGGTGTTCAGTTGAGTGTATGAACTGAGGGATGAAACACATGCTTTTCTTACCGAGAAACCGTCGCTTCTCGCAACCTCATTCGGCGATAAGATCTGGCTTTTAACCCGGTGCTCTTATCTCGCTGACATGTTTTCTGTTCTAAATGAACTGAAACTAAAACTGCAAGCGGGACGATAACATTCTCAGACATTGCGAACGAATCCGAAACGAAACGAAGTGGTTTCCCACAATTCAACTCAGAATGCAACTTAGAATGATTTCTCCAGTCTCAAAATGATTCACCCCCCTGAATAGAATCCCTCACGCCACAAATATGCAAAACAGGTGTTGTTATCTCAAGCACACCTGATGTAACTAAACAAGGGCTTCATTAGTTGTAGCAGGTGTGCTTGAGCTGGAAATACATGAAATACCTGAACTGGGTAGGGGCAGGAAATGCATGAAATACCTGGACGGGGCAGAAAAAGGAAGCTATCAATGGCTACAAGCAGATTTCTGAGAAGGCAGGTTATGAAAAACACTCGAGTGACTGCAGAAGACCTGCAGCACGATGGATCAGCGGTATGTCTGGAGGAAGAAGAATGAAGAAAGAACACTCTGTCCGCAGTCGAGCATGGTGGGGGCTCGGTGATGCTCTGCGGCTGCTTTGCATCCTCTGGCACTGGAAACCTGCAGCGTGTGGAAGCCGAGATGGATTCAGTGAAGTATCAGGAAATCCTCGGAGAAAACTTCATGCCGTCTGTGAGGAAGCTGAAGCTTGGGCATCATTGGACCTTCCAACAGGACGACGATCCCAAGCGTACCTCAAATTCCACCAAGGCTTGGTGCAGAAGAAGTCCTGGAAGATTCTACAGGGTCGTCACAATCACCTGACTTGAACCCCATAGAAGATCTCAGGTGGGATTTGAAGACGGCGGTTGCAGCACGCAAACCCAAGAATATTACTGAACTGGAGGACATTGCTCATGAGGAACGCGTTAAGATCCCTCAGGAACGCTACAGAAGCTCTGCACCTCGTTTACAGCAAAAGCGTGCTCGAAGTACTAAAGAAGCTCGCCATGAAGGGGTTGAACAATTCTGAAACTCCAGAAATCATTAAAAGTTTCATGAATAAGGGCTTGATTAGAATCCCATCCCAGGCATTTGCACAGAGACAGGATCATCTAAAACGCATATTCGAATTAAATAGCAGTTTAATTTCTTAAACACCAACCTTGGCAAACCACGTCTTCACGGAACTCACCTCGTGCACAGGAGCGTCGTCATCCTGGAACAGGTTCGGGCCGTTAAGTTCCAGTGAATGGAAATTGTAACGCTAAATTAAACAAAGACATTCTATTCAACTGCGTGCTTCCAACTTTGTGGAAGAATCGCTTACGAGCGCGAAGGACGAGTGTCCACAAACCTTTTCCCATACAGTATACTTCTTGTGTATACTTGTACTTCCGTCTCTATAAAACTCGCCTCTAATGCATTCTTCTTTAAAGTGACGTTTTCCCCCATAGGTATTGGGACTGTACTGAAATGACTCCAGTCATACGAGTTGAGAAAGTCAACATAAAGACAAAAATGGCACATTTCGTATTCTACATCATAATTTATTTCATATAAAAGTGCAATTTACATTATTTATAGAAAATCATTTGGCATTACTAACATCACATTCCAGCAGAATTAAAGGAAAACATCGATGCGCTTTACAGGAACGGCACGCCCTGACCCTTTACCGTTTACCCAGCTTTAACATTCATTCACACGCACACACACAGTTCATCTCATGCCCATTTAGGGGTGGAGCTTCAGTGTTGGCAAGGATTCTGAAAGTTCTAATATTTATTCCTGTTCCAGGTAACACGTTCTTAACACTCGTGATTAGTCGAACCAACCCTTACCTGGAAGGAGGTAAATGGCTAAATATACAATAATGGTAAATGGTACTGAAAGGCT
Organism: Ictalurus furcatus; assembly: GCF_023375685.1. Taxonomy (NCBI): domain Eukaryota; kingdom Metazoa; phylum Chordata; class Actinopteri; order Siluriformes; family Ictaluridae; genus Ictalurus; species Ictalurus furcatus. Next base: position 1,963,304 of record NC_071279.1, read on the forward strand.
ATATTAATAGAATACAATTTTAATGCCATGACAAGAAACACAAAACTTCTCAGCTTGATTCTAAAAATCGTAACATGGTGGTTTATATTATTTTTAAAAAATAAAAGTAGGCCTATGAAGCTAAATGCCGGAATGCAGTAAATCAGCTGCAGCGCCCTCTACTGGCTCAGGAATGGCTTTGGGGAAAAGAAAAATCAATAAAAGTCTAAAGAAAGAAAGGTGCTGCATAAATTCTGTTGAAAGAACATTTTTAAAAACTGAAATGAAGGTAACGCGTCGCGTGTTATGGTAAGTGTAACAGCCAAATATGATCCGTTAGTCCCTCAGCACTGCTGATCATCGGAGCTCTCTGGTCACACCGAGCCTGCAGCTTGACGCCTTCACAAAAAGGCGTCCCCCACCCCCCCACCCCACGTTCATTTTTCCCTTTCTTTATTTTCTAAACAACTGGTTCTCTCAGTCCTGTAATGAGGTCTTCCTTTGGAAGAAAGGTCGTGTATGGCCTGCAGATAAATATAAATCAGACATACAGAATGGTTTATCTCCGTTTGAGGGAAATCCGTGTCAGTCAAGACGATGTCCAGGCAAAAGTACACGGAAGGATAACAACCAAAAAAAAAAAGAAAAGAAAAAAAGAAAAGAAAAGAGGGTCCTGTTTTTGCTCCAGAGAAACACCTGCAAAATATTCAGACAGACAGAGTGTGAGAGAGAAGGAGAGAGAGAGAGAAGGAGAGAGAGAGAGAGGTGTGTTTAGAGAAGGTAGACATCCGGACCTGTTGGTGCAGCCGTGGAAACCCCGAGCAATCCCACACTACCTACACCACGGTCTTAGGACATCCTGACATGTATAAATTTGAAATCTGTCCATGTATAAACCATCATACGTAAACACGATGGGTCCTTCCGAGTCCCAAGTTCCATCTCCATGCAAGTGCACTCTCTACATCACTACAAAGGATCCTAGGCTTACGCAACATGGCTTCTACACCTAAACACTACGTTGAATATTTAATTAGAAACCATGTGAAACTGCACTCACAGATAAAGCACTGCGTGCGAATGTGAGACTTACCACTTCAGATCGTTATCTGGTCATCTGTGTTCATTTCTCTCGCAAAGTGACTTATCTGGGGGGGAAACACACACACACACACACACACACAGAGAGAGAAATAAATCGTCCTTGAAGCAATACTGTCCACACATGCATGTGCTTTCTCTTCAGTTCTAGCGACTTGTGACAAACGGCATACACTCTGCCATGCACACATCCTTTACGCTGTTCCTTAGGCTTCCCTTCTCCTGCAGTCAGATCCACACCTTCATAGGCTCCTTTAAATCTTCTGTATATTGTGCAAATAAATAAACAAACAAACAAACAAATTCCCCAATGTTTTCTGATATAGTCTGAGCCAGAATAAATGTCTATATATATATAAAAAAAAAAAAAAAAAAAAACCAGGCACGTGCAGATACCCAGCTACATCACGATATTCAAATGATGTCGATATCGTGCACGCGTCGATACGCCGTCGCACTCGGTTGTCCAGACGTGCGAGTTTCACACCTCTCTCAAGTGCAAATTTCATTTGTTAACTCCTTTCCGGGTTGTTTAGGCTATTTGTATATCTAATTTGCGTGAAAATCGCTGTATACGTAAACACTTACCAATGCAACATAGTATGACGTGTTAACATCATGAACCCTGATGAACAGCTAGGGGAATTATAGAGGTGTCAAACTTTAATAAACAGTACATAAGCTCAGTAATGTAGTGTGCAGAGTGACAGTGGGGTATATTTACTAACGCACATATATTGTTTATGCACTTAAGGTTTAATATTTGTCCTTTTCTTGTTGCCCAGAATAGATTGTGCATACCAGCATTATTAGTTGTGTAGCTGTATGTGTATGTGTATGCATCTAGCCTGCACGTGCTTATTTATATTTGTATTTATTTGGAAGTACACTTTTTACACTTTGCTCTAGATAAGATAACCCCCCCCCCCCCCCAAAAAAAAATTTTTTTGCCCAAATGCAAAAAGTGCACAGAAGCAACAGCTGGTTAGTGGGAAGCCTGGAAGAGTGTGCAGGAGAGCTGGACACAGCTATACCCCAGTGTTGAGCTCAGACATGCAGACGTTATTTGAAGTTGTAGGAAAGCTCAGGTGTGGATGAGCAGGTGTTTTACCTGAAAGGAGCTGAGGTCGGATTCAGGACTGGAGGAACCGCCTGCTTGACCTGGACGCCTCTGCGCTTGTGGACTCGCGTTAGCCGTGCTGGAGTCCAGCGCGATCTGGAGGTCCAGGATATAATCGATGACATGCTGCAGGATCTCCATCTTACTGACGCTCCGGTCCTGCGGCAGGCTGGGCACGAGCTCCTTCAGGCGGCTGTAGCAGTCGTTCATGTCGCACAGCACACCGAGCGGCTCGTCCCACGCGCTCTTACTTCTCCAGATCCCGAGATCCTGCGCGTGAGAGCTGACGTGAGTCCTCCGCATCGGCAACACTGGGCTGATCGCCTTCATCGTCACCGGGGTTCGGGTTCGCTTGTAAGTCGTGAGCTTCTGTCTCGCAGATCTACTCCAGAGCGGTGCCGTGTTGGGGTTTATATAGCGCACGGGCCGGGTTGATGACGCGCGATGAAGAATGAAACGGATTGGTCCATGAGGCAACGTCAGTCAAGGGGGGGGAGGTCGGCGCAACCTCATTGGCTACACCTCGGACGTTCCTGGAAGCCCGCCCACTACCTCCTGCGTGCTTTCCTCGTGCTGATCAATTGGCTTTAAGCGGCGATAGCACTGGAAGAGCACGAAGTGGAACAAATCTCCCAGTGTAAGTCAACCAGTGAGCTGTTTTACACACACACAGTCTCCAGGCCTATCTAACACATCTCCCTGCTGAGAAAAAAGAAAACCCGATAGAAACCTCATCAGAATTTATAATGGTTTCAATGGAAATCGTATTGGTTTTTAATGGAAACTGTAGGGGCTTAGTGGTTCGCCTCAGACTTCCAGGGTGTTCCGGGGGTTCGATTCCAACCGCCGCCCGGTGTGTGCGGAGCTCGCATGTGCTGCGGGGGTTTCCTCCGGGTACGCCGGTTTCCTCCCCCAGTCCAAAGACATGCATGGTAGGCTGATTGGCGTGTCCAAAGTGTATGAGTGTGTATGTGATCGTGCCCTGCGATGGATTGGCACCCTGTCCAGGGTGTACCCCGGTTCGTGCCCCATGCCCCCTGGGATAGACTCCATGTTCCCCGTGACCCAGTAGGATAAGCGTTATAGATGACCCCTGTGTGTCTCTACTGGTAATCTGTTACCTTCTATTGGTGGCCTGTTATGTCTAGTGTTTACCATTAAGGACCGTTAAGCATTGTAATAGTTAGCTGGTGATTTGTAATGGTATTTGTAGTGGAAACCATTAGAATTTCTATGATGGTTTCTATTGGGGTTTTTTTTTTTTTTTTTTTGTGCCCCCTCCCCAGCAGAGTCTGCAGTAGTGACATTACTGTCAATAATTTCTCCACATTTCCCTTCACTGAGAATCAAACAAAAATAGTACGATTTTAATAATAATAATAATAATAATAAATCATTTATAATCGACGTCTAAAGGCAGTTGTTGGGGGGACGTCAATAAACGTTTAAGCAAAAAACACATTTTTACTTATCTCTGTAGAATGCTTTCATGAATTTTGACGGATTCATCAGTACATTCAAGTCTAAAGCTGTCTAACTCATCCTTTCAGACACTACATATTTCAGTGGGGAAGAATTTGTTGATTATCAGTTACTAGCAGAGTCAGTGTAGCTCAAAGTAAACAGACTTCCTCATGTCTGTCTCTTCCTAAAATCTTTAAGCCTATTATTAAAGTGTAGTTTTGTAGTTCTGACCTTGCATTATATTGCCCTGTTTAAATAGATTGGTGGAATTGAACAGCTGCCCTTCCATTCCATTCCATTCCATTCCATTCCATTCCATGGGTTTTTAAATAAACAGGTTTTCAGTTGTTTTCTCAGTACAGGTAAACATTCTGACATTCTTGTCCGAACTAATCACACATATTCCACCGATGCACTGTATAGGGATTAGTCTGGAACATGTTGGAGTATTCCTTCCTAAAGACAACAGTTTAAGAATCGATTAAAAATCTGTGCTGCAGAATTCCATCGCTGTTACTAATGTTGTGTTTCATTCACCTGTACACAACTCTACTACATAGCATGAATTCCACTGACATTATCGGTGTGTGTTCCTACTGCATATAGGCCTATACGCTTACCCACCTGGGATAATTATTTAATTAGCTAATTAATGCTATGCTTACACTTAACTCTAACCCTTACATTAATATTAGTAAACAAAAGGAAATGTTACGTTTCTTTCTTTCTTTAAAAAAAAAAAAAATTTTCTCATGGGAACCATCCAGAGTTCCCCACAAGGATAGGAATATCAGAATATATTTGGCCTGGTGGGGACATTTGGCTGATTCCCACGAGGAAAATGGCTTTTTCTGAAAGAAAGAACGATATAAAAACACGCTCTCTCGTTCTCTCTCTCTTTCACACACACAGTCTACGGGGCACATTCTACTGATTCTGTGGTCTCTCTGGCGCCAGCCTCATGAGGTCATCCATTCATAGCTCTTCTAGTGTCCCACATGACCGCGGGCTGTGTCCCAAACAGCACACCAGCATACTGCGTAGAATGTCGATGTAGTGCACATAGAGGAACATATCTTTGACCTACTGTTTAGTATGATAGTACGGTCCACTATAGCTGTGACGATGTACAGGGTGACGACGTACCCGGTGCTACTCTACTTCAAGAAGAGATTAGCTCGAAATTTTTTATCTACACCCCAAAATCTTTACCTCAGTTGGTATTTCTTTCCTGAACAGACATCGGCTGGAAACTGTGATGCTCCATGATACCATGCTTTACACCAGCAGAACGCATTTGTAGATTATGCTATACAAATGAAAGTTTTCCTCTGTTACACAACGTGTTATTGAGTGCTTTCTGACCTTTTTCTTCCTGAAATGTTTCAAAACAAAAGGACAGTGTGTAACCTAACACGAATCAATAGCATCCCTTGAATCATCATATGAAACTCGAGTCTCTCAGGTGTTTCCTCTGTGTTCCACATTGAAAGGAACGTGGGCCAAAGGGTGTAGGGTTTCAGGATAATAGACTTTTTTTCTCAGCTGTTTCTGAAAGGTGTGATAAGGAGAACGCTTTTCTCTGCAGACAGGGTTCACAAAGCGTACGCTCTGCTACTCAGGACAGGATGCCAGATCCTCTGTCCAACTCCACACAGGGATAGCTCGTAGAATCCACACTGAGATAGACATGTGGGCACTAGAACACATTTCCCATGTGGAACTTTATTTATTTATGTATTTTTTAAAAAAAATCTATAAGTCTATCAGTGGTGGATTGTCCATAGAGGCAGGCGGACAGAGGTCCACCGTGTATATCAGCCATTCAACACATGTTCTTTTTCATAACGTCGTCATTCACAACACATTTTAAATCGTGTTGAAATACTAATGAACAGTTTTGAGTGACCAGTGATTAAAAAAAAGAACTATTTCACAATGTTCTGTTGATTTGCTCGCCTTTCTAGATGCTATTATTGCACCTTGTGGTTAAAAATAAGAACTGCAACAGCGCTAATAGACACCCATTGGGACATGACTCACACTGCCCCATGCTTGGGGGGAGGAGCTGTGAACTGTTAATGATAGGGTTGCCAGATTGGGCTTATTTAAATCACTACATGTTGCCAAAATCTTGTTTTGTAGCAAATAATCGAAATGATATCTCCACAGAAGGCAAAGTGTAAGTTCAGACAGTGTGTCTGCCCGACCGGTCCCTATGGACGAGCCACCACTGTTTTATTTTCATGCATTTTGAAATATCTTTACCACGATATAGTTTTTATAGTTCAATATAGTAGAGAATTCTTGAATTGAGCAGAAGGTGTTGATTCATTTTCTATATCAGCAGCTCTGACTGTGCATTCATTGTAATCTGTTATTGTTTCTATACTAACAATGTACACATGGACTTGTATGGCAAATTTAACTTTTTTTGGAAAGAGTCTCCAGTGTTAGGGCTTTGTAACAGTCAGAGACTGCGTTATTGGAAAATAATTCTTCTCCAATACTTCGGGTTGGTTATCAGCATCACGTGACCCTGCTTTATTATTATTTATTATTATTATCCTATAACAGTACGACCTGTTGTGTTTTATTCCTTGCTTAATATCAAGTATTTTATCATTATTCAATGTATACCATCAAGATTTTTCTATAAACATTTAAATCAGGTCATTTGGATTAGGTAAACTCTCTTTGTATTAAATATTCTGTGAAAAATTGTAGTTGCATACAACATACCTGATTATCTACAGCGCCCTCCGCTAATATTGACAAACTTGGTAAATATGAGCAAAGAAAGCTGTGAAAATTGTCTTTATTGTTTAAAAAAATACGCTACAATCATGACTTCCTGTTTCACAGGGGTATAAATATGAGGTAACACACAGGCCAAATTCCCTTCGTCATTCACAACGATGGGTAAGAGCGAGGAATATAGCTGTGATGTGCGGGAAAAGGTTGTTGAGCTTCACACAATGGGAAGAGTCTATAAGGAAATAGCACAAGCATTGAAAATGTCCATTTCCACCATCAGGGCAATAATTAAGAAGTTCCAGTCGACTGGAAATGTTATGAATCGACCTGGAATTGGACGTGTGTCTGTATCGTCTCAACGCACTGTGAAGACGGTTCGAGTGGATAAAACATCTCCAAGGATCACAGCTGGAGAACTGCAGATGTTAGTTGCGTCTTGGGGTCAGAAAGTCTCCAAAACTACAATCTGAAGTCACCTACATCACCACAAGTTGTTTGGAAGAGTTTCAAGAAAAAAGCCTCTACTCTCATCCAAAAACAAACTCGAGCGTCTTCAGTGTGCCGACACTACTGGAACTTCAAATGGGATCGGGTTCTATGGTCAGATGAAACCAAAATAGAGCTTTTTGGTAATAAACACCAGAGGTGGTTTTGGAGCACACAGAGAGGTAGACATATGGAAAAGTACCTCATGCCCACGGTTAAATATGGAGGTGGATCTTTAATGTTTTGGGCTGTTTTTCTGCCAGAGGACCTGGACATTTTGTTAGGATACATGGCATCATGGACTCTATCAAATATGAACAGATATTAAATGAAAACCTGACTGCCTCTGACAGAAAGCTTCAAATGGGCCGTGGTTGGATCTTCCAGCAGGACGATGATCCAAAACATCATCAAAATCAACACAGAAATGGTTTACTGACCACAAAATCAAGGTCCTGCCCTGACCATCCCAGTCCCCTGACCTGAACCCCATAGAAAACCTGTGGGGTGAACTGAAGAGGAGAGTCCACCAGCGTGGACCTGGAAATGTGAAGGATCTGGAGAGATTCTGTCTGGAGGAACGGTCTCAGATCCCTCGCCATGTATTCTCCAACCGCATCAGGCGTTATAGGAGAAGACTCAGAGCTGTTATCTTGGCGAAGGGAGCTAGCACAAAAGTATTGAAAATGATGCTGCCGTCACCACGCTTCACAGTTGGGATGATATGAGGTGCACATAGTTTTTCTGACAAAGATATCTGAATAATATTACTCAATAAATACATGTAAAAACTATAATGTATTTGCATCGATGTTTTTATTAGGTTCTCTTTATCTAGTTTTAGGACGTAGACGAAGATCTGATCAGGTCAAATTTGTGCAGAAATACAGAAAATTGTAAAAGGTTCACAAACTTCCTAGCACCACTGTAGATGAGGGAAATATGACATTATTTAGTTTAAATACTCAGTGTGCTGATCTACACTGACTTAACATTACCAGGCAGCCATACTGAGACCCGGTGTTTCATTTACACTGTAAATGAGTTTAAAATATATAATCATACAGTTTCATTACAGTTTCTCTAGTTTCGTGGTAAATTTTGTCTGTATGCTTGTGCATGCTTTCAGAAAGTCATATTGACTCAAGTAGGGCAGCTGGCAGGCGTGTCAGGCAGTTACACATCTGTAACACCAACATATTGAATCCCACCGACATTTGCTGGCCTGCGGCTCGCGTACTCGCTCGCTTGCAGTGTGAGAGATGCCTGAGGCATGACTTCACAGGACAGGTGCTGTTAGCTGCACGGCCTCATAGCAGTGCTGAAACATCAAAGGCTGGAAGCAGTGAGAATTGGACAGTGCGTCTGATCTGGCTTCAGTCCTCCTTCTGGCTCCTAGGTGTTTAAAACACACCGAGGACGTGTGAGGAGGACAGAAACTCAGTTTGCTCGGAGAACTTTGTGTGGAAATAGAAGTGCTCGCACCAGTTTGTTAGTAAAGAATGGAGGCCCTGCAGATTTGTGTTGCAGTAGCATGAGCGCTTACACACTTACTCACACACGCACACGCACACGCACACACACACGCACAGGTGCCTTCTGGAACACAATGCTAGTTTCACCTGGAGCTCTCTGGGCTTCCCCACCCATGTCAGCACCAACCACAAAACAAATTGTGGCCGCCTTGCATTTCTAACTTCTCTAGCCCACTTGCAGAGAGACACTCCAAATTACCCCTCTCACACTGCTCTTGTGATGAGGTCAATTCCTTTTAGAAATGAAGGGTAGTACCTTCTGTCCTTCATGCTCTCCTGTCATATACAGTGCCTGTTATACGGAGCTGTGATTAGCTAAGGGCTGCAGTGTGAGTAGCCAGGTGGGGAGAGCGTATGTGTGTGTCGGGGGAGTGTGCATGGCTGGGGGTGTTGGATGCGGGAGTGTGGTGCCCACAGGGAGAACACCTGCTCACCCTTGCCCAACTCCCCTTCCACCTGCCTCGGCTGCAGGCTGCCAGGCATCTGCCCACCTCTGGGTAATGGAGCTGTCACGGCTTCAGGCCGCTCACTGCACAGCTCTGACCTCATTTATGCGGCCTGTCTCTAACACCGCGGTCTGTCCATTATCAGCCGGGCTTTCACGTGCCTTACATGTTCTCATGTGGTTTAAAAAATTTCACTACAAGGGCCTGCAATGGCATTTTGACAAATTGGAATATTACACAGTATCTCTAAATTATATCGAGACGTAAAGTATGCTTCATCTACATAAACAAGGCCGCATAGCTCTTTGTATGTAATTGATTTTGCCCCAGCGCTTGAAAGGAAAAGCAGGTGCACAAGCACACCACTACTCATCACGTTCACTTAAAGGAATACTCCACCGGGTCTCAACCCAGTCTTAATCTGACACGTCTGTAGCGTCTGTGAGATTACAACGGGCAATAACTTGGACAGTTTTGACACTTATGTCATGTATTGACATAAAGAAAATTCGCACCACTCAACGTTTATGCAAAACATGTATACCTGTAGAAGGCTTTTATGAATTCTTCAGTTAAAGGTGGGTTTTTTTGTTTTTTTTTCTAGAGAAAAGAATGTGTGTTGTAGCTCACGGTGAACACGGAAGAGCCTCAGCTTCCATCTGATACCACAAAACCACAGGGAAAGCTGAATTGAACAAATGCCTTTAAATATCCATTATAAGTGTGTATCAAGTAAACCACTTCTCAGTAGTGTTGAAATTTTTGTTTCTAGTTGCCACATTTAGTGCTGCAGATGTGATGGATAGAGATTAGATTGAACAATATGCAGTGTTAGTTCTAGTCAGTGTCTGTCATACACGTATATATGAAATATAAAGCAATGATATTTATCATTTGCATGACAATTTTTCGGTAATATTAAAACGTAAAAAAAAAACGACTCATGCACGCCAGGTGTATTTCAGAGCAGGTACTTTAAACTGGTTAGATATTTCTGTATTTCCACGATACAAAATAATATTTTGGACTCGCTTGTTTTAATACTTTTACATACACTCACCAGACCCTTTATCAGGAACACCGTACTAATACTCGGTAGGGCCTCACTTTGCTCTCCAAACAGACTCAATTCTTCATGGCATGGATTCCACAAGATGTTGGAAACATTGATTTGAGATTCTGGTCCATGTTGAGATCACGCAATCCCTGCAGATTTTTTAGACGCACTTTCCTGCTGCAAATCTCCCTTTCTAGCACATCCCAAAGGTGTCCTAGTTGATCCAAGATCCGGCGACTGGGAGGACCACCGAACTCATCGTCGTGTTCGTGAAACCAGATGAGACGAATTTTACTTTGTGACATGCTGGATTATCACGCCAGAAGTACCCATTTAGAAGATGGGTGAATGCCAAATCCTGACCCTACCGTCTGTGTGCCTCAGCAGAAATTGAGATTCACCGGACCAGGCTATATTTTTCCAGCCATCAACTGTTTAGTTTTGGTGATCCTTGTGCTCACTGCAGCCTCAGCCTTCTGTTCTTGGTTGACAGGAGTGGAACCGGATGTGGTCTCCCGCTGTTGTAGTCCATCCGCCTCATGTTGCGCATTCTGAGATGCTTTTCTGCTCACCGCACTTGTACAGAGTGCTTATCTGAGTTCCTGTAGCCTTTCTGTCTTCTCCAACCACTCTGCCCATTCTCCCTTGTCCTCTCTCATCAACAAGGCGTTTCCGTCCACAGAACTCCCGCTCACTGGAAGTTTGTTCTTTATCGCGCCGTTCTGAGTACACTCTAGAGACCGTGTGTGTGAAAATCCCAGGAGATCAGCAGTTATACAAACGCTCAAACCAGCCCGTCTGGCACCGACAATCCTACCACGGTCAAACATCCCTGAGATCACTTTTTTTTTTTTGTTGATGTGAACATCACTGAAGCTGCCGGCCCGTATCTGCACGATATTATGCATTGCACTGCTGCCGCACGATTGGCTGATTCGATTGATTGAATGATAATTGCATGAATGAGTAGAGTACAGTACAGGCGTATTTATTTTCGCCCATCCGTGCCTCCGGGGATCGTAGGCCCCGAGTTGACCCGGGGGTTCGTCTGTAGTACTGGTACTGTAGGTCACTCCTCGTACCTAATCTTAAAAAGCTCTTTTTGTAACGTAGCCATATTTGTTGCAGGGGAGTGAGTGAATACTAACTTTCTTTAGTATTCACTCACCTGCAGGAAATATAGCAAAGACGTGTTGATGTTTTGATTGCCAGAAGAAAGTGTGTGTGTGTGTGTGTTGTGTGTGTGTGTGTGAGAGAGAGAGAGAGAGAGCGAGCAGGAGCATCATCTGATCCCTCCAAATGGTAGATACAATAGTGGCTTTGATGGAAGCAGCGTTTGCTGCAGTGTAGTGCTGGCAGATAGGGGGTCACCTCAGTCTGGCCACCGTCCACACGCTGGGGAATAATGCAGCCTCACAGGGTCAGCGGAAGGCTAAAGATGTGTAATTAAAGACCAGCCTACTGAGGCAAGACAGTGTGAGCCCGTCTAATGTTTGTTTACATAGTACTTTTTTCTTGTTTCTTTTTTCTTCTTTCACTCAAGGAGTGTAATTTACTTTCGAACATTAATCAGGAATAGCAGCATCTGCACACACACACACACACACACACACACACACACACACACGAGCACGCACACACACACAACGGCTTTGTTCACCTTCAGCACTTGCAGCAGAGGTCACTGAACAGATGGGCATCCACCTTGAATTGTTGAACCCGCGTATTTGAAGTGGAAGCTTTGCAGCGAGCCGGTCTCTTAAGCATTCAGCAATGCCCTGCCACACACACCTCAGTTCACCGCTGCCATTTACACCCCGGTGCCACTCATCACCTCCGAAAAGGCTTCAGATGAACCCACAGCAAAAAGATGTTCACAAAAAAAAAAAAAAAAGGGGCTGAAATTTGCAGCTGGGAGGGAACAAAGCAGCAGAGTGTATTTTGAGCAGCTGCACCACATCTCTTTGAACAGGATTTCAGGAACGATCTGTGGAAAACCCGAATTTACACAAATGTCCTACTTACCTCGAATGAAGTCAATCATTTGCTACTTGTTCGCTGTCCAAATCTTGCTTCTAGATCTTTGTCTGGTTGTTATGAGACAAAAGTAGCTAACAAGCAATGGAAGTTATAATTCCGTGGGTCAAATTAACGCACTCGCTGAGTCGAATCGATAAACTCCATATTTCCCCAAACCAGTCGTTTGGTAACCAGGTAGGAGAGACGGACTGGCAGAATAGTGGTGTGTTGCAGTCTGCAGCTCCATATTCATAAACAGAAATGATTCCAGAGACGCCATTAATGTCAAACTCTGGGGGATATGTGGCATCTCTCTGACATTCACTCATCATTCCAGCAGCTGGAAACAATAAAACTGATATTACAAAGGGCTCAGCCTCAGACTCGGCCCCGTGAGTGTGTTTTGGTAAAGGCAATAACCCATTAAACCACCCCCAGCTTGTAAGTCACTGTTCTGCTGGTAAAACAAAAAAAACCCAAAACGAACAAAACAAAGCTCTAAGGAGCTTGACAATGGTATAATTTTTTGTAGGAAATCCATTCAGTGGATGTGCTATGGCACACCAGGAAGCCCTGTAGCACTGGATTGGGTTTTTTGAGCTCTGAAACACCTGCAGCTAGTCATGATATACACACACACACACACACACACACACACACACACACACACACTGATGCTTCTCATGACATTTCCTCTGCCACTCTTGGCCACAACGCTGCATCTCTTCCAGCCTACAGAACAGTTTCAGACAACCATTATCAACAATATAGATGATCCTCCGGAATATACTAATAATGTTTAGTAAATAATAACATTATTATTATTATTATTATTATTTGTTCACAACCAATTAGTTCTGTTTAATATAGAACCGGGGGTTACGGTGGATTAGTGGTTAGGACGTTTGCCTCGCACCTCCAGGGTTGGGGGTTTGAGTCCTGCCTCTGCCCCGTGTGCACAGAGCTTGCACGTCCGGCAGGTTTCCTCCCACAGTCCAAAGACGTGTGTTGTAGGCTGATCGGCTCATTTTGTGTGAATGGGTGTGTGAGTGTGCCCTGCGATGGGTTGGCACACCGGCCATGGCGTCCCCTGCCTTGTGCCCCGAGTCACCTGGGATATGCTCCAGGCTCCGTGCGACCCTGTGTAGGATAAACGGTAGTAGTATAGTAATAGTATAGAACCGGTGCAAACTGCAACCCCCCCCACACCTTCCCCCAAATTTCTAATGATATAATTAAACAGCGTTTCAAGTTCTTAACCAAATCGTACTCATGGTCCGACTTGCTTGCACCCGTTTGCTTGTTTAAAAAAACAAAACCAAACGAATCTCAGAGCTTTATCCTGGTGAGGGTCTGTTACGCTTTTTGTCCAGTCCAATCATCTGTTAATGCTCGTGGAGATGATGATGATGATGATGATGATGGAGCGGTGGCCTCTTGCGCTGAGTTAAAAGAGCCATCATGAGCCATCTGTCCTCTCATAGCCAAGCAGCAGACCTCCATTTCCAGCTCTCACAAATCAAGGCCATGCTTTAATACCTCTCTCACATGCATCATCCACTTCCTAAAAGCAAAATGCAACAGCCAGCGATGCCGCGCAGTAGCATTTTTTAAAAAATGCGAAAATGTCACGAAAAAACACGAATCATGCTGTGCGGCACGAAATTCTGCTTGCTATATTTCTCATGGACAATTAGCACCTACGCATGAAGTGCTGTCATTATTAAAGAAATAACCATTTTAATCAAACATGTCTGAGATACTGTCCTATGATGCATAATGCATCTGGTTATCCTTTCCTGGATCCACCACAGAGCCGTCTGATATCTCTCAGTGCTCTTCATCAGTGACTTCAACAAAGTGCCATAAGCCGTATTAGATAAAAGTCAGCATCCCTGGCGTGGTGTTATTAATCACGAAAGACTTTTATTTCACCAAGCGTTTGGCATCTCATGCTGAAGAAACAGGTCTGTCTCCAGCGTTATCATGCAGACGATAGTGTCGTTCAGTTCATGCCACGCTGTTATCGGTTTAGAGTCTGCTATAAATAGCAGATAAAACAGACGTCTTTTTGTTCCAGAAGGACAAAAGATGAAATGCCGAATAAGCATAAAAATCAGAATATCTCATCGTGAGGGATTAGATAAAATGGGAGACAGCATTTAGGGTTGAACTTTATGATAAGACGGGGGTGATTTATTTATTTATTTATTTTTCTCCTGAGAGCAAACAATAGCTGCGATTCAGCCATGGACCCTTACTAACACAGCTGGAGAATGCAGTAATCAACAACCTCTGAGGTGGAGGTGGTCATTTCTCCGTGCTCCGGGGCGCTCAAGAGCCACTCGAACCTTGATGAAAATCACCAGTAATCACTGATTACACAGTCCAAAGATAGGCGAAGCATAATTTGAAATGCAGCCTTTGTGCTGCCCACAGCTACTTGTCATAAAAAGGTGTGGTGATGTCATTCAGATAATGCTGATTACGCTCACTCAGGTTCTGATTTCATACATGTTGAAAATGACATTTAAAAATCAATCAATCAATCTCCCAAGATTGAGCAATTCTAATGACTTCAAGTCAGCTTCGGTTCACGCTGAAGATGCCCAGAACACTCAAATTTATTTTTATTTCCAAGACAATTGGACCTCCACCCTGGAATGGTGCGTTCATTTCCCTGGGCAAGGACATCCGCATGTGTGTGCAGCAGACCCAGATACTGATAATCTAATCTGTGAAGGAGGGGAGGTCTCCATCCCAGGGTGTTTCTTTACAGTCTGACATGCCTTTCATGTCTGCCAGTGCTCGCTCTGTTTATGCCGCGCCACAGCGAACTCTATTTTCTCTGTCAGTCTGTGGTATAGTCACTGCAATTACAACTGAAGTGGAAATAGAAAGTGAAAACAGATAATCCCTTTCTCTCGGTAAACATAGCCTCTGCAAAGCAAACTCTGGCTCCTTCCTCTCCCAGGCTGTCTAATCTCGGCTCTTCCGCTGGTCAGCACCAGCACGTTCCCACTTTCACGCCTCTGTGCGTTGGTGGGATTTGCAGGGACCGCATATCTCATCAGCTTCCCATCAGACAGCCGTATGCATCTCTTTACTTAGCCTGAGGGGAAATGGACGACAAGAGGAGGTGACCAGACACGATAAAGTAATCTGTCTGGCGCGCATGTGTTTTTGAGGCAATCGTGGTAGGAGCTGCTTTTCGTCCCTGTTGTGAGATTGGGGTTTGAACTTGTTCGCCCTCTCTCCTCTGTCGAAGTTCCTTCTAGAGAGACGAGACGGGTAGAATTCAAGAAACTCATCCGGACATGGTTTGTACAAGATGCTTGATAAACCGTAGCCTTGGAGGCGTGAACTTGATTAGCAACGTTGTTCAAACGCAATTTATAGATGTACAGAGCCATAACATGTGCCGGAAAACATTCCACAAGCCATACGACTGCCCACCACTGGCTTTCACTGATCAAACGTGGAGGTTTCCATGTCGCGCATGTTTCTCGGGACGAATTCTGACCCTTCCATGTGAAACATGCGTGCGCATATTCCGTGAGAATACAGGATCTCCAGTCAACAGCAGTGTCATTTAATGTAAACCCTTAAGACCTGATACACTCAGCCAACTGGGAGCCAACAAAAATATGTTAAAAGTCGACACGGACATTATTTTTTTATCCATTGCAGCCCTCGATATTAACGAATTCATGAATTATACCGGTCTGGATGCATTTACTCTTCCCACTTTCACACGGTGTATCAGGACCGTGCTGCGCAGGCACGGATATGGTTTGTGAGAAAGGTTAATCAGCACATGTATGAATGTCTCAGGTGAGCGGAGGGTTAGCACGCATAGGGAGGAAAACCACTCTCATGACCAGGTCCTAAATAACATGAAATGAGGTGATATTTGCACCGCATTGCTTTGGGAAAAGGTCAGGAGGATATAGTCCTGGGAAATAACTCCTGACATGATTGGGATGGAGGAAGAAATGTACCTAGGACCAATATGTTCACCTCAGAACTGAACTGATTATTTGATAATGGGTTTTTAACGGATTTAGCATAGTTAATGGTTATAAAATAATACTATTTAAGCTGCAGAATCTTTTGCTGAAAACGTGCCGTATAAAGCGTTGAATAGTTTGAACGGGCGGCTTTACATAACGGATCAAATATGTACGGCGCAATTATGTAATTGTGTGTGTTTATATATAGTATTATATCTTGGCTTTCAAGCTGTTGAATGTCAGCTTCATGCGCACTCGAAACTGATGTCCCGACCGTCCGTGCTAATGCTAACTCTAGTTCAGTGGTGACCAACCTTCTTCCTTGAGATCTCCCTTCCTGCAGCTTTAATCTCCAAGCAAAATCTAACACACCTGTTTTAGTTGATCAAGAACTTCTTAAAGCAATGATTAGATGGTCAGGTTGGAGTTAAAGTCTTCAGGAATGCAGATCTCCAGGAACAGGGTAGGTGACCCCCGGCTCTAGTTGAACCACTGTAAGGTCTTGGGATGGTGCTTTGTGAACATGGGTGGAAATGAGAGCATGCTCAAGAAGTCAAAATAAATAAATAAATAAATAAATAAATAAAAATCATTCAAATCTAAAATCTCAACTCCACCTATTTATCCATTAGAGATCTAATCTTGCAAAATGTGAATAATAAGTTCGCATGTTCTCCCCGTGCTGCGGGGGTTTCCTCCGGGTACTCCGGTTTCCTCCTCCAAACCAAAGACATGCATGGTAGGCTGATTGGCATGTCCAGAGTGTCCGTAGTGTATGAATGTGTGTGTGAGTGTGTATGTGATTGTGTCCTGTGATGGATTGGCACCCTGTCCAGGGTGTACCCCGCCTTGTTCCCCATGCTCCCTGGGATAGTCTCCAGGTTTCCCCGTGACCCTGAAAAGGATAAAGCGGTATAGAAGATGGATGGATGGATGGATGGATGGACTATTAACCACTAAATTCACCTCAGCATCCTGCCTTACCTCCTGCATAAAGTCCATCATTACATATTGTCTGAGCTTCTCCTGTAGAAAGCCATTCCTTGATCTCTTGCTTTGAGGTGTCTGTGATTTTTGTGAACGCTCTAAATTCAGTTCAGCTCGCTGGATCAGCAGACTGATCCACATGGAACTGCTGTAACGATGTTTTTATTTTTAATTTTTCTGGAAAATGTTTTCAGTAACAGATTGATTAGATGCAATGGGTGGATTTTTGTTTGTAATCAGACATTCTGGTGGACAGACATATCCAGGCATGGTGTTAATAATGATGCTGCACATATTGCTCCCTATGAGAATTGTTGGTACATTTCCTGGAGAAAGTTCTCTATACTCCAATGTTTTTGGAAAAGAATAACGCTTTTCTCTTCTTCTTCTTCTTCTTCTTCTTTTTTTTTTTTTTTTTTACTATTTACTCATAATTTAGTGTCTTTCAAGATGTATAAACAAAGCATCAAATGTTTGTACCTCAATTTCGGTCTTGTTTGTGAAACTGTTTGAAGTCGACGTGGTTTGGTCTGTTTGTATTCCAGTACTTGTGACCACAGCTGGCATCGGAGCTTTCCATCATGCAAAAGCAGTCGCTACAACCCAAATAGGATCACCTGAATGTTTTCGTGTGTTCTAAAAGGCCTCTTTACTGTATGAATGCTAAAATCACCACTCCACTGAACTTGTTTGTGCTTTTATCCTTGCTTTGGCAAAACGGATCTAGCTCCAGCAAATGGGAGATAATGTTTCAAGCTCACTTATGCAATTATGTTTAATTACAGAATGCACTCCCACAGCAAGCATGCCAGAAACAATTAATGGCAAAAAAAACACAAAAGCAATTGGGCTCGGTGCCTTGCTAAATGGCAACACATTGTCTTTGGGGAGGTTTGTGCGGGGAAAGTGTTCCACTGTCCTCCAGAGACATTAGATATCATCTGTTTCTGGTTAATTATAGCTGCTGTAGTGGGCCGCTGGAAACATCCTCTCCTTGCCATCAGCAGCAAACAGAGACAAGATAAGCCAGGACTGAAGAAAGATCAATGTTTGTTTGCCCGTAAAGGTCCCAACGCACTGCACCATTTGCAGCCAGTTGGTGTTGATTTTCAGACAAACATTGCTGGTGTTTTAAGCCCAAAATAGGGAACGTTTTTCCTACATTAGACGCGGGACGTTTGCGTTTCTGATCTGGATGTACGGTCTTAACCCAGAGCAAACGTTTGATTTCGGTTTCGGGAAGACATACGCATGGGTGTACCTTTTTTTTTTGTTTATTTTTGAAAAACATTGAAGTAGGTATTATGTTCGAAACGTGTCATTTTTATGTGTGTTGTTTAATGTGAATTCTTCTCACATCCTGTGGCTTTTAGAAGCTGACTCGAGGATAGAAAGAAGAATGCGTCCGTTATTAAATATGCCAAAAAAACAAACAAAACTAAACTGCAGAAAGCAAAAAAAAAAAAAAAAAAAACCCAATCGAGTTATATGGTTATGGAGCAGTATGTGCTTTGGTGTGCTGAGCTTTTTACACGGCAGGGCTCGATTCCATACGCCAAAACCACTACCAAAGCTTATTTTGTTCAGAAGGTGTAATGAATGCTGGCTCTCAGGAGTAACTGCAGTTCCTCTAGAGTAAACAATCTGTTCTTCCTTTTTTTTTTTTTTTGGTTTTTTTTTTTTTTTTTTTTGTGTGTGGAATATTCCTGTAAGTAATCAGAAACAGATCCACAGGGAAGAAAACAGCTTGTTTTACTGTGGCATTCAAATAAGAAATTCAAAATAACATTCAAATGAGAACCAATACACTCTTTGCAATATTACATCAGTGTCACATCAACCTCATAGTTATATATATATATTATTATTATTTTTTTAATAATATATATTTTTTTAACACAGGTTAACGTTAGATTCCTAACAACATCTCGATTTCATTTGTTAGGTTTAATTCATACTCGTACAGGCTTATAAACAGATCTGTAATATTCTTTTGGTCTTGTGGGGAAGCAGACCAGTAAATAAATAAGATCGGAATTAAGTTTAGAGGTAGACACTTAACTGACATTTATTTTAAAAGATGTAAAGCCTTATATACTCTTTCCAGCCACTTTAATAGGAACACCCATGCCCCTGCTCATTCACGCACTTATCCAATCAGCCAATCATATCGCAGCAGTGCAACGTATTTATACAGGTACAGGTCAAGCGTTTCAGTTCACGTTCACGTCATGATCTCGACTCCTTTAACCGTGGCATGGTTGTGCCAGATAAGTCGGTTTAAGTATTTCAGAAACTGCTGATCGTCTGATTTTCTCTAGAGTCGACACAGAATGGTGCGGAGGGTAAAATCCAGTGAAGCGACAGTTCTGTGGGTGGAAAAACCTTTTTGATATGAGAGATCAGAGGAGAATGGCCAGGCTGATTCAAGCTGACAGGAAAGCTACAGTATTATGCAAATGACTGCTCTTTACATCCACGGTGAGGAGAAAAGCTCGGGGTGAATGGGCTACGACAGCAGACGAGGACCTCGGGTTCCACTCCTGTCAGCAAAGAACAGGAATCTGAGGACACGGGTTCACTGTAACTGAACAGCTGAAGATTGAAAAAACATCACCTGGTCAATTTCCTGGTTACGTTACACCTGTGTCCATAAAGGTTTGCTGTTTGATAGTGTTTTACTGGCTGGAGTTTCATAATTTGCATAACCTACAACAAAACTGGAGTTGAACTGTTGCTGAACTTGAGCTTCTCCTGTTAAATATACACAGCAATAGCGTTTTTTTTTTTTTTATGGCTCCTAACTGTATTACGTTGTACTGCTTACCATACAGATTATCTCTGCATTTGAATGTTCCCCTGCCATTGTGTGTGTGTGTTTTTATTTTTGGGAACACCCCGAACGAGAGCTGCAGCTGAGTTCTGCCGACAGTAAGCAATGTTTTGCATGTGTGCGTGCCAGTAGGCCATAGAGCAGTTTCAGTGTGTAGCTGGAAGGGCAGATACATGGGATAACATGCAAACCGGGCCGCTCATGAGCGAAGCCTCATTGTCTGACAGGTGCAACTCGCTCATTAGGTAAATGTTTGAGCTCCTTTGCCTAGAACGGTAGAAACAGGTGTTCACCGCTTTTCATTCATGTGTCCGATAAACGGAGAACAAGCGGCTGGGAACTAGGATCGGATCCAAGTGTGCGGGTCATTAACACACTCGTGCTGCTGTAGAATTCAAAAAGTAGGAAAGTGATGCAAAAAATGTTGAGGTCATGATGGTGTGCTTAGCTAGATTTGTGAATCGTATCGCGAAGAACACCCAGCCAGATGAAAAGAAAACGTCACAAAGCTTTTCACACCAATTCTGATCAAGGACATGTCTTCTCTGAAACATATTAAAGGGGTAGAAGTTGAAATATTTGGGACATATTTAGCGTTTCGTGTTTTCATTATTCCTGTGAGACGTTTGTAATGTTCAAAAACACCTTACCCAAGACCGAGTCAAGACCAAGAGTATAGCCAGAGAAGTCTGAGTCAAGACCAAATATGAGAAGGGGGCAAGACCAAGACGAGACCAACACCACACGTGGACAAGTTCATGTCAACACCGAGACCAGACTCTCAGATGTGTTAATTTGCTGGTTGTACTATCTTTTTAACCTGACACGATTTTTTTTTTTTAATCGAATTAAGTAAAATAACCCATCTACTATGGTATTATCATTTTGTATATAGGACACTGCTCATTGTACTAGCAAGCACTGTAGTGTAATCCGATTTTGGGTCATTCCATCTCAAGTAGAATGTCCAATGCATGTTGCTCGACTGTTTTTAATTTTCCAAAATTTTTTTTGAGTGATTGCCTCTATGTATTGGCATTGCAAAATCACCATTTTAAAAAATGCTATTTTACTGGTTTAACTACAATGGTAATCTTTGTGTCATGGTTCACGACAAATTTTGCTTATACAGCCGTTTACTGAAACGTCAATATCTCGGCTCAGGATGGTCCTAGCTGCTTGGAACAAAAAACTTATCTCTAGAGGACGTTACAAGGTACGTGTACGTACAGTATATAAACATTTTGCACATTCTTGCTCCTTAGACAGTGTTATAAACTGAGCTGTGGTCTTGTTTCTCCTGTGATAAAAGCCGTGTGACTTCGGAGTTGTACTCACTTACTGCTTTTATCACAGGAGAAACAACACCACAGCTCTGTTTATGAGACTGTTCATTTGTAAAACACCCAAACTGAACGCTGTAATTCCATATTTGGATCAAATCTATTCACACATACCCTCTGTACATCTATACCAACATGATACATCAGGCTGGTTCTTTAAATCTGGCCCTCAAGCTCTACTGTCCTGCAGAGTTTACCTCCAGTCTCAAACTCAAAATTTTTACAGCAGAATGCTGCTATAGAGGACTTATTTCTGTGAAAATTTCAGGTTTGTGTCTGGTCCCTCAGCGGAGATATTCAACCCAAAAGGGAGGGAAATTAATAATAATAATAATAATAAAAAAACAAACACTTTCTCACCCCCACAAAAAAATAAGAGAAGTCTCAATCCTGAAATGTTCTGCATGCACACTATACTTACCTAGCTATCCAATATAAAAAAAATTAAGACAAATTTGATTTATATATATATATATATATATATATATATATATATATATATATATATATATATATATATATATATGAGATGCTGTGGCAGGATCTTAAAGATGTGCATAAATGAATGCCCTCAAACAAGAAGAGTGGACGAGAATTTCTTAAACGTGACATGAAAGACTGATGAACGCCTACAGAAAACGTTTCCTTTTCAAACGTTAAAGTTACTGTTGCTAATGGTCATCCTACATGTTACTGAATTATTGCGTGTACTTATTTTTTCCACCTGGTTTCTGAATGTTAGTTTACTTTTTTTTTTTGGTCACCTGAGGTTATTTGTCTGTTTTTATAGAAGTTGGTGAAGACCACACAATTGTTATTTAGGCCCTGATAATAAAAACATAGAATTGAAGGAGGATGTACTTTCTTTTTCCCATGACTGTAACTCCACATGCAGAGATAGACAATTACCCTTTTGTACCGTAAGGGGAACGTTACAGAGTACTTGTTCATGGAAATTGTGTTATGGTCTCGGGTTGTGTTAAAAATATATTGGGAGTCTTCAGAGACCTAGACAAGACCGAGTAAAATTTCACCCGGGTTTATGACAAGACCGAGACCATTGATTTGTGGTCTCGAGACCAGTCTCAAGTACCACAACACTGGAAGGTAGCAGTTTTGTGTCACAGTGGGAAATTGCTTGGAAATCTACAATGGTGCCTAATAGGACAAACAACTTCAACTACCTCAAACGTCAGGGATAACTGAGCTACTTTTCTCGCGCCTCACCATTTCCCAGCAGTTTCCAAGACGGCGTTGATGATATTAACATGAACGTTAACGCTTTGGAACAAGCAGAGTGTAGAGATGAGGTGAGAGAACTGGACAGACTGAAGGACTAAAGCGCTGCGACATCGGTTTCTTTAGGTGAAGACTGTAGGTAACGTAGCAAACCGCCATGTTGATAAAAGAGAATTTTTTCAAAAGTTCAACTCAGAATTTCATTATTAAAATAAATCGAGCATGTTAATGATAAAAAAATAAATAAAAAATCAGCACGCAAGTCGTTCAGGATGGATTTTTTCCCTTGGAGTACATTATTCAGCCTTTTCCCTGGCTCGGGTTTCTCACTTTCTGACAGCACATGAAATATTAACCCGATCAATAAATCTTCACGGGTTATTCCATCTACGGTTTATCATGTTAAAAATGAATACTAATCAAAACTTTTACGAGAGTCTTGAAGGAAAAAGGGAACACAGCCCTAATCTGGTGTCCTCCTCCTCAATCTGCTTCCATTAGTGGAAGTAGAGCATAAATATGTCCCCGTGGCTCATAAAAGGGCCTGGCTGAGTGCCTGCTCTTCACAGGCCGTGGATTCGGCTGACATCGCCACACTATTCTATTCTGCTACTTCTTGCCAAGTTCGCTTTATTCTTTGACGTGCGACACGTGGAAATCTGTTCTTCGCCATGCTGCAACATCAATTTTACAGCCCTGTAAATGCCTTATAGTGACTGTTAGGACAGAATTCCATTCAGAAGATGAATAAACTGCAGGGTTAATGAGGATGCAATCATAGCTCAAAGGAGAACAGAGACACATAAACACCTCCATTAAGAACGGGCTATTGGCTCGCTCCACAAAGTCACAGAGAGAAGGCACTGATCTTGGCTGATGTAATCAAAGTGCTTGCATGGGTTGTAAATATCTTTGCCTATGAGAGACATGTAGAGTAATATGCCTGCAGCATCCTGAAGTGCGAGTAGACCAGTAGCTGAATGTTCTTTCGCTTGTAATAGCTTTGTATTGGCAGCTTCTGTGAAAAACACTGTCCAGAACTCTGGAAATGTGGAGTTTGTGAATACTAGGAAGTGTTGTTTGGATACAGCGCCGCATAGAGTCATGTGAAGAAAATGAATAAAATACACCCCATGCAAATCGCTGGCTTTTTTTTGACATATTTGTACAAGCAAACGTTTGATCATCTCTGAAACTGCGCCTATTAATTAAGTTGATATACATGAACAAAACCACAAGGAAAATGAGCCTTTTCAATCATTTATTCAACAGATATTCTTCTGTGGAAAAAGTAAGAACACCCTTGGTCTCAGAAGCTAGTATTACCCACTTTAGCAGAAATAACTTCCTGGAGACGTTTTGTATACTTGACCACCAGTCTCGGACATCGGCTTGCTGGAATTTTTGGCCAGTCTTCATGCGATATTCTTCCAGTTGTAAGATGTTTGAGGGTTTTCTTGCATGTACGGCCTGTTTCAAATCCCCCAACAACATTTCAATGGGATTCAAATCCAGGCTTTTGATTAGGCCGTTCCATAACCCTCCGTTTCTTCTTTCTGAGCCGTTCCTTGGTGGATTTGCTCGTGTGCTTAGGCTCATTATCCTGTTGAAAGATCCACTTTTGGTTCAACTTTTAGACAGATGGCCTCACGTTATCTTCAAGCACGCTTTGATATGATGCAGAATTCATAATTTAATCAATGAACGCAAGCTGTCCAGTCCCTGAGGCAGCAAAGCAACGGCAAACCATAACATTTCCGCCACCGTGCTTCACAGTTGGTATGAGGTGCTTCTCCTGAAAAGCTGTCTTTGGTCTGCGCAAACGTGTCTGCTGTTACGGTGACCAAACAACTCTATCTTTGATTCGTCTGTCCAGAGCACATTATTCCAAAAGGCCTGGTCTTTGCCTGTATGCTCATTGACAAACTGTAATCCTGCAAAGGATTTTTCCTGGCACGCCTCCCATGCACGTCAAATTTGTCCAATCTCTTTCTGATTGTAGAAGCATGCACTTTGACACCAACAGTTGCCAGACTTCCTCCTGTGATGAAACTTTGGGGTTCTTGGAGACTTCTTTTTGCATCATACGGACCGCCCTTGGGCTGAATTTTCCGGGACGGCCAGTCCTGGACAAACTGCCAGTCGTTTGAAATCTGTGCTGTTTGTAGATGATTTTCCCTACAGTGGAATGATGTGTTTCAAATAATTTGGAGATCTTTTTAAAACCCTTACGAGACTCACAGGCATCCACAACCTTTATTTTCTGAAGGCCTTACAGAACTCTTTAGATGTTGGCATGATGACACCACACACCTCGATAACAAAGGGCGCACCAGATGAATTCTTATAAATAAGACAGGTTTCACCTGCACTCCCACTGGCACCCACTCTTGAACACATGATTCTAATTTTATTGATTCGAATGTGTGATTAAATGTAGGGGTGTACTTACTTGTTCCATGTGACTGATCTGGTTTTTTTTGTTGTTGTTGTTGTTGTTCATTTAAACTGTGAAAATGACTACAAAATGTCAATTTTATGTGTCACTTGATAGAGTATCACCTTTATTAATAGGAACTGTTTCAAAGAGGATCCGATGTTTGCTTGTCCAAACATGTACAAAAATGTTTTTTTTTCTCATGACTGTGTATGAGCGATGAGAACGTGGCAGCTTCACACGTCCTTATTTTTGGTAATAAGGTTACTTTCTATTTTGCAAATATCCTCCACAGTCAGGACAGGGTGATTAAGCAAGGACACACTCACTGAAGCTGTAGTAGTGTCTGTATTACAGATATAAATATTTATATCTATGTTTGAATTTAAACCAGAAACCGGAAGTATCTCTCTTTTTTTTTTTTTAAATATAAAATAAACCCTACAGGAGTTTGCATGTTCTCCCCGTGCTGCGGGGGTTTCCTCCGGGTACTCCGGTTTCCTCCTCCAGTCCAAACACATGCATGGTAGGCTGATCGGCGTGTCCGAAGTGTCCGTAGTGTATGAATGGGTGTGTGAGTGTGTATGTGATTGTGCACCCTGTCCAGGGTGTACCCCGCCTCGTTCCCCATGCTCCCTGGGATAGACTCCAGGTTCCTCCGCGACCCTGAAAAGGATAAAGCGGTATAGAAGATGGATGGATGGATGGATAAACTCTACAATTATTCACCCTGAAGACTGGAAAACAGTGGAAAAAACCCCCCAGAGATAGAAATACCAGTGCTGTCAGTGTGTGAATTCTGGCTGTTACAGTTCTTCAACAGTCTCGACGGTCGTATGTGCCGTTGTTATTTCTGTTTGTATCCCCCTGCACTGCACATTTGTTTTCTAACAAATTTATTTGGCTCTATTTTCTAAAATATGAACAAAATAATAGTCTAATTCCAACCACCATGATCCTGACCAGCCAGTTATTGCCACATGCTGATGATAATGACTGCAGTCTATATGTGAGTTTCCTCTCTGACAGCCCGCTCACACATGCATGTAAAGAAACCCCCCCCCCCCCCCCCCGCCTTGCACAATCATTTTGTTGTTTTTTTGTTGTCCATGTTATCCCAGTCCTGACGCACACCTCGAGTCTCAAACCCAGCCAAAAAACAAAAAAACCAAATCATTGATTCATTCATTTGTATCCGCTAAGATCACATGATCTGTTCAATCGGAAAAAACGTATCCATATTCGGTTACGTCCCAAGTGCACCGTTTGTGTTTTCATTCGTATGTCAGACATGTAAAAACAAATCCTGTCAAAGCAGTGTAGAACAATGCATCTGCATGAATCATCAGATCAAGTCAATCGGATTTGGTTAAACATGATCCTGTACTAATCTAATCTAAGCTTTATATGTCATCTTGTATCAAATAAGAGACCATCTGAACCAGGGCAGTTGTTTTCAGGCACACTGAAGAATGTCTGTTAAAGAGACGTATTCTATTGCAGTGGCAAATTAAATTATACTGAAATTATTCTCTCAGATATTTGTAACA
The DNA here is from genome assembly GCF_023375685.1 of Ictalurus furcatus. NCBI lineage: Eukaryota > Metazoa > Chordata > Actinopteri > Siluriformes > Ictaluridae > Ictalurus > Ictalurus furcatus. The sequence continues at coordinate 1,989,670 of NC_071279.1, forward strand.
TGCAGTCATGAGATTCAGCATCATGTTGTCGCATGTCCTAAGCATTATTAGACATTGAAGCTGCCCTCCATTGGTTAAACCTAATCTCCTTGTTGACTCAGTAAGCGCTTATGTGTGTGTGTGTGTTTTGTTTTGTTTTTTTTTTTTGTATGAAGTTCAAAAGTAAAAAGTATATATATAAATTTTTATTCAGAGATGGGAATACTTTTTCAGAGAGAAGGATTTACCACAGAACTTTTGGCAAACCGTAATGATCTAAATGACTTTTTTTTTTTTTCCTGTACTGCTTCAGTTTTCAATTGAAACATTCATCGAATACATGACTATAACAAGCCCGTAGACTAACATCATAAAAAGTTTGACTAAACAGGGTTTCCTTTCATTTCTCAGGATAGAAAAAATGTCTCGAAATTCTCGTCTATTGTAATCATACACGTGTAGATTAAAAAAATAAAATAATAATAAAAAAAAAGACTGGAGTATAACTTTATGCATTCATGGAAATCAACCTAAACGATATTGTTCTTATCCATCGACCCACTGATTCAATCACTGTCCCCGGCTCACCATTTTCAATCAATATCCGTCCATATCCATACAGAGAGGGCATCCTGATGCTCTATTGATGCTCATGACTTGACTTGGATTCACTCGATTTGGACTGTGGAATTTTTAAACATGTATTCTGACTTCACGACTTAACATGAGTGGCAGTTTAGGGACTTTCGATTGGACTTACAGGTCTGATACTGCAGCTGGACACCCTGGTGTCAATCTCTGGGCTACAAGAACCATAGTGGTGTGTGTGTGTGTGTGTGTGGTTCTGGATAACTCTGCACATGTATAGAGCTGTACATGAACTCTTTTACACCGCTACAGTTTCTTCAGGTTTTGGTTTTAAGAACATATTTCCCAATCCACAGTAATACTGCAATAAACTATGATTACGTGTATGATTTCTTTAATCCTTTTATTGATTTATATTGAGCGTGTAGCTTCTTGACTATAGGTACATTTGTTATTGTTGGCATTAAGTGCAGAGATTCAGACTAGTGCTTGAAATATATCATTTTTGCAAATTCCTTCAATAATTGAATAATAATAATAATAATAATAATAATTAAAAAAAATACAGAGAGTTTGGATGGTTGGGTGCAGCCCAAACAGTGGTCAAACAGGAGAAAAAAAACATTGAGTGAGTCACATGACATTCGCAACTTAGGTCATTGGATCAAATTTTGTTATTCAGGATCATGTTATCTTACAGGCAACGCATCAGTGTGTTCATGAAAAGGAAAAGGGGTTAATTCCAGGTCTATAAAAACGTATTTAATGTACAGTATATAGAAAATGTCTCCACAAACCTTTTTTAAATGGCAGGTTTATGTGATATAAAAAATTAAGTTAAAGAAAGAGACTAAGCTAAAGCATGTCAGAATCTTTTTCAAATGTTTCCGGGGTGAAAGAAAGATAAACGCTTACATAACTGTGCACACCCTTTTATAATTGGGAACGTGGCCGTGTTCGGAATCAACCAATCCCATTCAAACTCATGTTAAGTACTAATTAGTGTACACCTGCCATCAATTAAAGTGACTGATTACCCCCAAATAAAGTCCAGCTGTTCCTATAGGATTTTCCTGACGTCTTCTGGCTAACATCCACCTGGGAAAGCCGTGGGCCGCAAAGAGCTTACAACGTAGGTACAGGTTCTCATTGTTGAGAATTATCAATCAGGAGAGGGTATTGACTGTACCATGGAACACTGTAAACACAATTTAAAAAAAAAGAATCATTTATTTATTATTGTAGAATAATCAACAAGTGGAAGAAATATGGCATGAGAGTGACACTACTGAGAACCGGACGTCCCTCTAAAATCGATGAGAAGATCAGGAGGAAACTGGTCAGGGGGGCTGTGAGGAGGCCTGCAGGAACATTTAAAGAAATGTAAAACATGTAGAATAATGTGTTATGGTCTGAGGAGACCAAAGTTGGCCATAATAACAAAAGATATGATTGGCACACACACACACACACAAAAAAAACACCAAACCACAATACCTAAAAGAACACCATCCCCGATGGGGAAGCACGGTGGTGGCAGCGTCGTACTATGGGGCTGTTTTTCTTCAGCTGGAACTGGGGCTTTAATCAGGGTGGATGAGATAACGAATAGCTCTAAATACCAGTCAATTTTGGTGCAAAACCTTAAGCCTTCTGCTAAAACACTCGCCTTAAGATGAAGAGGAATTTCACATTTCAGCATGACAACGACCCAAAGCAAACCTCCAGATTAACAAAAGAATGGTTTCACCAAAACAAGTGCAAGGTGTTGGAGTCTAGACCTAATTCTCATCAGAAATCTTTGTGGTGACCTGAAGAACGCTGTGCACATGAGATGTCCAGCCAGTCTGACAGAGTAAGAATGCTTTTGCAAGGAAAATTGGCAAAATATTAAGTCAAGACGTGCCAAACTGATCGACTCTTACCTCAAAAAAGATTGAATCTAAAGGCGCGTCAACTAAATATTAGTTTCGGGGTGTGCACACTTGTGCAACCAGGTTATTGTACGTGCCTCCCCACTTAAAATGATTCTCTTTGGTTTTTCAGTTTAATTAATAGGTTAAAATTCCACAAGGCCATGAATGAGTGTGTGAATGTGTGTGTGTGTGTGTGTGTGTGTGTGTGTACATGGCGCCCTGTGATCCAGGGTGAATTCTCCTGCCTGCCTTGAGGGAGTGTTACCAAGCTTGGCTCTGTGACCCTGAGCAGGATCGAGTGGTTAGTGGTGCTGTCATGGAAACAAAACACTACCGTGATGATGCCAAGGCCCTGACCTTCCTGGCTTTCGGTTCTAGACTAGCATGATTTTGGTGCTGGAACCAAACCCATTTTGCCAACTAAGAATTGTCTCTTGCAGTGGAAGGTGTGAAATGGTTTGAGATTAGGCAGGAGCACTAGCATCTTGTTGGTTGAAAATGGTTGTTTGTCTCTGGTTCTGAGGCTGCAGATATCTGAGCCATAACGCCTGGGGAGCGGAGGGGGGGATGAAAGGCAGGAACACAGATGTTGCTCCTGCTGGGGTGTGCTGGCCCAGCCAGAAAATGTCATGTTCGGCAGCTGGTGTGAAGCCTCCGCTTTTTTTGTCCCCTTACTCCTCTCTCCACTTGTGCGCGTGTACACACACACACACCCACACACACACACACTTAACATATTACAGAAATGTACACACGTGCATCCACACACACACACACACGCGCTGAGCGTGTCACACTAAACGCATATAAATCGTGTAGACAGTTGAGTGTGTCTCCATACACATGTCAGGTGTGGATGCGCTGGCTTTGTGTACGTGCTGTACAGCTGTCTGAATAAAGTTTTGAGATGGTAGTGGAGGTCACAGAAGAGAGCTAGCAAGTGCGCACTCCTGTGCTGCCTGATGGTGAGGGTGGCAGCTGCACCGACGACACTGCACCATCTCACCCACAGGGAGAGAGACAGTGAGAACGAGAGAGAAACAGCATCTGTCTGACTTTCCCCATGGACACATGCCTCCTACTGCACCAGCCTGACCAGCCTCGAGTGGTACAGTAACAAGGTCACCTCTCTTCTTCTGATAGCCGCCGTGGTCCTGATTGCACCATGCATACACACACACGTGCACACACACACACACACACACACACACACACACACACATTCACACCTAGGGGTAATTTAGAGCAGCCAATACACCTACCGGTTTTTGGGCGGTGGGAGGAAAGCGGACAACCTGGAGGAAATCCATGCAGACACGGGGGGAGAACATGCACAGAAACGCCACACAGATGATAACCTGAAAACAACCGTTAACCGGTAACGTTACCTTTTAGTATTACTCAACTCAAATCCGTTTTATATGTGTAGCACCTTTAACGATGCACAGTGTCACAATGCAGCTTTACGGAAATCCAGATGTAGATTTATTCAGATCTTTAATGAGCAAGCCAGAGGCAACAGCGGCAAGAAACGACACGAGGAAGAAACAGTGAAAGGAACCGGATTACGAAGTCAAAGCCAATATACAGCACAACAAAAAGAAATCACAAATATCATGTGCAAGGTAACGCTTATTATGTAACCCTCAACGGCTATGTTTACACGCACATCAAATTCCCTTTAAGGTCTAGACAGTATATTCGGGTTACAGACGTATTTCCAATACGACGTTTATATGCGTGCGGGCTTCGGGATATTCCTGTATAGAGTTCCGTCCATTAATATTGGCACCCTTGGTAAATATGAGCAAAGAAGGCTGTGAAAAATCTGTCTTTATTGTTGAACCTTTTGATCTTTTGTTTAAAAAAAAAAAAATAAAATCACAAAATTACTCTGCTCTCATGGATATCAAACAATTGAAAACACAACACGGGTTTATATAAAAAGATCTTCGTTAAATATCGGTGTGCAACAATTATTGGCACCCTTTTAGTCAATATTCGTGCTAGCTCCCTTCGCCATGATAACAGCTTTGAGTCTTCTCCTATAACGCCTGATGGGGTTGGAGAATACATGGCGAGGGATCTGAGAGCGTTCCTCCATACAGAACCTCTCCAGATCCTTCACATTTCCAGGTCCACGCTGGTGGACTCTCCTCTTCAGTTCACCCCACAGGTTTTCTATGGGGTTCAGGTCAGGGGACTGGGATGGTCATGGCAGGATCTTGATTTTGTGGTCAGTAAACCATTTTTGTGTTGATTTTGATGATGTTTTGGATCATCGTCCTGCTGGAAGATCCAACCACGGCCCATTTGAAGCTTTCTGTCAGAGGCAGTCAGGTTTTCATTTAATATCTGTTGATATTTGATGGAGTCCATGATGCCATGTGTCCTAACAAAATGTCCAGGTCCTCTGTCAGAAAAACAGCCGCAAAACATTAAAGATCCACCTCCATATTTAACCGTGGGCATGAGGTACTTTTCCATATGGCTACCTCTCTGTGTGCTCCAAAACCACCTGGAAATGGGCATTTTCAATGCTTGTGCTATTTCCTTATAGACTCTTCCCATTGTGTGAAGCGCAACAACCTTTTCCCGCACATCACAGCTATATTCCGCACTCTTACCCATCGTTATGAATGACGAAGGGAATTTGGCCTGTGTGTTACCTCATATTTATACCCCTGTGAAACAGGAAGTCATGGTTGAACAAATTTCCTGTTCCTAGTCATCCAGGTGGACTAAAAGAAATGTAAAATATCAATTCAACAACTGTAACATTAACCCGTTCTTATCAAGTAAACAGTTAGTGTATTGATTTCTCAGTGCAGGGAAATAAAAATATTTGTCTGTGGTAATCACATGTTGTGGTTAGAGATTAGGTTGAGCAATATTGGAGTTGAAATAGTGTTGAATAGTGGTTATAGTGGTGTTAGGAGAGTGTTTCTATGTAGATGTGGAGGAAACATTGGCTGATATGTGAGGCTCTTTTTTCCTTCAGTCTCCCTGGAGTTCCCATCTGTCACTGCAACACCGTTTCTGATTCAGAAGATGCCTGGGCCCAGGAACAAACCCAGTTTGAACACACACCATCAAACAGGCATGCACGCACACATACACACACACACACACACACACACACACACACACTCTAATGTACTCATCTTGGAGAACAAAATGTTAGGTGGATTTTTCATCGTGGCCGACCGCAACAGTGGGGAACTTTGGAAACCTGTTGAAGAGTACAGCTCACATCTGCAGGGTGCCCGTAAAACATCTGCATCAGCAACCATACGTGAGAGCGATGCCTTGAAATAAGATTATTTTTTATATTTTATACATGCTGTTTTATGAACAGACGAGCTAACATCACTGCAATATGCCACTTAATGAACAGGTGTGTGTGAAGAATATGGCAAGGATATGGCGTATAAAGAGATTCACTGAAATAAATACAAAATAAATAAATAAATAAACAATAACAATGCATACATATATACACAGTGGTGCTTGGAAGTTTGTGAACCTTTAGAATTTTCCATATATCTGCATGAATGACCTAAAATTTTCCCACACTAAGTCCTAAAAGTAGACAAAGAGAAGGCAATTGAACAAATGAGACAAAAATATTATGCTTGGTCGTTTATTTATTGATTAAAAGGATCCAGTGTTACATATCTGTGAGAGGCAAAAGTATGTGAACCTCTAGGATTGGCAGTTAATTTGAAGGTGAAAGTAGAGTCGGGTGGTTGTCGTTTCATTGATTGAAATCGGGTGCGAGTGAGCGAGTGAGCGATCTGTTTTATTTAAAGAACAGGGATCTATCAGAGTCTCTCTGGAAACCATGTCTAATGAGTTTGGACTCCACCGATCTACAGACAGACGTATTCAAGATCATCGTTTTCCTCCACAGGAGTGAAGACCATCAAAGATCACTCCAAGAGCAAGACGTGTTCCAGTTTGCGAGGTCACAAAGGAACCCAGGGTAACTTCTAAGCAACTAAAGGCCTCTCTCTAATTGGTTAATGTTCATGTTCATGAGTCCACCATCGGGAGAACTGGAAGTTCATGTCCCATCAGCAGAAGGTTGATGTCACCATTGCGGTGCAGTTTATCCTGTGTAACTCTTTATACTCGTGTAACTTTTTCAATGTTTTTTTTTTTTTTTTCTACAGTCAATCTAAGAAAACTTTCATTTAACCATTCAAAAATGTTTTAACCCATCTCAACCCTTTACTCCAACTTACGTATCATAGAAATTCATTTAAAACGGTTGACAAAAAAACGATTCTTTTCTTCGAGCTCTAAATCTGTATAATTCATCCTGTCGGAGCGAGGACTTGTTTTCCAGGAGGAAGGATGTGTAGTCATGCCTCTCAGTTGGGAGGGAATTGTTCGACGTCTTTCACAAATACAGGAATTACTTCTGAACGTGCTGCTCCAGTGCGGGAAATTCCTATAAAACGACATGAGAACAGCTTTGGTAAGACGTTTATGTCTGTTTCTACTATTACTGGAATATAAAGGTTGAAATGTGTTGCCTGTTGAGATTCTTTGACACATAATTACACCACAGATGCAGTGGACAGAAATGAGGTTGAAATTTTCTGAGTATTCCTTTAAAAGGGAACGAATTTGTTTTTTGTTTTTTTTTTTTCTCTGAAGGCAGGAGGTTGGTGGTGTTTTAAATTCCCACGGATCTGTGAGCGGATACACGTATCTATGGGCCGAGTGAGGGGATGTGCGAAAGACGTGAGAGAACAGATTTTTTTTCCTTTCTTTCTTGATTTGACAAATGCACACTTTGACAGAGCACCATGTAGGAGTGGTGAGAAAATGATTCCAACACGTTTACATAATAGCGATTTAACTGACACACGCTGACACGTGTAAGAGTGTGTAGTCTACTTAGAGAGCTGGTTAATTCTTTTGTTACTAGCTGGTTAGATGTGAGGAGCTTGTCGTAGTGTGGGCTGGAATGTGGAGGTGGCTGAAGGCCGTGGAGGATGCAGGGACTGGTGCGCCTGCTTGTCTCCATCTGCAGCTGGAGTTGGTAATTATAGTTGGGAGAGATGCCCGCAGCGTGATGCCAGCTGCCAGTGGGACTGCCCAGGCAGGCAGAGGCAGACTGCACCGAGAGCCGAGAGCCAGCACAGCTCCCTTGGCCTCGGCCAACAGCGCCATCAACACCTGCCAGTGAGCCGCTGGGCCACAGCCGGCCCACACTGCCTGAAAGAGAGAGAGAGAGAGGGGGAGAGATGGAGCGAGTGCATGCAAGCTCTCTCATACTGTTACAGTATGAACAGGTGACCCGATGCAGTTTGGACACACATACTTTAGCTTTCACAAGCATGAACTTCCCTTCTTAAGTCTGTCTTCACATGCTCGTCAAATCTTTAGAAAGAGTCCTCGTGTGATTTTCGAGTCCGACATGTGCACAGAATCGTGCAGCAGTTGTTCCCTCTAGTGTCTGCGTCATGTTAATGCAAGTAAACCTTACTCACAATCCTACTGTATACATCCGGAGATACTGCTGAGATTACAGCCAGGAACTTGATCCCGAGGACTTGAACCTTGTGAGTAAATGACATCGAACCAGTCAGGTTCCTCTTCCTTACATTTAAAGCGTTTGTCAGAGTGATTTGCACAAATAAATTCAGAGTGAATTTCCATTATTCCAAGTGCTTTGTAGTAGAGGGCTGCAGGGGATGGGTTTTTTTTCTTTTTCTTTTTTTTTTAAATTTATTATAATTTTTTTTATACATCCTATTCCTGCCTGCTACAGAAAGAATGATGAGCAATTCATTTGGTGAAAAGTTTACTTACTCTTTGTTAGTGCAGTGCTGTGAAAAAGTATTTGCCCTCATCCTGATGTCTTCTGTTTTTGTGTATATCTCATACGAAATAATTTTAGATCTTCAAACGATGTACAACATAAAACAAAGACAACCTGAGCAAACACACAATAGTTTTTTATTTATTTATTTTATTGAAACAACAAAAGTTATCCAACACCTATCACCCATGTGAAAAAGTAATTATCCCCCTTAAACGTAAAATCCGGTTGTGCCACCTTTAGCGGCAATGACTGCAACCAAACGCTTCTGATAACTGGAGATCAGTCTTCCACGTTCTTCTAGGACTAGGATTTACTCCTACGCTTTGGATCGTTGTCTTGCTGCATAATCCAGTTGCGCTTGAGTTTCAACTTACGGACTGAAGACCGGACATTCTCCTGTAGGATTTTCTGGTAGAGAGCAGAATTCACGTTTCGCCTCAATTACTGCAAGTTGCCCAGAACCTGAAGCAGCAAAGCATCCCCACACCATCACACTGCCTCCACCATGCTTGACCGCAGGTGTGATGTTCTTTTTGAAGAATTCTGTGTTGGTTTACTCCCCTGTCTTCCAAACAGTTCCACTTTCGACTCATCAGTCCACAGAACATTCTCCCAAAAGGTTTGAGGATCATCAAGGTGTGTTTTGGCAAAATTCAGTCGAGTCTTAATGTTCTTCTGGGTTAGCAGTTGGTTTTCACCTCGCCACTCTTCCATGGAGCCGTTTTCCCCCCAGTGTCTTTCTGATAGTGGAGTCATGAACAGTGACCTTTATTGATGTAAGAGAGGCCTGTAGGTCCTTTGATGTTGTCCTCGGCTCTGTTCTGACTTCCTGGATGAGTCGTCGCTGTGCTCTTGGAGGAATTTTGGAAGGTCGGACACTTCTGGGAAGGTTCCCTACTGTGCCGAGTTTTTCCATTTGGAGATCACGGCTCTCGCTGTGGTTCTTTGGAGTCCCAGAGCCTCTGAAATAGCTTTGTAACCCTTCCCAGACTGGTGTATTTCAATCACCTTCTTCCTCATCATTTCTGGAATTTCTTTCAACTCCGCCATAGTGTGTTACTGAGTAAGACCTTTTAACCAACTTCATGCTGTTGAGAAAGTTCTATTTAAGTGTAGATGTGATTGAACAGGGTTTGCAGTAATCAGGTCTGGTTGTGTCTAGTCCAGCTGACCCCCATTATCAATGCAGACTCATAGATTTGGGGAATTACCAAGTATGGGGACAAATACATTTTCACACAGGCCCAGTTGGTATTGAAAAACTTTTTTTTGCTTCAATAAATAACATCATCAAATGTTATTAGGGGCAAACAATTTTTCACAGCACTGTATTTGGCATTGCCTTAACTTGAATCAAATGCTTGGGCTAGCCTTCTACAAGCTTCTCACAATACTTTGCTGTAAAATCTGCATATTCTTCCTGAGACAACTGGTGTAATTCAGTCAGGTTTGTGGACCTCCATGCTTTACACATGCTCTTGCACTTCACTCTACAGATTGTCTATGGGATTCAGGTCAAGGATTTATGACGGCAACTCCTTGCACTATGGAGCAAAGTTTCCTGTTGTGCCACCATTTAATATTTAGCGCAAGTGTCTACAGTCTCTCTGCAGTGAAAAAGAGTGAAAGGGTCTTGTGTTAGGTTGGGCCTGATCGGTATTTTAAATCAGGAGGAAGCCACACGAAACCAGCAATGAGAAGACTTTTATTTGTCACATTTACATTACCGTATAGCCACATTCATTTCTTTGCATGTCCCAGCTTCTTAGGGTCAGCCATGATACAGTGCCCTTGGAGCAGATGTGGTTAAGGGCCTTGCTCAAGGCCCAAACAGTGGTAACTTGGCAGTGCTGAGGCTTGAACCCTTAAACTTCTGACCAGTAACCCAGAGCCTTAACCACTAAACAATCCAGCCATCCTTCCATCCAAGCCATCTTGCCCTTCTGCTTGAAAACACTGTTAAGCAGCTGAAAAGATAATTGGTGTCAATACTGATCAAAAACATGCTGAGATTTGCAAACAATATGGCCACCACATGCCAATCAAACCATTGCAGGGTGAATTTTCACTTGCTCAAGTCACTCAGGATTGCATGGATTTGCATGGCGTGCTCATTCATGGGGGGATGGGGTTAAGTTCAATAACTGTTTCCGATGAGCAGCTGAAACTTGGTGTACTACACTGTAAGTGGGTTTCTAATACAGTAATAAATAAAGACTCATCATCATTATTATTAATGATGACTGGGCAGTAGGTGAATACGATGGCCATGTAATATGATCTCTTTAGTGTTCTATGTAACTTGGCAAGAACTTGGCAATTGCCGATTCATCTGTTCTTGAAGTTGACATTCATCTGTTCTTTTTTTTTTTTCCCCCACATAGCTTCAGGGTCATTAACCTTTCCTCCATCACTGTGGTTAACCCCATCTCCTACACTTCCTCCTCCTGACCTAGTTGGTTAACACTGAAAGATGTATTGCCAGAGATTCACTTTTAGTCTGGAGTGAATAAGCTCAGCGTGTCAGTGTTACCTGACCTGAGAGGCCCCGGCCTCTCCTGTGAGTGACCGCTGGGGTTTGCTGAGCTTCTGGTGAGTGCAGACGCAGATGGTGCGGGTGGAGCAGCGCATGAATTTCTGATGCTGGAGGGTGAAGTGGTGCGGGTCGAGGCAGATGCCCACTGGCCCCATGAGAGGCCGTTTGCGCGGGCAGCCACGGGCCCTCACGGTACAGCCAGCTGCTGCTGTAGCACATCTCAGCCACATGCTCCCCACGATGCAGCTCCCAAACCTCCAATTTTAGGTCTGAAGAGCTGCCAGAACTAGGAAAAAAAATCACTTTTTGTTCAGCTTTTAGGATTTTATCTACACACTTCTGTCTAACTAAATTAACTGAGCATTTTAGGATTCTAAACAAATACAGTTTTGCTATCTGGATTAATTCAGACAAGCAGTGAAATGTCTTTATTTTTTTTTTTTCTTTCCCCCATCTATTTGGCATGTTTGTCTGGTAAGAGTAGGTGAAGGTAAGTTCACTCATCCAATGGGCTTCTTCAGAATGGATAAAAATCCCCTCTGAAGTCTCACGAGTCTTCAAGATTAAAACACCACTCCAGTCAAATTAGACTCACTACTATGAGACACGTGAACAGGTGTTTAAACCTTCTACCTGTAAGTACAACCTCTATAATATTCACATTTTAGCAAGTCATCATGCATGAACGTGTAAATAAATAGACCAAAAAAAAAAAAGAAGCACAAACTGATATTTAAATGCAGCCCAGATGCCTAAAAATGTAGAAAATTGTATACGACGATGTTGTTTCACCTGAATGAAAGCGCAAAATGAGGAAAAGAAAAGGCCTATTTAACTGTAAAAATGTAGATAACTACACCAATAGGTAAAGGAACTCAAACTGACTAAACTACTGAGCCGTACAAAACTGTTATTCTTGCGAAATCCAGTGCTGAAGATCTACTGACTGGATGCCTCAGATGTGCCCAGTTGGTTGGCGGTGAGCTACTACTACAAATCACCATGAGTCTCAGATTTGGGAGTTTTCTGTATAAGACATGATCATGAAGCAGGAAATCGTATGGGGAAAGCTATACTGAATGATTATCACACAAAGAGACTGACAAAATATTTGGTCGGTGTTTACGCGACTTTAACTATAACTACTGAAGTATTCGTGGCAAAAAATTGGATTTATGATTGGCAGGAATAATAAAATAATAGGACATAGAACATCCAAACACAGAGGGTCACAGAGCTACCGGGGAGTGGAAGGTAGAAGGCATGAGCACTCTCTAGAAGGTTCCCTGACTCCATCTAATCCTGTTGTTTTTTTTTTTTTTGCTAATGCCAGGTTAGACTAGCAATAATATCAATAGCTAACATAAATGTGTAGACAACAAGCCAAATTCTAGCTAATGGTAAATATCGCGAATGGTGTAGTTGCTTAAAAACAAAAATAATGTCCGAACTGTTTTAGATAAGTAATAATACTTGCGTTTTACATAAACACATTAGCGTAATCTCATCAGTTAAAACACTGACTTTTTAATGACTCGGGTAAGTTTATAAGTATCAACTGATTTACTTTCACTTGAGTGCATTTTTGGCTGGGTATGTCCACTTTAACCGAGTAAGATTTGGACACTTTATCTATTCTATAATAGTATAATTTCTCAGCGTTTTGTCCGTGCCTACAGGCTACTGGCATCGGAGTAAGAAAATGCTGGATATGGAACAGAATCCAACAGCTCTTAGCTACATCTTGGTCTCCAAACTGAGACTATAATGCACCGTGAAAAACTGTACAAGTATAGGAAAATGAACGTCGTGCTACTCGTGTGAAAAGAGGACATAAGGACCAAATGAAAACACATTTTCAGGTCACTTGGCTTGCTACCGTACGTGCTGTTCTTACAGCTTTTTTTAATATAAGTTTAATAACCTCAAGCGATAAAACGAGATGCAGGTCAACCGGAGCTCTAGCTCTCGTAGAATTCGCGGCCTTTTGGAAGGGATTCACCCTCACATTCCCATTCTGCCTGCTGACAGCAAATGTCTCCGGAATCCTTTTTAAGAGCATGTCCTCATGTTCCTGATGAGAGCATGTGCAGGGAGAGCAGACGTGGAAGAAGAGCAGGACTAGGAGGGTAAGGGGTCGTCGTCTTCATGACCACATCTGCATTTGTCGCAGAGGACAAGAGGTGTAGCCAGGAGCAGGAATGGGGAGGTCACTAGCAGGAGCAGGCCAAAACCAGCAAAGATCCCTACTACCCGGACCAAAAGATAGACAAGAACACAGTTATATACAGTACGTGTGCAAATCAGTTCTAGGGCTGGTTCCATCCACCTGAGTCTATGCAAATTTGTGCATACAGTTGCTCATAAATGTACATACCAAGGGACTCGTGAACAACGATCACAAAACATAAAAACAGTCAGAAAAGTTGGTGTTTGTGTAAAAAGGATTCAGGATTCAAAAGGTTTCAGACACAGCCCATGACTATACTTGGCTAGTTAACCTTTGATTGCCATATTATTACACCATTTAGAATATTCTATTACAGTGGGTTAGGTTCAACTTTTTCATTGTCAGAGTACAAGCACAGGGACAGTGACGACGTTTCCACGGACAGCAGTAATCTAATTATCGACCTTATTCTGAATAAGACGTATAATATTGTGATTAAGGTGTTTACATGAGCCGCTTTTAGAATACTCCTTTCATGTTCAGGTTTTACGTGTTATAGAACATAGATCGATTAACGTCACACGTCATTACGTCACCGCGCCACGCCGTCCGACGTCCCTCCGGAATTTCACGTATCGACGTACAGTCGGTCTTCGTTATGGGACCGTGTACAGTTTCGGGTGTTTTTATTTTTACGAACGCTTCAGGTGCGGTTAATTATTTGTCGTGCTGTACGTGCTAATAGACGACTGCGTGAAGCCGTGGGTTGCGTCCCGAACCGCGTACTTACCGTCTATATAGTAGCTGAGATACATGTATTTCTCCTACTGTATAGCAGGTAAGTACGCGGTTTGGGACGCAGCCGTGCTCTCTTGTTTGCCGTAAAACGGTCGAGCGCTGCCGTGTGTGTGTGTGTGTGTGTGTACGTGTCCTGTCGCACAATGCGGTGAAAACTCTCACACGGCGTTAACAGTGTGATTAAGGTGTGTACGCGTCTGTAACGCACTTCGATAACGCGACTAAAACAGGAATCCTCCACACGTCTTAATTCCATGTGTGTTTACTTCGAGTGCGACTTTAATCGGATTAAGGTCGTCGATAATCTCTGTTCACATGCCAGTTTCTTAATCAGAGTATCGTCTTAACCGGGTTCATATCGGATTATCGTCGTCCGTGTAAACGTACTAAATGACATGCAGTTAGCATCCAACCAGTACTGCAAATAAGTTAAATGAGGTACATAAGGTTATGGTACAATATTTTAAGATAACAGTTTACAGGTAAAGGTACACAGTATGACACATACCAGTAATACAAATGGCAATTACATTAAATAAAATAAATAAGAATTATGGTGCCGTAAGCAATAGTGTGCAAATAAAGGTCTGATCTAGATAATTGTAGTAATGACAGAGTGTAGTTAATTAAATCACACATATGCTTGCATTTTACTTTTGCCAGCATTTTGGGACATTTGGATAAATATTAGTTTGGGAACAGTACCTACAGATAGAAAAAGAGGAGGGGAAAAAATGAGAATGTCCAATAAGTACTGGACCAGAACATTACATACCACAAGGGGGCTCTAATCGCTAATCATTGCTCTGTGGCAAACACCCTTTTGCCGCTTGCCAACCTCTGGCTTGATTTTTTTTCTTGGCAGTGTTTTCATAAGGTGTGTCAGTACCTCATGCACATGTGTCCACTGACTCAAACGGAATGGATTTAAATACTGTTTAAAAAAGCAAAGAAGCGAGAGGTGAACTATTAGATACTGAGCATGAAGCTCTATGGATTGGCAGATTTTTAGGGGTACGCAACTTGCACATGCACACGGGCACACACACCCACACCAGAGAGATTATTTTAGACAGCTAGGTGATGAGAAGGGGATTAAATGGCTAAACCAGTGTGAAAACCCCTGTCTTCCTCTTCTGCGACTAATCCTTCAGCACCAGGCAAGCCAAAAAGTGAATTATGTTATTCTGTACTGTCTATAATTAAAGCATCAGTCAGTAAAGGAACCATGCAGATCCATTCCCATAGCTGTGTTTTCTAAATGCCCATGCACCCCACATACCTGTGTGCGATGCCAGATAACAGAAGCTCGGGAATGAACCCAGTTTATTCTGACACGGTCCTTTGTCATAGTGAATCAATAAAAAGTCATCCTGGAAAAAAAAAAAAAAATATATATATATATATATATATATATAAATAAAGAATATTAACACTCATGTATATATGCAGCAGGGTTGCCAGGTTTCAGCAATTTCCAGCCCAACTACTTCTCAAAAAAACCACAGAAAAGACTTGAAACCAGACCAAAAAAATAGGTTCTTGGACAAGGAGACGCACATTTCTTTTTCTCAGCCTTTGCATGGAGACACACATTTCTGATGGACCGACATCATCCACTGCACAATCCCCCTTTTCCCTCTCCAAATCGTGGTAATTTATCATACAATAGAAACGGTTCTGTACATCATAGACACACTGTCTGCACTTACACTTTGCCTTTGAAGAAAGGTATTAGATTATTCACTATAAATCAAGATCTTGGCAGCCACAAAGTGTTTTTAAACTAGCCTAATTTATTGTATTTTTGGTGACCCTGTCGACCCTGTTATTAACTGTCCTGTCTACTGCTCCTCCTTTCTTTATAGCGTGAACACGGTGCAGTGTGATTTAAAGCATGGTGCGGCCCCATGATTGCGCAACATCTAGAAAGGCGAGCAAATCGGTTGAACGCTGGCTTATATCTGTTACACAGCAACGTTTTTAAAGTAGTTGGTCACTCAAGAGGCAATTAGTATTTCAACAGAATTTAAAATGCATGGATTTGTGAATGAGGACTTATTGACATTTGTTGAATGGCTGATATATAGCATGTCTATGGTGAACTTCTGCCCACCTGCCCCTGTAGACGAGCCGCCTATGATACTGTACGTATACACTCTCAACCTTCAGATAAACTGTACATTTCAACAAGTTATACTGTATGTGCTGCTTCACATCGTATAAATCAGGAAACCACTGTTTCTAACCCGGCGTCAGGTAATGGAGGCTGAGACGGAAGCAAGTGCAGATAAGGCAGTTTAATCAAACAACAAGAAGTCCAAAGGATAAGGCAGAAGACAAATAATCATGAACATGCAGAGGTCAGGTGATCAGGCAAACAGCACAAACAGGGCAGGGCAAAGAGATAAAGTCGTAAACGTGAGCAAGGTCAAAACACCTGAATAAACAGACACGATATAATGCTTGGTAACGACAGAGACTAAGCAACTGAGCGTAATACTTTGCACAGACTAAGGGTTTGAACAGTTGAACAGTCTCTTATATGTGTGGTGTGATTGTGAGTGTAAATTGGATGCAGGAGTGTGTGATTAGAATGGAGGTGTGTTCTGGGAATTGCGGTCCATGACGGCCATGTTTGTAGGCCGCAGTGCAGGATGGGAATTGTAGTCACTGGTTTGATGTGATACGCCACACGGAGTGTTCAACTGGACAAAAGGGGAAAGCAAGAGATTGGTGAATGTGACATGATAGTTGGATATAACAATTGGTTTTATAGCATTTTTAACATCTTAACATTTTTAACACGTGGGCGGCTGTGGATCAGGTGGTAGAGCGGGTTGTCCACTAATCGTAGGGTTGGCGGTTCGATTCCCGGCCCAAGTGACTCCACGTGCCGAAGTGTCCTCGGGCGAGACGCTGAACCCCAGGTTACTCCTCATGGCAAGTCAGCGCCTTGCATAGCAGCTCTGCTACCACTGGTGTGTGAATGAGACACAGTGTAAAGCGCTTCGGATAAAAGCGCTACATAAATGCAGATCATTTATAAGTGCAGACCATCTTAAGGAACAGCTGTCTTGGGCTGGTCATATGCAACCAGTTCAATGTTTCTAGAATGTTTTCCTAGAATACCCTGGGTATTCAAAAGAATGACATCTGAATGTTACAATATTTGAACATGGCTACATTTTACTCACATTCAGATGGAAACTTCCAGCAGGATAATGTATCAGAGGAATCAAGGTAACTATCGTCACGAGGTATTTAATAGTTCTAACACGAGAGGGATTTTTAAAATAAAATATTTCTTTAATGGCTTCAACGCTCTTAAGCATGTTGGGGTTGAGTTGAAATGGACTGTGCAGCCATTCAGTTTGCAGTTACCGTGTAACGTAGTCAGAGTGTTAGAGAATACTGGTTCAGGTAAATTCATGCTACTCTGGAGGCCAAAAGAAATCCTAGTAATGAGGTGTACCTAATAAACTGGCAACTTAGAGTATTAGGGTATATTTTACATTTACATTTATTCATTTAGCAGACACTTTTATCCAAAGCGACCTGCAAATGAGGAGTATAATACAGAACCTTGTGCAGTGTGATTGCAGGTCAGTGTGACTCACATCCAGAGACTCCAGGCAGTACCAGCAGAAGGCATGTTTACAGCTCTTGCACAGCATCTGGGCGCAGCCCTCGTCTCTCGCAATACATATCTTCCACCTCGGACAGCGCTTGATAGGGGCCTCATCCTGCTTAGTTCTGCTGCTGATACTAGAGCGTGAGGGAGACAGAAGATAGAATCCAGTTTCAAAATCCTGCTGAATGACAAGACTGGGTGCAAGGCTGGAATGCAACCTGGAGAGGATACCAGAGCACTGGACACACACACACACACACACACACACACACACACACACACACACACACACACACACTAACACACATACACATTTACGCACACACATTTACACACACACACACACACACACACACACACACACACACACTAACACACGTACATATTTACACACACACGCACACACATTTATACACACACACACACACACACATTTACACATGCACACACACACACACACACATTTACACACACACACACACACACACACACACATACACATTTACACACACACACACACACATTTACACATACACACACATTTACACACACACACACACACACTAACACACATACACATTTACGCACACACATTTACGCACACACACACACAATTACACACACACGCACACATTTACACACACACACACACACACACAAACACACATACATATTTACACTCACGCACACACATTTATACACACACACACACACACATTTACACATGCGCACACATGCACACACACATTTACACACACACACACACACACACACACACACACACACATTTACACATGCACACACACTTACACACACACACACACACATACATATTTACACACACGCACACACATTTATACACACACACACACATTTACACATGCACACACATGCACACACACATTTACACACACACACACACACACACACACACACACACACACATTTACACATGCACACACACTTACACACACACACACATACATATTTACACACACGCACACACATTTATACACACACACACACATTTACACATGCACACACACGCACACACACATTTACACACACACACACACACACACACACACATTTACACATGCACACACACTTACACACACACACACATTTACACACACACACACACACACACACATGCACACACACTTACACACACACACATTTACACACACACACACACACACACTTACACTCACACACACACACTTACACATGGGCACACATTTACACGCATACACATTTACACACACACACACATTTACACACTCATTCTCACCTATGAACAAATGTAGTCACTAATCGTACTACTAGCATATTTTTGGTAGATGGAAGGAAACAGGAAAACCCAGAGCGAACCCATTCGAGGATCTCTCACACACACACACTGACAGTAACCCGAGCTCAAGATCAAATTGGGGACCCTGGAGATGTGAGGTGGCAATGCTACCCCCTGTACCTCTGCACCACCCAGATAATTACACAAATGTAACACGTCACAGAAGACTGTTCATTTATGCAAAGCCAGCAATCTCTAGTGTCCCGCTGTATCAGGAAATGATGTCACTATTCTGCTTCGTCTTGTCAGCATACTTGATGTGACTTATGATATCCAAGAGCATTATATGATAATACAGTTATCCCCCAAAGCAAATAAGACTGCTGCATGACCGTGTGAGCTAACCGGCACTCAGCTGAACACTTTTCAGTTACAGATCTAGCTGAAGGCTGACTGACGTCTTGCTACTGCAGTAAAACAGAACCCCCCCCCACCCCACCCCCGACGGTGTCTATCTTTATTCCTGCTGTAGCTATACTAATGTATAGGTGATGGTGATGATTGGGAGGGAAACCTGGCACGCCTGCCCTGTGTATATATAAATACTATATAACTACAATATATATATATACACAAATGCATCAAGAACTTTTCTAATCATTCATTTATTCTTTGTAGTTATAACTCCATTTATTACTTTAGTCTTGGAATATACACACACCACTTCATTACCGCTATTACACGGTGGCATGCTGCAAATATAGCTTGTTGTCGTTTGTTTTTTTAAACCAATCATTTAGAAACGCTGATCTATATACGGTATGAGACGAATTATATAACCGTCAAGCTGAAGAAACGGACGGAAATGTCAACGCCCGAATGGATGCGCTTGGGTGTTGCACACGTATGTGTGTGGTGGTTTGGAAAACAATGACATTTTCTACTATATGTAGAGTCACACAAATATATCTGGACATTGACAAATGTATTGTCGTTGTAGCTTTCTACCACAGGATATTGGAGTTGAAATGAAATAACGAAAAGGGGCGCGAACGTCATCAGATATTAAACTTTAATTTTCAATCCTTGGTTGCTAATCCAGTGCAGTCAATGACTGCATGAAGTCTGGAGCCCACAGACATCACCAGATGCTGGGTTTCTTCCCTAGTGATGCTTTGCAAAGCCTTTTACGGCAGCTGATTTATTTATTTCTGGCTTGTTCCTGGGGTGTTATGCCTTCAGCAAGTGAAATGCATGCTCACTTGAATACACTGCAGATACATTCCACTTCTTTGCCTTAAAAAAAAGTCCCGGGTTGCTTTTGAAGTATGATGCGGATCGTCCATCTGGACTGTGAAGCACCGTCCAATGCGTTTTGGGAGCATTTTCCTGAATCTGAGAAAATAACATACATAGCGCTATATTCTCAACCTGCTGGTTTTGTCAGCATCAATAAATACAAGAGAACTGAGTCCACTGCCAGCTATATATGTCCATGCCATAAGGTGAGCTGGTACGCTTCGGACCATGAGCAGTTCCTCCACTTCTCAGACAGTGACGAGCGTTTTGCAAGTGAACTAATGAGGGAACGACACACATCTGGCCATGGAACAGCTTATTCATTTATTAATGTATGAATACTTGTTCATTTAAACTCCAATACACTCTGGTAGACAGCTAAAATAAGAAAACGGTCACGCTATGGCCAAAAGTATGTGGACACCTGACCATCACACCCATATGTGGTTCTTCCCCAAACTCTTGTCACACAAAGTTTGGAAACACACAAGTTATAGAATTTGGAAGCCCAAACCTGTTCAATTAATCCTTATTCTATGGAGGGTCGTGAGCCAGCTTGGAGCCTATCCCAGGAAACGGGTGCCGACCATCCCAGGGCACAAGCTCACACGCATTCACTCAAGTGGCCTGCACAGAACCCTGACCTCAACCCCACTGAACTCCTTTGGGATCAGTGAATCAGTTTACCCAACATCAGCGAATGACCCGACTAATGTTCTTGTGGCTGAATGAGCACAAATCCCCAACGCCGCACTCCAAAATCTAATGAAAAGTCAATGAAGAATTGAGACACCTACTGACAGTGGATTATTATCTACTCAAGACGATCATTTTAGCGTAGTGGACACCTGGTGATTTAATGTGATGATGAAAATGAGTTTTTATGACTCACAGCCCAGTGAAATCCTTTTCTTTGCATACCCCAACATGCCAGGAAGTTAGGGTCAGAGTGCAGGGTCAGCCATGATACAGCACCCCTGGAGCAGAGAGGGTTAAAGGCCTTGCAGAAGGTCTGGGCTTGAACGCCAGAGCAGTAACCCAGAGCCTTAACCGCTAATCCACCACTGCCCCATGATCACGATGATGATTGGGATTTTTGGATATATGATCAGGATTCGGAGGTTGTCTGTATAAATGTATAAAATTTTGGCATGCTCTGTATTTTAATGATGACGCTAGAGCTCCATTTCACGTAAACTTAATAGAGCTTCTCACCAGGATGCAGAGGATGTACTGGCACTCTGAGATGGTAGTCATCTGGTCCAGGGGGACGTCTTGAAGGCACAGCTTACAGGGCAGCAGGGTTGCTGTATCGCTATCCTTACTGGCACTGCAGTGAGGGCTGCTCATAGTACCCGTATCTGGGGAGCTGAGGCACACAACTCATGTTCTATTCATACTGTATATACTTCATATATTCCAAGCAAAACCCAAATGAAGTAAAATTTGAGCTTCTCCTGACTATCGCACGGGATAGGAAGTCATACATTGCAAGAAGTAGTCGGCAAACACTGACAAGCCTTCACCTTCCTCTCAACCGGCCACATTCCCTCTGTTAAATCTACGTATGCCTTGTGTGATGCTTTCCGAGAAAGAAAGAGGCAGGCCTGAGCATCTTTGCTTCAGCTGGGGGTGGAGCTACTTTCAGAGCCAGAACAATAAAAACAGCATGAAGCAAAGAAACAAGCCGCATTATTATGAAATGAGATCATTGTAAAGATCCAGAAAACCACTGTCGAGTCAAATGGAGTTATCAAGGGCTCACGCTGTTCCTGCACAAATTCCACTGTACATAACAATCTGCCCAGATTCATGCAGTCCTGAGGAATCCAAGGCTCGAATGTGATAAATCAGCACTCTCAACGAGTTTCTCAATTCCTGAGAGCTGTAAGTGCAACACTTTTCTGCTTTCCCTCTCAGCCAGAAGTGTCGATATGTACAAATCCACTGATTAAAAACGTCTGATAATCCCTTTCTGGGCTCCTATCAAGCTGCAACAAGTCAGTGAGCCACAAACGTTCATTATACTGAAGAACAGAATCTGAACATCAGCAACAAAAGGAAAAAAAAAACGATGAAGCTTTTACATACTCAAGTTTCGGAAAGTCAAACGTTGCCCTCGGTATTCGTACGCCGAGCTACGACAGCGCCGTGTTGGTCCGGATGATCCACAGGGTCGAGTGGAGGTGGACACAGATGGTGTGGTGAGAGCGGACTACGCGGACGGCACACTCGTATTATGCAAGACTGTGCTCTCGGTTCATCTACAAATGACCACCACTCTGTGTCTAATTCAGACATTGCTTATAGATATATAGTATCTGTTGAGTATGATGCAAAGCAGAGTCAAAAAATGTCAAGGATCAAATTATATAACGCCACCCAGGCATCAAGCAAAGCTTTAAGCCCACATCAGTTAAAGTGATATGATCCATCTATCTATCTATCCATTTTCTGTACCATTTATCTTATAAAGGGTCGTGGGGAGCCTATCCCAGTGGACTTCCGGGCACAAGGTGGGGCACACCCTGGACGGTGTGCATGGGCACAATCACACACCCATTCACACACTACGGACAATTTAGAGACGCCGATCAGAATACAACGCGTGTCTTTGACTGGGGGAGAAAACTGGAGTACCAGGAGGAAACCCCCCGAAGCGCAGGGAGGACATGTAAACTCAACATTCCTTAATCTGGAGTAATCGGTTTATTATCGATTAAGGATGAGGGGGATCTGGAGCACTGGGCGCAAGGTGAAACTACACCCTGTGCCAAACACCAGTGAAGTCTGTTTATATGCTATCTACTGTAGGTTTAGTCAAAAATGTAGCCATTTAATCCTTTATCACCTTTCACTGAGAAACCCGCAACTGCTTATGGAGTATTTATACATGAAACCCTCAATTATTTGTGATTCAGTGTTCAGAATTTTAATCAGCTATGAAATCACCTACACTCGTGTCACGCTATATTATCCCCAGTTGTTGTTTTGATTTGTGATCGTCCTGGTCCTGAAAATACTTACTATACTTATTATACAATATGGCATTAAGCCAAGCGTTCTTGCTTCACATAAGTGTTTTTCTGGCAGCGCATCCATTACATCACCTGCCCTTCACCAGCTGCCAGCAAGTCCATCTGTCCTACTGTATAAGCAGGATAAACAACATAAAACTAACAGAGAGAGAGAGAGAGAGAGAGAGAGAGAGAGAGAGAGGAACTGAAATAATGCCAGCAAATAAATGAAATCTATTCGTCAAACACTCACTTAGCCTTGCTTGTATTCCTGAAGACTGGCATATATTTGTATAAATGTGAAATCTCACCCTTTCTGGTAGAAAAGTGATTTTACAAGCTACTTGCGGAAGAACATTTCGTAACGTGAGCTGTGCTATGCCATGTCGAGTAATCTCATGGATGCCAGTGCAACGTCAATACACAATGAGAGAGAATTCAAAGATGCACCCAAAAACACATAATCCAGTGGTGTACTGATCTGTGTTAGGACACAGTCTAAGTACGCTACAGATATAGTTAATAATCAGATTTAGGGCCTTTTGTAGATTTTATTGTGCATATTAATGTCAGGATGGAACAACGGTGCAGTGGGTCCCAGGGTCCCTGGTTCGAGCTTGCGCTCGAGTTACTGTCTGAATGGGTCTCCCATGAATTCCCTGTGTTCATGTGGGTTTCCTTTGGGTCCCTTCTACTGTCCCAAAACATGCAAATGAGCAGATTGGCTGCACTAAATTTCCCCTGGGTGTGAATGGTGCTGTGTGATAGGCTGGCGCTCCATCCGGCGTGAACGCTTCCACCTTGCATCCAGTGTTACTGGGACCGGCTCCAGATCCACTGGGACCCAGGATTAAGCTGTTACTGAAGATGAGTTAAAATCAACGAGACTGTCACAGTTACTAAGAATTAGGAAAAAAAAATTGAAACAAAATATCTTAGTTAAAATAGTTAAAAATAAGTACACCCCATGGAAATCCTTGGCTTTTTTTTTTTTTTGGACATATTCATACAAGCAAATGTTTGATCCTCTTTGAAACAGTGCCTATTAATAAAGGTGATATGTCACTCTAACAAATGACACATAAAATTGACATTTTGTAGTAATTTTCACATTTTAAATAAACAACAACAACAAAAAAAACCCCAAAATGATCAAGTCACATGGGGAAAGTAAGTACACCCCTACATTTATCACACCTTCGAATCCATATAATTAGAATCAGGTGTTCTAGATTGGGTGCCAGTGATTAGAACCTGCTTAGGGAGTGCAGGTGGAACCTGTCTTATTTAAAGCTCTCATGAAGTGTCTGGTGCTCCCTTTGTTATCGAGGTGTGTGGTGTCATCATGCCAAGATCTAAAGAGTTCTGTACGGCCTTCAGAAAAAAAAGGTTGCGGATGCCTATGAGTCTCGGAAAGGGATTTAAAAAGATCTCCAAATTACTTTAAACACATCGTTCCACTGTAGGGAAAATCATCTACAAATGGCACCGATTTCAAACGACTTCCAATTAGTCCAGGGCTGGCCGTCCCAGCAAATTCCGTCCAAGAGCAGACCGTCTGATGCAAAAAGAAGTCTCCAAGAACCCCAAAGTTTCATCACAGGATCTGCTAGTAAGTCTGGCAACTGTTGGCGTGAAAGTGCATGCTTCTACAATCAGAAAGAGATTGGACAAATTTAATCTGCATGGGAGGAGTGCCAGGAAAAAGCCTTTGCAAGATGAGAATACTATCTACTCATACTAACTGTGAAGCACGGTGGTGGAAATGTTATGGTTTGGTGTTGCTTTGCTGCCTCAGGGACTGGACAGCTTGCATTCATTGATTAAATTATGAATTCTGTATCATATCAAAGCGTGCTTGAAGATAACGTGAGGCCATCTGTGCGAAAGTTGAAGTTGAACCGAAAGTGGACCTTTCAACAGGATAATGAGCCTAAGCACACGAGCAAATCCACCAAGGAACGGCTCAGAAAGAAGAAATGCAGGGTTATGGAATGGCCTAATCAAAGCCTGGATTTGAATCTGGGGGGATTTGAAACAGGCGGTACATGCAAGAAAACCCTCAAACATCTTGCAATTGGAAGAATATCGCATGAAGCGTGGCCAAAAAATTCCAGCAAGCCGATGTCCGAGACTGGTGGACAAGTGAAAAACACCTACAAGAATTATTTCTGCTAAAGGGGGCAATACGAGCATCTGAGGCCAAGATCTATTGATATTTCTGTGAAGTAAATGATTGAAAAAGCTCATTTTCCTTGTGGTTTTGTTCAAGTATCTCCACTTCACTAATAGGCACTGTTTCAAAGATGATAAACGGTCCATCATGCCTGACTACATTTTCCTCTTATTTGATTACATTGGAGTCTCTCGATATTCATTCATTCTCATTCTCATTCTCATTGTCTCTCTCTCTCTCCTCTGACTGGCCTCAGCTCTTGTCTGTCACTGTGTAGCCTGACTTCTTTCATGCCTAAACTTGGAAGTTTGGCGTATCTCAGCTGGCATATGATGTTTGCGTACAAATTTCCTGCCAATTCCAGACACTTCTGACACAGCACTGGGACTGTGAAATATTATCATGGGATTGTCACAGCACCTCAAGAACATCACTATTGAACATTTCCTTTCAGTAATAAAATCCCACACATAGTAGCTTTAATAATAAACCACCAACTACAGAATATATATATTTATATTTTTTTCAGTAGAGCTAAATCCATTATTAAAAGGTTTACACACTTGTCTTACACAGGAAGTGAGCTCTGCCTAAGGAAACAGGGTTGACTTCCTGATGAGGACCAGCATTTCTGTAGCATTGCTTCTGTGTACCACACTGACCCTTATGCTATCTCCACAGCGGACGCACAACTGACGCCATTACTGCGAATACATTTTACATGCTGATCAACCCACACGATATTAAACAATGCATCAAGCGAACTGTTCCCTAATGCTAATGTTACCTAATACCTAATTATCGGTCCTTAATGGTATCCACTAGACATACCATGCCACCTAGAGAAGGCAACAAAATACCAGTACAGACCAACAGAGACCATTACAGTTTCCATTACAACCAATACTCCCATTATAACCATTAAAACCATTCCAAATTCTATGAGGGTATCTATTATTTTTCTGTTATTATTAAGTCCAGCGTAAAGTAAATCTCACAGGAAAGATGACGTGAGCGTCACTACTCACCTTCAGCTGAAGATGCTGTGTGTCAGGAATCACAGCGCGATGTCCTCAACGCGTTAACACAATATCCTGTGGCATTATAGTACTGACTATGAGAAGACCCTGCGAGAGAAATAGTGATTATAATCGGAGAATAATTAATCAGAAATGAAAACTGAGCGGTTTTCTCGGCGTGACTCTTACAGAGCGGCGCCATTAGACTACACCTCAGCTCACACCAGGCTCAGAGACACTATTTACTTCGAGATGATGTGTTTTAGAGATCTCTGCTGGACAAAAACAGTAAATACGCTATGCCTCTGTCTTTGTCCTGTTAACTGCTGCTGAGTTGTGTGGAAATAAAGCAGAATGTAAACTGAATTCATCCATCCATCTATCATTTTCTGCACTCCTTCTCCTTCTACAGGGTTGCGGGGAGCCTGGAGCCTATCCCAGGGGACACGGGGTACGATGCGGGGGATTTCCTGGACATGGTGCTAACCCACTGCAGGGCACGATCACACACTCACACACCCATTCATACACTACGGACACTTTGGACACGCCAATCAACCTACCATGCATGTCTTTGGACTGGGGGAGGAAACCGGAGAACCCGGAGGAAACCCCCGAAGCACGGGGAGAACACGCACACAGGGTAGAGGCAGGAATTGAACCCCCAACCCTGGAGGTGCGAGGCAAAAGTGCTAAACATTAAGCCACCGTGCGCCCTGAATTCATTGAAATATATAGTGCTTTTAACAGCAGACATCATCACAAAGCGGGTTTGTAGATGTATATTCACGTAGGTCACTATCGGCCTTGATGAGTGCCAGCGGCGACAGCGGTAAGGAAATAACTCAGGATGACATGAAGAAGAAACCTTGAGAGGATCCAGACTCAAAAGGAAACCCATATCCTTCATAAATACACTTCAACAAGTGTATACTATAAGCTCAAAGTGTGTTGAATGGATGTTAGAGCAGTAGAGCAGATGTTCTTAGGTACAGTATCCAGGTGAAATTATCTACTGAAAACATTGTGAGACTTGGACATAAACTGTTGCTGAGAAGTTCACTTTAGACAGTGAGTCGGTGAGAACGTGCAGAAGTTGCGCAGAAAATGTGAACGTGTGTATCATAACGTTATGCCATGACTGGATGATGATATGGCTCGCCTGTTGAAAATTATACAGACTATATTCATATAGATTATACTCTGGACTATTCATTTGTTGTTTTATTTTTATTTTTTTATTGAATTGATCATTTAATGTGTACGGCATTTTGAGAATTTCTTATTTCAAGGGGAAAAAAAAACTAAGCAACCAGTGTATAATAAAACAGGCTGAAGGCCTATAGATCAGGGGTTCTCAAACAATATATAGCCAGGGACCCCTTTACTGTAAAATAAATTCCATGTCCCTCTCAGTCCAGATTTATCTCATAAATTATTATAACTGGTATTACTGTGCAAATTTATTGTGTAAACGTGTAAATTTTTTTTCTATTTACTAGAACCACAGAGCTTTCTATTCCGGAACTTTCCACTGAAAGACCACAATGATGAACCAAAGAGTTCAAGATGGTCGAGACAGGTTCTTGAGTTACTGGTTTGGAGTACACTCAGTTAATTGAAGTGAACGGTCAAACCGGGTAATAGCTATACGAACTTAATGATAAATATAATAACTTTAGTAATAATGGGTTGTGATTTCGCCCACTGTAACAAAGTAAAAACAACAACAACAAAATCACGGACAGACCCCAGCTTTGAGAACCACTGACCTAGATATTAACCAGATCAAATGAGGCCACCAATCTGAACTTCTGGATGGATGCCATAAAACCAGTACCAGTAAGTTAAACTAGAGAGCAGACTACTGGTAAGAGGAACAGCTAAGTTGTGTGTACCAGTCCATATAAAACAATATGAAAATGGGTATGACAAGGGGCCAGATATCCAGAGTGACTGATGAAAACATGGGAAAACAACACCTTACATTAACTCCGATGATTAGTTCCAAATGGTTTGATGACCTTACTAAGACCCTCTGCGTGAGGGTGTCAATGGCTGTGATGTCCACCAGATGTCAGCATAATCCATGTAATGTGCATTTTGGCCAGGATTCATGAAAAGCTCTATTCATGCTCCTCTGAAAACAAGATCTCGCCTTGCTTTATTTAGTCAGGAGCAGACGTGCTACTGAACATGTTGAGGCATGTTATGACATGTTCATTTCCAGCATTTCTGTCAATCTGTCTAACATCATAGACCACATAATGTATAATATGAGCAGTGCAGTATAACAGAACAGCTTGGACTGTTCAGTGGACTAATATTCTCACTCACAATTATTGTGTGAAACTGTTTTACATCATCATCATCATCATCATCATCATGCCGGACTAAGGTTTATATTTCCACAACATGATATTAGACGGCATCTTTCACAGAAACCACAGGTTGAGGAACTATAGTCCTCTGAGCTCTGGTTATTGGCTTGTTTAATGTCATTTATGATTATAGGCCAATGAACTGATTCAGGGAATAAAAAAACAAAACCCCACAACAACAACAACAACAACAACAACAAAACCATACACAGACATTTAGCTAAGAACAGAAACACAACCAAAACAAGTAATAATCCCTGTAATGTAAACAAATAAACTAGGGATGTTTATTTAGCCTGCTAGCATGTCTATGCATTTTTAACAGGGAATGTGCGAACATTGTTGACGACCTTTAACACTGATCTTGGATTTATTTTATAAACATATTGGAGCACAAACTATAAAATTCCATATCTTGTGTGTGTGTGTGTGTGTGTGGACAGATCCTTATCAATGCAAACACAGCTGCTGGGTGTAATAGCTTTCCAAACCTTCTATTTGATTATATTAGTATGCATCTTAGGCCTGCATGCCTAACTGCGTTTTCGTTTTGATAGAAGTGGTTCAGGAAAATTGGAATTGGAATGCAAGAATGTAAATGTTAACCTATTTGAAAATGTACACACATCTGCCAGACTAATCTAACACATCACCTCTTCACTTCGTCCTCTTTTGCTCTTTTCCTACTCCTTCATAAATCCCTGCATGTCCGATATCACATTACCCCCGTCTATCGCCCAACCCCCGTGCACAAACAGCCTTTCTGGTGGGCCCCATGAGTGCTGCTGCTCAGGAACAATCCCACTTGGGCGAGGTTTGTGGAAGCTGGACAGACTGCAGATTTTATGAGGTTATAAATTCAGAGGGGTGTAGAAATGAAGACATTGTCTTATAGTCTGGTCATTTATGTGCCGTTAGTATGAGTGGCCCTGGGGGAAAGCTCTATGGCGCCTCCTAATTAGCAACACGGAAGTTATCAGGGTGCAATTCTAACCCGAGACCAACCGATAAACCATATCATGTTGATCTGAACATCCATGTATCAGCCGTGTGGCGTACGGGTGACAGTACCTGAAAGCATCCATGTGTTAAATGACATAATAGAAAATTATGTCATAGGGATTGTACTTGGTTTCATGTTCTGCCTGCATTATGTGCACTACAGAAAACAAATGCCACCTCCAGTTTAACACAATCCCTACAGTAGCAAGAACTCCATCTGCTAAAACTAATGTCTCATTAAAGGGGAGGTAATGTAATTAAAGCCCTCCAGAATGTGGGATGTTAGTGTGGAATATTATTCCAATATATTATAATGAAAGGCATATGTCCAATGTTCTCAGGACTCTGGGAAGGTTTGTTGAAACTCTCCCCTGCTCTGGGGAATAAGGTGGCAGGGGGCATTTTTATTAGAGAGAGAGAGAGAGAGAGAGAGAGAGAGAGAGAGAGAGAGAGAGAGAGAGAGAGAGAGGCATTTAAAATCTTTCCATTGCTCAGTAACATTGTTGTTCAAACTCAAGAAATGTTCTGCTCATTGTTTTGTTTTTGCAAATGGTAGTTTTACAGCCCAAGTTTATATTCATAGTGGCAATAAAACCTAGCCACTTGAAATTTAGATAATGAGAAAAAAAAAATCAGCATTTAAGAACATTTATTCACCTCTTCCAACTACCAAAACCTTTTACTGACGGTACACCAAAGTCTGTGCAGCATTATTGTCAACACGTCTATATATCATGGCATGCAAATTGAAGGCCACCAATTTTTTAAGCAAATTCAACTAGGCTACTTTAGCCAGCATGGAATACCCTACCATGTGAACTCGCAGCCAATCGGTTAAAGGATCTCTTTTTGTCCACTGGAGCCAAGAAGGTCCGTCAAGCTCGTCTGCTCAAACACTCATCCAGAAACGCAAGAGGTGCTATAATGCAGGGTCCCAGCAGACTGCCCACACGTCCTACCTGCTGAGACTTTGCACAGTCTGCACCCGCATCATTCCCATTCCAATTTCATTACTTTCAATCAATACATCTTTTTAAATCCAGATTGAATTTTCATGGTTGAGTTGACAGAAGATGACTATCTGGCCCAGATGTCCTCTGTGCCTCTTATTTAACCTCTGGACCTGGGTGGTAAAGGCCTGAAAAACACTCAAGCTGGTTTGACACTATGTCCACTAAGCCCCTTAATTAAATTATATGAAAGACAGAAGGGCCTTATGACCTCACTGTGGCATGGATTGAAAAGAAAAAAAAAAGAAAAGAAATCCCAGCAGCTAACTACAGTGTCCCGTAATACTTGAGTTATCCATAGTGGCTAAGTATGGACTAATGTTTCAGTGATTTTAAGCCTGAGGGTGTACTGAGCTTTGACACCAGACCAATAGGGCCTGATTCTCCTCTCATCTATAGAAGTCTGATTACAGACCCGCTCCAGACAGCTTTGCTCTGCTATCCATTACAGAGAACTTGACAGTGGACCACCGTGAGTCCCCACCCCCTACATGTTTTTCTTAGCACAGACTAATGAACTTTTGGGGTCAAAAGTTAGACTGAGGCCACTGCTGACAGCCAGACAATGTCCAGAGGACCCTTCCATTGCCCTTTCTACCATCACCCATCACCTGGAGCCTCCCTCTACTCATCCATGCATATGTTGGAGTTCCCAGTTACCAGCTCCTGCACACCTTGATTAGGTTGGGGTGCCATTGCCTCATCATGACTGTCATTGGACATTGACCAGCTCCTTACCATGACTTCATTTAGCCTGAAGGGTCTTTCAGTGGAACACAGTCTACACTCTGAGCATCTGACTCTGGCCTGGAGTAATTAATGACATCAGCGGCAGCAGCAGTGGCAGAAGCAGAGGCACCCTGTGTTTTCCAGCATAGTTATTTGCCTGATGAAGTGGATTGTTTCACGGCCAGTGACAGACTCCTGGGGACGGAATGAGAGGCTATGTGTGTGAGGATTTGTTCTTTGCTGAAAGAACCTCGCTTTTCTCAATCCAGCTGCTGGACCCCCCACTCAGGAGAAAGGTCAGACTGTGTCCATCACCAGAGCTGGAAATGGCTTTATTAGCAGCTGGAAGAGAGGAAGCTGTGGAGCTGTTTCAGGGACATATGTGGGTGCCTAAAGGCTCAGTTCCTTATTAAGGCCAGCTACACTGTGGCTCAGTTTACAATGAAGAGGCAGGACCTGACTGTGTAAGGTAAAGACAATGACAGGACTGGATCACATGAGCAGAGCAACACTGTAATTTAAGAAGTGGGACAGCAGGAGACATGTTTATTGGTTATTAGACAATGGCTGGAGAAAGGTTGAGCCCCATGACCTCTTCAATGGGATGCTGTGATATCTCTGTTTTTGTGGGCAGTGGTGGCTTTTCACTGATTGCAAAGTTGAGAGTTCAGTTCCCACTGCTGTCCTCGGGGTCTGCTCTGACCCCAACTTCCTTCAAGGCTGGGATATATTTTTAAAATACATTTTTTTTTTTTTTACTGTGCTGTACAGTAAAATCCTTTTTTTTTGTTGTTGTTGTTGTATTGTACACTGCAGCTGTGAAATGTATTTAGAAATAACCTTTGATTTTTAACTCAGTGAAAGTTTTAGGATTAGAATGCATTTGATTTCCAAAATGGCTGCTCATTTGCTGTAAACAGTGGTGCTTGAAAGTTTGTGCGCCTCCCTGCCCATTAAGAACGTAGAAGTTTGTAAATTTGATTTCTAAAATGTTTTGGCAGTAAAGACCAAACTTTTACTCTGAGCACTAGTCCTGATCATGCACTATCAGAATGCTCTCTCTCTCTCTCTCTCTCTTTTGTGCATGTGTATGTGTATATATGTGTGTGTGTTTGTGAGTCCATGTCCGTGCACACTTAATGGCTGAGAGACAAGGCTGAAAGAGACTGGCAGGGTTCCCTGTTAACAAGGCTTTGACAGAGAGGCAGCAGCATGACGCTGAGCAGCACAGACGACTCTTTTTCACTGCAGAGATTTGTGAAATTGAAACTGCAGGCAAGCTCCTGTCATGCACTATAGACTCCTAATGCAAATGTGGACTGATAGCAGCATGACTTTGGCTTCGCATCGCAGCCTGGACGCCCGCTTTAGAGATGGAAGAAGGAGGATTGGATGGGTCATTTTTAGGTTTCTCTCTGTCTCCTCTTTTGATCGACATTGTAACTTAATCCAATCCGACTGTAAAACCGTATAGCCTGATTGACTTTAATTATGTCTAATTAAACGTATTATTCTATTACTCACTCCAACCTTTAACATCTAAGTTTATTAATGGCTCCTTTCGTTTTCTTTATAATAGCAGTGGCATGAGAATATAGAGACTTGGAACGAGGCTGTCAGTCATCGCATACCTTCATCACTTTGCATGTAGTTCAACATCAAATCAGAGCCAAACCAAGCACAGGACCTCAGGGCTAGACCCAGCCATGTTGAGCGTAGAGCTATCACATTTAATTCGAACACTGTCTTGCAGCCACGTTCTCGCAGTGTCTGAAGTCTCTCGTGTCACAAAATGTCAAAAAAGATTATGACAATTCAATCAGTTTACAGACTGGATTTGCACTGCTTATCACAGCAGCTTTGGTATTTGAGGTTGAATATAAAAACAGAAAATATGAGTAAATAAAATAAAATAAAAAAAAGACAGAAGGAAGCATCTCCCCTGATAAAAATGACCTATTGGAGGAGATGTAAAACATTTTCATTACTCGCAGCCTTGAGACTCTACCAGTGTTATGCTTTTTCAAGGTCAGTAGACACATAATAGGCTATTACTCCATGTGTGTGTATGTCTGAGTGTCTATTGGAGGGGGGCGGTGTCTGGTTTGGCTCATGGTCAAAAGCCAAACAAAATGGATGAGTCAGGTAATGACAAGCAGAGTGTGGAATTCTGAAACTCAGACTCCTGATCGATGGCAGCAGCACCAGACAATACCGTACCCAGTGGCCTGCTGCAGGCATGAGCCATGGCCCAGAACACAACCCTTCTAATATCTGTATGAACTGAACCCCAGGCTAACTCGATGTCTTTGTTACTTCAACTTGACGCAGCTATGCTCTCCATTTTCACCACTCATAAACTGTAACTGAGAAGACCCAGGCTGTTTCTGAGAAGCGGAAGTGTGGCATTGTCGAATCCCTTCTATTCAATTATTAATGCAGCGCCCCTGGCCAGAACTAACAGGGGCGTCTCTTCAAAGCCTGGGCAGGGTCATGATGGATACTGTTTCCCAGATTGCAGGGCCAGCGTTCAAAGGAAAGAGAGACAACCCGTTCATCTCTACTCCACACTCCTTCTCTTCCTCTCTCTCTCTCTCTCTTTCCATGCAACGTCTAGTCAGTCTAGGGGTCAGTTTATTAAAGACAACAACATGATCTAACAGTTTGGCAGAAAACAAGAAGAAGAAACAAAAAGACTGGTATGTACTTTAGTGAATATGTCAGTATGAAAAGCTTAAAGCTAAAGTTTTGTAAACAAAGCATGGAGAAGGCTGTACACTGTGTGTGATTATATAAGAAGTAACGTGGTAGTGGTAGCTCCGTGGTTAAGATGTTGGGCTACTCATCGGAAGGTCGTGAGTTCAAACCCCAGCGCCACCACGCTACCACTGTTGGTACCTTGAGCAAGTCCCTTAACTACTCAGATGTATAAATGTAAGTCGCTCTGGATAAGGGCATCTGCCAAATGTGTTAATTAACAATGCAGTATTATAACACACACTGGGTGGCACATAAATAT
The DNA here is from genome assembly GCF_023375685.1 of Ictalurus furcatus. NCBI lineage: Eukaryota > Metazoa > Chordata > Actinopteri > Siluriformes > Ictaluridae > Ictalurus > Ictalurus furcatus. The sequence goes on from NC_071279.1 coordinate 2,024,076, forward strand.
GTAATAAAATGAAGGAGAGAAAATACACAACTAGCCAGCACATCATGTGTTAAATGATCACCCAATCACATTATGGACTGCTGTTCACATGGTTATTGATTTTTAAAATTTTTTTTTTTTTTTTTTACATGAAATAGAGAGTGTTGTGCAAGTAAAAAAAAAAAACCCAAAAAACAAAAAAGAGAAAAGCTGAATATGAATGAACAAATAAACAAATGAATGAACCTCTTCAATGAACATCTTCATTAACAGTTTTCTCCAGTATGAAATACTGCCTTGCAGTTTTAGCCAGCTTTACCTCCATACATCCTGTTCGATCACAGAAATGAATGCATAGTCACGACACTTGAAAGATTCATTCTCTTTCTCTGCGTTTCTGCCCGTATTTTCCCAGATTCCTGAGGTGTGGCACTGGGGGGCATTGAGAACTACTGCACTCCACAGCTCAGCCCCCTGCTGGGACTGCAGACACACCATGTCTACCTCAGTAATTCTGTTCGACATGGTGAAGTCACTGGCCTAAAAGGCTGCTGTCATAAAGAAAGAGATTGGGGGTGTGTGTGGAGCCTGCCTTACCTAATGGTGTTTGGCAGAAATGACGTGCTTAATGCTCTGTGGTGTTTGCATTGCCATACGCTGGAACCTGGGGTCCAGACATTCAGCCTGGGTCACCTCTTTTCACGTTCATGTGCTATAACTGTAGACTTAGTGGAAGGAGCCTTTTTTTTAAAAAGTGTGATTAGTGCAGTGGAGACACTATGCTAATAGGGATCGACCAAACTGACGCACACAATCACACAACACAGTTCAAGTCTTTAATGCTGCGTCCACACGTTCCGTTAGCGAGATTTCATAATCGTTTGATCGTGCTCGAAATGAAGTATCGGAGGAAATGAATTTCCCATGCGTCTTAATGAGCCAGACACAAATGGAAACTCAGACAGGACAATGTCATCTCTCTAGAAATAGAAGTGCATCTGTGTGTAGCTGCTTCAGTTTGGATGCTAGTTGGGAAGTTGTGGCCTCACTTCGGGGAACTGACTGCTTACCTATTGATCAGGGAAATGAGAGAACTTCATCGCAGACAGCGAAGCTGACCAAAACATGAAAACTTTCTGCACTTTGGAGTACTGTTACAGGCTAAAAGGCACTTTGAGCACATGGGGTACCATCAAATGGGGGTGGGGTGGGGTGGGGCGGGTTGGGGGGGGAGCTTTGCCAGAGAGTCATGTGAGTACACTGTCGGCATTGCTTAGGGTCAGACTAAAGGGCCACGTACGGCTCTACCTTACCTGTATCTGGGACTCTTATGAATTTGCTTGTCGTGACAGTTGCATGATAACCGCATGCCATTATGCATTCTGAACCTGAAATGCAACTCGTACCAAAGTAAAGAATGAAGTCTTCGTTTACACACAGAGTTGAGTCAGTCTGTCTGCTTAGTCAGACTACCAAACCGCACATCAGGCAATAAAAAGAAACCCTGTAAGCTAAATTGTATCTATTAATGAAAGGAAGTATTGGCACTTTTCCTTGAGTGCCAGAGGGTTTAGATTATAAGCGTATATTTATAGAAGAAATAAATCTAGGCTAGCATGTGCGTTTGGGACAATTTACCAAATATGTTACATCCATCCGTATCATTACAAATGCCCTCTAGCTGCTTTCGACTAAAGGTTGCACTGTGACTTTGTTAAATACTGCAGGTTTATACATAATTTACTAGTATAGTGGTGGACAAATGTTCATTCGATAGCCTACTGGGCAAGTACAACCTTCAGTGTGCTGCTCAGTCCCTTGTTTTGAATGCAGAAACATAACCGACTAGGCTAAAAAGTGCTAGCTAATGTAACATAACGATGTATGGAAAGCTAGCTAGTTACTCTAAGTAAGTCGTTGGCCAAGGCTGAACTAGCTATTCATACTGAACTTTATTTTGCTCAGAATGATCAGAATTTACACATAATCCACTAACAAACATAAATCTCAAAGTATGGCCTTCATATAGTTTATTTGCGGCAAAACAGAATTTTATTATCTTTAAATCGTTGAAATAACCTTTTTTAGCACACATTAGCATTAGTGCTAGCTAATGTAACATAACGATGTATGGAAAGTTAGCTAGTTACTCTAAGTAAGTCGTTGGCCAAGTCTGAACTAGCTATTCATACTGAACTTTTATTTTGCTCAGAATGATCGGAATTTACAAATACCTGCATGTTCCTGAGAAGATAGAGATCTGTTCGTGCTAATTAATCCAACTGATAAAAAAAAAAAGATTCTACAGGTAACCAGATAGCACCTTGGCTGAGGGACGCAGAATGACTGAGTCACCAGTGTGAACTGCATTCATTTTAAACATTGAAACATTTCTTTTTGCGAAGATTTATAAGGAGTATGTTTATAACCTATAAAACCGATAACCTATAAAACCCTTTAAACCTATAAAAAAAAATCGTGTACGGTAGCACTACTTTTATTGTTCTCCGCTTGATATATATATATATATATATATATATGTATCGCTTTGCTCATTTGTAAGCTGCTTTGGGGGAAAAAAGCGTCTGCTAAATGAATAAATGTAAATGTAATTTTCCTTTTTTGGTTGTCAAACCTACTTAATACGTCCATTCCTGAATTAGTATAATCTTCTGGCTCTGTGAGACCAAAGACAAACACGTTAACATTTGGTTTATTTTTTTACCAAATAATCAAGGATTAAAAACATGTTATAAACACAGTAATGGCTCACACTGAAATGTTTTTCAGGGCATGCATTATTTCAATTCAATTTCAATTTTATTTTATTTGTATAGCGCTTTTTACAATAGACATTGTCTCAAAGCAGCTTTACAGAAATATCAACATGGTATACAGATATTAAAGGTGCGAATTTATCCCAACTGAGCAAGCCACTATTATCCCCTATGCATACTGCAGAATATATATTGTGTAAAGATATTTGAACAATAAGTTGTCTGCTGACTCCTGGCACACTACAATTGGTCATTCTCTTGAACTGTACAGATTTGATGCATGTTCTGGTCTGCTTTCTTTCCTGCAGGTCTCGAATGTGGGAGATAAATCGCTCCAGCCTCACTTTAATAATCTCGCAGTGGGAGGGCTACAGCTGATGGGCATCTTAGTGCTATTCCACGGCCGCTTCACCCTCCAGGAAGCAAGCGTCCAATTTTTTTTTTTTTTTTTTTTTTTTTTTCCAGGGCTGGCCTGCTTAATGGAATGGAGACGATTTGAAACAATTTGCTTCAGAAATCCAAGGTACACGGATAACTGCGGAGTGTGGTGCTTAAAGGCGGGTAATCAGAGTAGTCACATTAATCTTAGTGCTGCTTATGTCTCCAGCACAGCCTTAATGAGGAGAGACCAAATAACATGCTGACATACATGTTACATACGACTGGGAATATTCCCTTTCTGTTAAGAGCCACACACACACACACACACACACACACACAGTTTACAGACACACAGGTCATTATCAGTATGCATGCATTAGCAGCAGCGTACACCGAGTACATTTAGTCCATGTAATGATGAAATATAGTTGGAATATTACTGTGTATATACCGAATACAAAAATATGTATTATGTACAGTATATTCAGATGTTTTTTTGTTTTTTTTTAGTGATGTTTACTCCTCATCTGATTACACAGATTAGTATTTGGGTCACGTTTCTACATTTAAAACAGGGACTTTAGCATAACGTCCATAAGCATAATTGGGGAGCATTTTTATGAGCTCAGTGAAATAGATTCAGTGGATTTGGATCTACAATGTAGATCCATCTATCCATCAATTTTCCGTACCACTTATCCTACACAGAGTTACGGGGAGCCTGGAGCCTATCCGTGGGGACACGGGGTACGAGGACACCCTGGTAAAGGTGCCAACTGATCACAGAGCACAATCACATACACATTCACACACTACAGACAATTTAGAGATGTCAATCAGCCTACAACGCATGTCTGTGGACCGGGGGAGGAACCTGGAGTACCCGGAGGAAACCCCCGGAGCATGGGGAGAACATGCAAACTCCCTGCACACAGGGTAGAGGTGGAAATCGAAATCCACATCCTCGGAAGCGCGAGGCAAAAGTGTTAACCACTATTACGGCATTATAAGGGCATAATACCTGGGAACTTCCAGCCATAGAACCTGTATCCTATGCTAGCATGCTAATTAAACGTTGTCATTTTAGTAATAAGCATCGTCTTGGGTGTTAAAATCCTTCACTGGCTTGGCTACTGTTAAATACGCTGCTGTGAAAATCTGCCTACTGTTAAAATCTCGGAGAATAATAATGAACTATTATTATGAACTATAATAATGTTTTGTTCATCAAACCAAACGTTAAAAAAAAACAAAACAAAACAAAACATTATGAACGTTCAATAAGACATCTTTTTTTTCCAGTGCCAGTCACTGTTAGCTGACTAGACAGCAGGATGAGTCATAGTCACTGGCTCCTGGCACAGACACCATGTCTCCTCAAGCGATCACAGTGGAGGATCTTTCACCAGTCGAGTAGATGCTGAGATTTCTCAAATCTCCAACCAGGAAGTGCTGCAACAGTTCAAGCGTAATTGACACCTCAAGCCTAGCTTTCATATATTGTGCTACTACATGTTGTACTCCTATTGTACAATATAAACAACACGTATAGTACCACGAAACAGTATGTATTACATATTGTAGTAGTTGTTGTGTATAATGTTAGAGAGAGAGAGAGAGAGAGAGAGAGAGAGACAGAGAGAGAGAAGCCCTATGGAAATAAATACCATTGTTATATTATAAAGCATTATTTTTATAAACCATTATTTTTTTTTTTATAAGATTAATACATTAAGGTGGCCTGATTTTATCCAATGCATTTACTCACAATTAATGAATCACTGAAGTCCTAATGCACTGGGTGCATATACTGTACAAAACAAATAATGCATGAGGGGAGCAATCGCCGTCTTCCTCATTAACCCTATCGAGTATTCGGGTTTTTTTTATTTCATTTTGGTCTGACCTTTCCATTGTATAAAATAAAAATGAAAGTGAGCCAGATGAAATGATTTTATACAGTGAGTCCATACAATGACAGTGGCTAGAATGTAATAAAATTGTGCCTTAATGTTATGGGACATCTGTCTAGTCAAATGTGAAAGGGTAAAGGTTCATGGTCTCTCCCTTTCTGGCCGCATTAGTGTCTGTTTCTCTCTCTCTCTCTCTCTCTCTCTCTCTCTCTCTCTCTCTCTCTCTCTCTCTCTCTCTCTCTCTCTCTGTGTCTCTTAAGGAGCACTGGACTAATGATAGCTCGATTATGGGCTCATATCCATTATGCAAGAGCATTTTATAGGTGCCTGCAGCTGGGACAAAACCATTAACATGCTGCTATTTGAACTCTCATAATGCTGATGCATGGTTTGTGTGCAAAGCTGCAAAGATGAGGATCAAGTGCTGTTTAATCATCTCAGAATGTTAAATGAAAAAAAAAAAACAAAACAAATCCAGGCATTTTTTTTTTTTTCATCTGGAATAACATCTGTTCTATGAGGTCTGACTGATGGTGAGAATGAATTAAAAATACAACCCATTTAGGGAGGGAGTGACATGCAGTCAGTGTTTTTGGCATATCGGTCATGCAGGAGAAACCCAGGATGCACTTCTGCACAGCTTGGATGAGGTAATTTCCTTATCAACTCGCCTGACCCTATTTCTGTTCGCAGGCTTCATTAACCCTTTCAGAACCGGTTCTGGGATAGAGAGCAATGCTTTCCTTCCTTTTTAAATCAGGTTCTAGTGGTAAGGGTCTTGAGATTTTCTGATCAGATATCACCAATCAGTCTTAATGCTTAAATGCGTCTGTGTATTGTATAATAAGATTGGTATATTGGGGTATATTCATCACCTCAGTGATGAAGAGGTGAGGCCGGTGAGGATGCCTGTACGCTGGGGAGCTGGACGGAGAGGGTGTGGTGTCCTCCAGGGTCCTCTGGTGCCAGGCAACACATGGGCCCCAGATAACAGGAGGTGCTGTTTGGATTAGGGGTGTGACGAGTGAGAGAAGCTCCAGAGGCTCAGACAAAATGAGTGCTGCATGATGGGGCTCTGCAAGAAGGAGATAATCGCCTTTCCTACCCTCATGCTATTCGCATACACCCTAAGGGTTCAATAGAGATAGAAAGCAGCACCTTACACGTGCAGGAAGAACACCGAGAGTGTACTTTAATACAGTATGCGTGGATAAAATTTGCTTTTCCTTTTGCACATCTGAATGTGGGATGCCAGCTCTGAGGTTGATTTCATAATGGAACGAGGGTAGGAGGTGTGTAGGCATGGGCAAAATAAGAAAATAAGAACATAAGCATGTCTGTGTGATGTTGGAGTGACACAGGCACCTGTTGGATGAGTGTATTCTCCCATCGTACTCACCACGATAAAGCAAGCTGCAGCAGGGGCAGGAATATCCTAAAGTAACAGGTCCTGCTACTTTCCATCTGAAGCGCCCGCTGTGCCTGTCAATTAAAATGACTTTATATTTAAAACAAACCTTATTTTACTCGTCTGTGTGTTTTATTTAGTATGCCCAAGGATAGGAGCCAGAAAAGTGGTTTGAAGACATCATTGTACAGTAAACTCCCACAACCAGCAGGGGGCAGTAGAGAAATCCAGTTCTCCAGCACATAGTATGCTTCTGTTTTGGATACAGTGAGCCAAGTGGTTTATGTTTCACATTTAGAACATAAACCAGCATCATAGTTCTGTCAGGAGGCAACTAGAGCTCTTTCAGTTCTCAAATCTCTCAAGCATCAACACCACACACTCAGACACACCACTTTCTCAGGCACAGGTATATACTGCCAGTGAGATGCAACTAGACTATCATAATAACTATCAGTGACTGTAACAAGAGCTATTTTTTTTTTATGATCAAAGCAATAACCATAAAGACAGGAAGGTGGGCATTACACGATTTCACAATTCCCACATATTCCCACGCCTAATAACCAGTCTCCAGAAACACAAGCGCTAAAAGGTGAAGCTTTTTATAGCCGCTGGCCTCCCACACCAGCGCCTGGCTCCAACATTGTTTATGTAACGTTATGCAGTTATCATGTTGCCACGGGGACGTCACGTGACGGATGGTGTGAAAGTGCTATGTGCTCGCGGGGCACTTTGCATGAACACACTGATATAATCGGCTCTTTCGCGAGCAGACGGCCAATGATTCATGCCCTATCAGTCTGTCAGTTCGAAAAATATAATAACGATCTTACACACTGTTCACAGCGCCTGTACTCAAGAACAGGTGAATCACGATTCTTAAGTACTGTCTGGCAAGTCAGAACGGCCTTTTACATCATAACGTTATCAGAGATCACAGTCATAAAATATCATCATGCAGCAGTCATAAAACTGATAAACCTACCTGGGGAATATTATCGGGTACATGTTTATTGCGGTGGTTTTCAAAACGGAGTCTGGGGACCCTCAGGCACGGAAACTCCAACGGAAAGGATCACAACCATTGTCAAAGCTGTACTTATCATTGAGATGTACTTATCATCTGATAGTTATTAGCCTGTTTGACTTGTCCCTTTACAAATGGGTTCAAGACAAACCTTAATAACTGGGGTGTGTGTGCGTGTGTGTGTGTGTGTGTGTGTGTGGGGGGGGGGGTCGTGATGGGACGAGCAGGCCTGTAACTAATGTCAACATGTCAGTGGAACATTCAGGAAGACAGAATAGGATTGCACACATATAAATAATGAATAGTTCATAAAATAAAACTCGAACTAAAAAAATAGTTCATAAAAAATAAAAAAAAAACATTTTTATTTTACAGCTCCACGGATCCCTGCCTGCCAAGAGTTTGAGAACCGCTGATTTATTGGGTCAGTTTGGGCTTGCTGTCGATATGAAACAATGACTCGTCTGAGCTCCTCTAGTCCACTTCGTACGCGGCACGGCAAGATGCTTTTATTTAGTCCGAGTCCCAGAGCTTAGTAAGTGACACCCTGATTGCGCTATAGTTATGCGATGACATAGAGAGAATTATTTGGACAAAACACTGAGAGAAGATTTGAGTATTTTGGCTCTTGCAGTGATTGGTGATTGACCCTCCACAGTCTGTCACACCAACATGCTAGTGGACTGCTCTCTTGATGAGGGAACATGATGTACCCTCTCAGACCAGATGAGGACAACGTGAACAAACAGTCCAGCTAAGCTTAACCACGTTGGGCGCATTCAGTTAAGCACCATTGATTAAGACTGGATCGATGCTGCTGATCAGCTCATTCGGATCATGACCCCCCAGTTGTCCTTTTAATCTGCTAATCTTATTGAAACGGCCAAACCATCGTATATTGAAACCATCGTAAGTCCAACCTCAGCTTTGATCATAAGGTGAATGCAGACGTACATGCATGCATATCCTGCCCTTCCCCCATTATCCCAGCGTTCTAGCTTTCCCAGTCTAGATCACGCAGATTTAAATGTAACATATTGTGTATTAACTTATTAATAACTCACGAGTCCATCATATCCTATGGTACATTGATATATTGATTTATAATTTATTAAACCCATTATATATATATATATATATATATATATATATATATATATATATATACACACACACACACACACACAATATTCTCTATTATTGTGGACAGTGTTGCCAGTTTATTAAGAACACCTCCATTTTCCATACTGTTACTACAGTCCACAACCCAAATAATATCTGGTTAGGGGTGGTCCTGTGGTAGAGTGTTCGAGGGGAAAGTGCATCTACTCAGTATGGTATGGTGTCCCTTATAAAGTGGCCGGTTACAAAGTACACCTTATAAACCAACAACTGATTTAAGAGTAACTGCAAAAGTAAAAAATATATATATATATATAAATAAAATAAAGAAAAGGCCGCTTTGCTGAGAGTCCTGTGGAGCAAATGATTGCTAGGTTCTTTGCATAGCTAAAAATATGGCCACAATCAGCGAAGCCTGAGGAATTCTCTGATGTTATCACATCATTTTTTCCACATAATATGGTTCTTATAGCTATCTGTTGGAAAAAGATCTGATTAGATCAATGATCAAAGAACACGAAAGCCATGTAATTATTTCCATGCTCGTGTTCATTTTTATGTTAATCATAGTTAAGTTCCGTTTAGCTAGTATCACGTAGCTGAAGATTCAGAGCTCTCAGGCAGTTTTGCTTTTTAATGGTCAATGTCAGACATTTTTTCGTAACGTGTAACGTATTCATTTATTTATTTTAAAATAAAAAGAGTATAAGAATGCTATTTGAAACCAAGCACTAGAAATGCTCATTTCGATGTAAATTTTTCATATTCGATTCAATTAAAGGCTGGAGAAAAAAAATAAATAAATGAAGAGTCATTTCTGAACATGTAACCCTACCACGTGAATGATTAGACTTGAAATGTGAATCTTCATCAAAGCTCTGACTGAAATAAACCAACTTTGAAAATGTCATCCATATTTAAACCGTGTTTAAGCATTTAAAACAGTACTCCATGTGTATGCATGCACGAGTTAACGTTAATACCTTTTGATACACAGATTCATGGATGCACAGGAGTTCTACGTGGTGGTGCTTTCATATCCCGGGTAGCCTGAGATAAGGAGAGCTCCTGCTGGGCTCTTTCAGGTACACTGCAAATATGCAAACTGCCTGTGATCACAGATAGGAGCAGAGAGATACTTCCACCACACTGTAATTAACGTTCTTTCATTAGGCACGACTTGATTAGTCATCGCTGATCACACAGCGTGCTGGAAAGCTTTCATTTTTCCAGACGTCGGTCAGCATACACGACCCAATCCCACCCTCTTGAGGTGAGCTCGGATCAGTAGGTCTTTGATGAGTACGTATATGCCGCACTGGAGTCTGAACATCTGAAAGTGGAGGTTAGCCGAGTTGGCACGGCGTGCTGTGATCAAACACTAAAGCACGTCCATGAAAGGGAAGGTTTATCTGTGAAGTCGTAGAAAAAGAAACAAGGGAAAAAAAAAGAGTGAGAAAATAGTGTTGATTTTTCAGAAATCCACACTTCACTGACTCCAGGGAACCGAGGGAAATGTATTGCCGTGGTCCTCTCTTGACCCTTGCTCGGACCAGGATGGGTTTCGGGGGGGTCAGTGAGTGTGGGATAATAAATATGGGTATCCTGTTTAGGAAAAGTGGAAGGAAAGGGACAGGAACTGCTTCAGACAGAGACAGGCCGACTCTCCTTCTCTCAGCCTGTTACTGTGCGTCGTTCTGAAGTTGTCTGTCTCTCTCTCCCACCCTCTCTCCCTCTCTCTGTCTCACTCTCGGTCTCTCTTTCTCCGTCTGACCCACTTATAACTATGGATGAATCATCAGCAAGTCTCCTAGGTGTTCCATTACAGGCTGTGTGTGAGGCCTAAATGGCTCTTATCAAATTACCCAGATGGACACAACCCTGTCAAACAAGGACAGAGGGACTATAGTCAATTTTAAAATAGATTATTTAATATACAGTGTGAATGAGGTGGCAATAGAAAGGACCTCATACAGCTGACCTGATCTAACCTCGAAAACATCCTACTGTAACTCAACGAAATGTCATAACCGCAACCATCAATGTACTATTTCAGTAACAACCAGTTACGACAGGAGGGTCATAATAATACTACGTGCATTAGAAACACTTCTATTCCCACAGCAGGAACAGCACACAGGTCCATTTGCATTTGCTCCACTTCCCCCAGAGGACTATAATCCAATTCCCAACCTGTGGCCATGTCTTATGCAATAAACTCAAGAGCCACGATGCCCCACGTTGCCTTTGCGTGCCATAAACAATTGGGGTTCTGCTCGCTGTGTATGCTCGCTAACACGTGCATTGCTTAACTGTGTCTAAGGAAGAAGCAGGTTAGTGGTCCCATCTGGCACCCTAGAGGATGCTCGCTTCTGATTTCACAGCAGGATGGGCATGGTGGGCCACTGTCGCTATCACGTCACCACCTGAGGTTTAGTCACAACAAACGGAACGGGTTATTTTTGGGCTCATTTTTTTTTTGTCCTCACCTGCTTTACTAAGATGCTAGAAATACATGCACGTCTGCCAGTAGATGATCATTATTTAATCTCATCATTCAGTGACGGTCTAGTGATATCGTGAAGGTCGGGGAACAGATGGTGCAGGACAAGTTGTTCAAACACTTCTTATACTGACGTCGAAGATTTTAAACATGCACTAGGCTACATTTGGGAGTAATATTTGGAGTTTTTAAAGGACATTTAGGGGCACTTTTTGGTCGAAATGTTTGTCAAGATTCCCCTTCGATTCTAATAGGTGACAATAAAACATGTTTCACGGTAGAAACTTTCATTTCTGAGGAAATACTCTAGACTCGAGGGCCATGAAAATCCAACCAAACGGGACAATTAAACATCAGTATGTGCTTCTTATGTGAGTCCTGTTTCCAGTCATGATATGGTGTTAGAAGGAACACTAAAGAGTGGTGGTTTATTTTTAATCGAACTGAGTTTTAAAAAAAGAGTCAGCTTTAGCCACGCCCACCAATACCACTCACTATAGCCTTAAAGTTTTACTCGTTATAATATAATATAATGCAAGGGACGCCTATTTGCCATTCCTATATTTGTATATTACATAGATGTTCCATTATATACCGTATCTAGATTCGGATACTAGATTCATTCAGTTACTGTGTAGGAATTCAATAACTCGACACCTGCAACGCTATGCTAGCAGATAGGAACTTTACAGATAGCAATTACGACCCAGACGATCATTTCTACATGCATATTATGGTACTCATAAACCCAAATGACTTCGGGAAAAAATGTGAAATCAATCCTCTATTCATTTTCCATTTATTCTGCGTGATGTAACACAGTTCAACAGAAAATGCAGCTGACGGCAATAACCAGACCAGAAGCATTTTTAGCAAAGACGTAAAAAAAAAAAAAACCCCAAAAAGAAACATGTTGCTTTTTTTTTTTTTTCCTTCACAGAATTCCCCTTTAACACAGATAACATCTCAGCACATAAAAAAAAACAAAACAATGAAGAATAACAAAGAGAACCGCATCATCTACACAAAAATTACTAACGAAAGAGCTTCAAAAACCAAAAGTCACAGCACTGGAGAGCGATTCTTGCCCTGTGGGCCCTGATAGATGCTCTGAACTGCACTGATGAAGCTTAAATATTTAATCATTCTCCGATCTCATGCTCACTGGCTCAAACCACATTTGTTCACAATTATGTTATTCTGGGGTTTTCGAGTCGGCCTTGGTTTGATCACTTTTCAGCGGCGGTTTGAGGGCATGCACGTACACACAAACAGGGAAAGTAATAGAGAAATCCTCATCAGTAGCACTTGAATAAATCATATAGAGATACCCGAAGGGCGACAGTTTTACGGGCTACGCGACTCTCGAGCCGCAAGACGATGTCCATGTACAGCGCCGACAAACCTTTGTTTTTCCCGCCTTTCACAATTAAATTTACAGTACATCGTCGAAACTCCTAGAAACCAGAGAGTTCAACACGCTCGACACATCGTACGAAGTTCATCACTTGTGGCCTAGGCGAGAACATTAGATCACTAATAAGACATCTGTGTATATTATTCTCAGGTCAAATTCCAATTTTATTTCTCTCTCACACACACACACACACACACACACGCCAGACACAGTACGACGTGTAGTGAAACGCTCCTTACGACTGTCCGTGATATAAATAGAATTTACATAGACCAGAATTTACTTGTATATCGTTAGCAAAAGGACACGTATAGAAAAAGTATATAAAAAAAAATATGGCATAGGATATCAATAGTCTGATTATAATTGGCTGAGGTGTGTTGAAATTGTCCGCATAAAAACGCAAACAACTAACCTAAACTTCATAATGGTTCAGAATATTACAATAATACCGCGTATAATTACGTAATTGTGTTTATGGTGGTATTTTAACCCGCATGAGCCTCACATTCTTCATAGTCTATGTGCACCATGTTTAACGTGCTGTCCACGTGATATTTCTTTGGGGTCTTGACTGACCGTCTCAGGTGCACTTCATACTTCCTGGATATTAGTTTCCCCGATAAATAGTGCGCAAAAACACCAGGCATGTATCTGCATTAGTTTCTGAGATATAGAGGCTTTAAAAAGGGGGGCGTGGCCCTTCAACATGACGTCAGCAGCTGCTACTGTAGCTCCTTTGTCTTTGTCATCGCCGTATACACCTGATTTACATGTACCACGGCTACATCTTTGGCACCCTTGGAGAAATGCTCGGTCGAAATCGGATTAAAGGTTAAGATCGAAAGAAAATCTCATTCATAATCGGTCGGACATGTCATGTATGTGCGTAGCCTACAACCCAGTAATCGTCCTGATTATTCCACCCAGGCGTAGGACAGGCAGGCAAAAACACAAATAAGGATAATCCATGATCAATAAACAAGATAGCAAGTGGGAAATTAAAATAGGAAGGTTCAGACCGAAATGCACAAAAGCACAATGAGACTTCACAATGAGACAAAAGACACAGGAGTATAAATAGACAAACTAATCAGGGTCTAAACAGAAAGCAGATGCGCAAATTTGGGAAATAAACCAATGGTAACACAGGGGTGAAGACAGAACCAAGGCCAAAACAAAATCATTTCACAATAATAGCATGTGCAGTGCACGTTGCTCAGTGCTCTGAGGGGATTTCTCTCTCTCTCTCTCACACACACACACACACACACACACACACAGAAATAATTCATATCATAGTCATACTTGCTTGCGCATTCACGCTGATCGTTAGTGTAATGCCACAGTGTTGTTGGTCAGGTGAGACTTAGCTAGTTAGCGATCTACCAACATGGAGATTTTGCCCTGGATATGCTTTTACATGTGCCTCATGTTTGATTTCTTCCATGCTGTCGTCTTGCTGATTTCTGATCTCAAAAGCAGCCCTCACTGAGTGACGATTAAATAAAAACACATGCGACTCAGTCAAACCGAGTCGCATTTCAAATCACGATAGGAACGTCCTTGTGAAAGTGACACGGAGAAGTACGATTTCTACACGATGTTCTGTTACTCAAGCTAGAAGAAAAAAGAGAGAGAGAGAAAAAAACCCCCTCCGTTTAAGCTGCCTGTCTGAACACAGCCGATGTTAACTTATGTGCGACTCTCATTTGGTGAACATTTGGCTCATTTGGCTCATTTGGTCAAGAAAGATGCATTTAGTGCTTTTAAATGCTATCAAAATCTTCTGGGAGACCGCTTTCATCTCTGCAGTGCACAAATGGACAGTATAGAAACAGGATGTTGGAGTATGGCTGATAAGAATATTGTGTTTTTTTTGAGTATCGCGGTACATCATCTAGGAACGCGATCATTAAAAGTGATTATCGGTGCATGCGTAGTTTCTAATAAGCAATGGGTGGAGCACTGGCAGAGAGATGAAGCTGTCACAATCATCATCATCAGCCACTAACAGCCTGTGGCGGAGTTGCCTGCTAAAGTCATTTGGCATACGGCACACTGCAGCATACGGTGGAGAAAATGATTTGATTTACGGGCACATATCTGACATGCAAGTTTAATCAATTTCACTAAAATCTATCCCAGATTTGTGGTGACATGACTGAATTCTGGTTGCATTTCTTTATTTTTGTTAACCGAAGATCTCTGCTCTTTGTCCCTGCTGTTTCCTCTTTCAATTCGTCAGCTGATTATAAAACGCTTCATGAAGCAAAACCGGGAGCCGATCTGCAGCACTGCCTTAAACTGAACCAGGAGAAAGTCAAAGGGTTGAGGGCGACGTTGTGTGCAGCTTTTTTCGTTTTTTTTTTTTCGTCAGTGGAATATAAATCAAGGCCGTGCAGGATGACTGTGGCCTGGCTCGTGACTAGCGCTCCACTTACAGACCTTATGTCAGCACTTGCACTTTGGTGACTGTAGAAGTGAGCAGTACGAAGCGGTATGATGTGTTCGGCTGACCCTGACTGCTATCACACTGTCTCATAGAGTGAGAGATTAGAGCAGTGCAAGCCGATTGGACTTCGTTTCACGATAATCCATCGCTTCAGGACTCGCTGTGCAGCATGGCCGAGGACAGATCACCCTCACTCCCTCCCAGCTTCACTCCTACTGCTCCTAATGAGCTCAGCTGATGCCCTCACACACAGACCTGCGTATCTCGCAGATGGTCAAATCAGTGTGTCAACACACCAAATAACTGGTAACGATTGTTGTTTGTGTACCGGTCCGATACATCGGCCGTACATCACCTCGAGCAAATTATTACCGTGATGTCAAGTTATTGTCAGAAGTGGGCTGTGGTTACATTAGTATGCAACGTGTCTTTAGTATGTGTCTGGAATAGCAAAAGCGCTGCCGAGCAATGCTGGGGGAAGAAAAAAAAAGACACGTAATGTTCCTTTTATGGATCCAGTAAATACTTCCATCTGCATCTAGGTCAAACCATGATGTCATTTCATTCAGTGAAGCATCCATGCTGAAACGATGTGTAATGGTCTTTTCTACTGAAGTGTACGTCTACACAGAGATTCACACCCAGTTTGTGCACCTGATTTAAAATATCAATTCTATACATGCTTCACACACACACACACACACACACACACAATATAGCTATTTCATCAAAGCTACTCCTTCTAGAGAAAAATTTCACCTGGTATAAATATGGTATAATTCCACTTAATTTTTTTATTTTGTATTAAAATGTATTTTCAGCTTATTGGTAAACAGATATTTAGAAATACGTGACAAATTCACTGACATTAAGGTCACCTAAGATTATTTATTTAATAACCAACCATAAACTTGTACCACGGCACTGTTGAATTCTCATACAGGTCCGAAGGTGTTGATTTCATTTCTATAATAGCGAAGACAGATCGCAAAGTTCTATTAATGCACTCGTTCTAATACGTTATCATTTCTATAGCGAAAACGAATTCATCTACACCTGGATGTGAACCACATAGACTTGTACAGTATGTAAGATGTGATCTCAGTGACTGACAGTGACGGGGCTGCTGGTGTCAGACGGGATCGTTTGAGTATTTCAGAAACAGCATGAATTCAAAGACCCGACTCGCCTTGAGACAACAGTCCAGGCTGGTGGTGGTGGTGGTGGTGTGGTTTTCTCTTGGGAAATGTTTGCCACTTAATAGCAACTGAGCATTGTTTGAATCTCAGTATTGTTTCTAATCATGTGCATCGCATTCGGGCTACAATTTACCCACCTTAAAAAAGGCCACTTATGACACCATAACATGCCGCGCACACAAAGTCCTCTCAAATCGGTTCCGTGAACACGCGACGAGTTCGGTGTACTCCAGAGGCCTTCCCAGTCACCAAAAGAGCACCTTCGGTGATGTGGTAGAACGAGAGATACACAGCATGAATGTGCAGCTGACAAATCTGCAGCAATTACGTGAAGCCATCGTGTCGTCATCGTCATAGACCAGTACCTCAAAAGAACGTTTTCAAAAGCTTGTGGAATACATGCCACGAGTAACAAGGTGTCCTAACCAGTAGTTAGTATGGCGTTTCTAATAATATGGACGGTGAGTGTAAGTTAATAGAAATAACAGTGTGTTACTAACTTTGAGTAATCACATGACTTTGGACTCCATGTGTAAACCTGCCTTTTAGCATCACTTGCACTTTAGTTTTAGTTTTAATTGATGTTGTCTGCTGGACCTATTAAACTCATGGTTAAAATAAACTGTAGTTAATGCAGATATTCATTACTTGGTTTATTATTATTATTATTATTATTAATATTTAAAAAACTACTAGTACTTTTGGAAATCTTTTTCCATCTTTGACTGTATAGATGTACTTCTATACATATACATAAAATAGATGGATAGAACATGCTCGCACGTACATGCACACATAATGCTGACAGAAACATTATTGCTTTCCCTCTCTCTCTCTCTCTTTCACTCTCAGCATATGTGATATAGCCCTGCTGGGCAGAACTGTTGCTGGGTCAGGCTGTACTCGGGGTGATGTAATGCTCAGAGGAGGCCTGGCAGGCCTGATTCACTGAGACTGATTAGAGATCAGTGGGAGTCCTCCTGTCTCCGCATGCTCACTGAACCACTACAGCAGCAGTGTTGCTCAACACGATGTTGGTGTGTGATGGTCACGTCACATCCTTGTAGGTTCTAACTCGTCTAGAAATATTGCTACATCTCTATGGGACTATTCTAAATCCTGACTTGAAGTTATCACGATGAGGACAGCACTGTACAATGACACGCTCTGCCGTTTAGTCGAAATGAATACACCTATTTAAAATAAATAAATAAATCAATCAATCGATCAAAATCGATAAAAACTCACCACAACAGCCTCTATAGTTAAAGTGCAGTATTTCATTTTCAGCACAGTCATGCTTAGCGCCATTAAGTTCTGAAAGGAATAATGGGCTTGTGTTGAACGCTTGCTCTCGGGTGTAATTTCTAGTCGAGGCAGTGCAGTATAAATCAGAGCTCTCACACGACTTATATTTGGAAACGTGCCCGAGAAAACACCAGCAGACCAGAACATATCTGAGTCACAACTTGATGAAATCGAATTCTAGCACGTTCCCCCGTGTTAGCCGAATAATACCCCGTATTGTTGCGAGAGGACAGAAATATCTCAACATGACTAAAAACAACATATCGCAATCCGAGTCGCAATGCTTTTTTTTTTCTTTTTCACACGACTAGTTAGTTGTGCCTCATCTGAATAACGTGTAACCCTCGCAGATCCAGCGACTGCACGTCATTGGAATTGACGTATAAAAACCCGACGGGGTCCCTACAACAGATCATGTTGTTTTTAAAATCTGTCACCTTTCATATTTTGGAGCACTCATAAAAAAAAAAAATTAAAGCCAGGACAAACTGGATAGCAATCTATGTCTTGAAAACTCCAACGGAAAGAAAACGTCTGGACCATTACGAAGCACCGGCACTGGAGACTCCTTCCATAGTTGAAGTGTCGCCTACAGAAAACTTCACCACATGATGCTTTTATCTGCACATTTTAAACCTGTTTATTAGTAGTTTTAGATTATGTGATCAGTCTGCTATGAGTCCCTGTGAATGAGCTGTTACTCTAGACAACTGTTGTGTAGACAATTGTATAGTTACTATAGCAACAATAATGTATTAGGACGAGCGCATTAAAACCTGTGATTTGCGTTACAGATAGAACTGCGGTTATTTATATATATATATATAAAAAGAGATCAACACCTTGTAACCAATCAGATTCAAGAATTCATCAGGTATTACGAAACGTAGTGAACAACTACACTACATGCTGCGTGCTCGAATCTTCCTTAGGAAACTTAGGAGCTTTTGACAGCCAAAATTGAAGATCTGTCAGGTTTTCCGAGAAGCTTCTACAGATTTTGCTGCAACATTTGTATTCGTAAGAATGTTTAGCACTAGCATTTCAATAAAGTTTTGTTTAACTAGGAATATCGTGTGTATATATATATATATATATATATAAATATAAGCAATGGCCTATTAGAATTGTGAAGCAAGCTACTATTACAGCAGATGTTAGGACTTGTCGCAATTTAAAGGCAGCTGACGCTGGGGTGCCTTTTTTTTGGCCAGATTTAAAGGTTGTTTTGGATGTAAACTGTCTTGATGAGATCTGGGGATGAGATCTTCTTCCCATGGTTCATCCTGGTGCCATCTCTTCGCCAGGAAAGCGCTGCACACAAACCCAAAAGAAAACATGATCAGACCCGGCCACCGTCTTCCACTTCTTAATGTTAGTTTTAGTCTAAGTAGAGACATTCTAAATACAAAACGTTTTTTAAAAACATTTCAGGAGCATTATTTCTGTGATGTTACAGCCCAAGCTTTTCAGCACCTTCCAGATATTTTACTGAACGGTCTGAAAAGGTTTTCTATTTACCGTGCAGTAATCAAACGATTCTTTCTCATGTCTGCGTGCATTTATGTAATACCCAGACTGCACCTTTCTATACCGCTGACTAACATTAGCCTGTAATCCTATCTCAGTGCAATAAAACTCTTCAACTCTTGAACCATCCCTTTCTATAAAAGCACGGTGTGTACTGTTAAAACAGTACGTAGTCGTATAAAGTGCTCTGATGTAAATGGCAATGCATTGTAATTAAAGACACCTTCTGCCCGGCTCAACGTCTGACTCCGAGTCCAATGACTTGCCTGGGGCGACTTTGAAGTAGCTGGGAGGTGATTCACAAGAGTATGGTCTATGAATTCTTCACATGAGGAGCTGCAGGGGACCAATAACACTCTCCGACTAATCCCACACACTCATTCTCTAAACACCGTCACGCGTCAGGCTGGCAGAGGAAAACAGCACCGGCATACTGATCAAAGGAGCCACAGCAGAAGCCTTGATCAGCAATGAATTGATTTCGGGACGCAAGAGATTTCACGTCAGACTTCGAAGTCATTTATTTGTATTGTCAGTTACCATCCATCCATCCATCCATCTTCTATACCGCATTATCCTTTTCAGGGTCACGGGGGAACCTGGAGTCTATCCCAGGGAGCATCGGGCACAAGGCGGGGTACACCCTGGACAGGGTGCACAATCACATACACACTCACACACCCATCCGTACACTACGGACACTTCGGACACGCCGATCAGCCTACCATGCATGTCTTTGGACTGGGGGAGGAAACCGGAGTACCCGGAGGAAACCCTCGCAGCACGGGGAGAACATGCAAACTCCGCCCACACAGGGCCACGGTGGGAATCGAACCCCCGACCCTGCAGGTGTGAGGCGAATGTACTAGTATTGTCAGTTACCTATTTTAAAATACACGGTGTCCCAACAGTTTCCATACATAGGGGACTGTATTTGGCAGCCCCACGTCGGTCGTGCCTTCGTCAGCGGATGCTCGTGGACGTCCACTTCTCAGTCGGTCCGCGACACTTCCAATCTTTTTTCGTTCGTAAACAAGTTTGGCAGCGGTGTCGTGTGCGATACGTGACGTGTGCAGCCATGAGAATGATCTCAATACGTTCTCGTTTTCATCAAAGGCATGCTTAAAAGCTATCAGAAAAAGAATATATCGTATAAAGGACACCCTGGACATAGTTTCATTCTGAATGCTAGCATGCAGAAGATTTGACATCCTTTCTTCTTGCAGGAGAAGTTGACATGATCTTGTATTGTCATTTCTTTACACCATGCTGATTCTTCATCACTGATTCACATCAGAAAGACATTTAAGGGGGAATACCTGAAAGTTTCATGATTGAATCATTTCACAGCAATGGCATGTTTATACGGTTACATGCACTGTTCGTGAATGTGCTCAGTGAACGATGGGGTTTGAGAGGACCCGTGTCAGCATGTGGCTTCAGCAGTGTGTGTGAGAGCTAGTAGGTGTTCGCACTTGCCTAATTAATTTCCACACCCAGATTCCCATCTGTGTGTATGTGTGCGTTAGATGACAGAACCAACTCGCTTCTCTGTGCCCATCAATGGCTGCGCTGTTTTGGCATGGTACTGCTGGGAGTGTGTGTGATGTATGTGAGGGAGGAGGTGTTGTTGACAGCCACCACGGCGCACTACCTGGCCCATTTCCACACCATAAATTTAAATGAATGAATCATGCTGGCGACATATGCTCAAGCGAGTCTTCCCTTGCCAGAAGCCTGGAGGTCCGGTACTCCTGTAGCCGAATAGTAATTCCACAATCTGTTCCTCTGCAGTCTCCGGAGGGAACCCCACTCTCTGAACTCTGAAACAGAGCTTGATGAGAGGAACGCTTTCAATCCAAGAGCGACCGGTCTCTCTTATCAGTTCTGCATTTGCACAAACCACTATATCATAACCACTGGCAGAATTACAGCACTGCGAAGTGATAGTAATCATCTGAACCTGCATCCAGAAATGTCTGTGTCTCTGCATGGATTGTATCATACTGCAAACAAGAAGATTTTCCTTACATGTCCGTTTCCTACAACGGACATTTTGTTTCGTTTTCAGCAAAGAATCAAATCCATGAGAGCAAATCTGAGAGAAATTTCCTTTTAGCCTCAGGCAAGTTTCTTCCTCCTCAGGTTGGCACAATGCCAAGGGAGTGCTGGGTGAAAAACTAGTACGCTCTCCAACAGTCACATTTCAACCACAAGCGCAAAGCTAATGCCAGGCTCAATGATGAGCTGCCTGTCCTTTCTGCGATAGCTCGATGCCCACAGCTGATCTAATGCAGCTACACTCACAGATGACTCTGTAACCTGATGCCATGTTCACCCTCCGCTCAGGCTTTAGCAGTATGTTAACGAAACCGACTCAGTCTCAGAGACTCTTTTCTGTCGAGAGTCAGGCGCAGTCTGTCATCCATGCTTTATTCCACTGGGATGGCGTGATGCGATATGTTAAACCCATCCCTGAGAGCCGAGGGAAGTTAGGAGACAGTTAAGCAGCCAGTACTGACAACAGGTGTCCGGCTTTAGAGCGACAACCGCATCCTGCAGTATTGTGCAGATAGATGGAAAAAGCAGGACACCGCCATATCATTTTGACAGCACCTGCTGGGATGGATGTCAATGCTACCTTATAGCACAGCTCCACTGTATTCTTATGATTCCTGTGAGTGTAGTATGGAGTGTGGAGGGAAATGATAGGCTTGTGTGAAATCAAAACCTTTAAAAACCCCATAAAGGAGGGGTCTCTGGTGCACTGTACAATGTCTGAAGGATATTCCACATCAAGGCTGGGCGAAAACACAGAAAGAAAGAGAGCGAGAGAGCGAGAGAGAGCGAGAGAGAGAGAACTCCATGAGTCACATTTTATGCTGGTTATGGCCAACCC
This sequence comes from Ictalurus furcatus, assembly GCF_023375685.1. Taxonomy (NCBI): domain Eukaryota; kingdom Metazoa; phylum Chordata; class Actinopteri; order Siluriformes; family Ictaluridae; genus Ictalurus; species Ictalurus furcatus. The sequence continues at coordinate 2,045,997 of NC_071279.1, forward strand.
TATTTCCCTACCACACATCTACACATGTACCTGCCCTCAGCATTTGCCACTTGAGATCAAAGGCTCTATTTCTCAGCTAGCGATCACCCCTTCAGGGTAGAAGGTTGGAAGGAGAGAGAGAGAAAGAGCGAGAGAGAACGAGAGAGAGAGAAAGCGAGAGAGTGTGTGTTTGTGTGTGTGTGTTTATGTGTGATCTCTACCAGGATCCTTGAAGCAGGCAGATACGGGTGAATACAAGTGTTTCGGAAAGGCCGATGTCCCTCGGATGAAAGAAACGACTGACAGAAGGATATCAGAGTAGTGGACTATCAGAGTAGCGGCTGAGATCACCCTGTCCTAGACTTTTAAAAACATCACCTGAGCTTCTTTCCTGTATAGCGGCATAGTATATTTATTTATTTTCTGCCGACGTAGCGCTCTTTCATTTGCCTTAGCCCATTATGTTTTGTTTACCTGTGTGGACTCAGAGCTCAGCCACGATGCCCTACTTCAGGAACAGAGAGGGTTAAGACTGTGCTTAAAGGCAACACAGTGCGATCTTGGTAGTGCCAGGGCTCGAACACACAACCTTCTGATCGGTCGCCCAGCGCTTTAACCACCGACTCATCACTGAAACTGATTAAACATTGTTATATGTTGTTGCGCAGCTGTATTCCATAGCGAAGCGGACATAAGCCTAATCAATTCAGTTTGCAGTCAGATACTGACGTGCAAAATGTCTCAATGGAGTCAGCATGCACTCTTAAATCCTCTTCAGTTCTACTCCGTTTCACTTTTGGAGGTGAACAGAATTTAAAATGCTTTATTTGTAGTCGAGACATCTCGAGTTCAGGAAAGTCTGTAGTCTTTAAAACTATATATAGTAGAACATGTGAAGTGTTTTCCCGGGCCACCACTCATTTGCCTTTTCTATAAAGGTAGGCTTTGTGTTTGAGATTTGAGATTTGAGATGTAGGTTTCATCTCCAAGCAAAATCTAACACACCTGTTTTAGTTGATCAAGAACTTCTTAAGGCAAAGGTTAGATGGTCAGGTGGGCACGGATATGGACGGAGCTAAAGTCTACAGGAAAGTACAGGTTTCTCCAGGAACAGGGTTGGTGACCACTGCTATAGTTTGCTGCTGTGTAAAATGAAATAACTTGCCATTCCAGAAGGTGGCAGTATTCCATATATTGCTACCAAATAGTATGGCACCTACCATTATTACTATCTATAGTGATGTAGTATTTTGCCATCCTATTTATTTCAGTAGAGTAGTTTGGGACATAGCCAAACAACAGTTTTCTCATCACTGTGGATCGCTTTAACAGGGTTTGCTCTGCTTGGGGAAAAATAGAAAGAAAGAAAGAGTTCTACTTGTAAATCTCTCCCTGGTATGTAAATACTTTGTTAGAAAAAATGTAAACCCTCTTAAAAGTGCTGCTTACATGCTTTTCTCGCTTACCTCTGACGCGTGCTCACAAGGGCCAGCTAGCACCAACGATGCAGAACACAGCGCACGAACTATTCCCGACAATACGCTTAGTGTGTCAAGGCCCTTATTGTTAACCTTTCACCCTTCCAGGTACACAATAAAGACATGTATTGAAACCGCTCCAAAAGAGTGACTTTCTGAGAAAACAGAGTGCTTTTCTACTAAAGGAAATGATGGTTTCTAAGTGAACAGACGGTCATTACTTCTTTTGAAATCTCAGCACCGTCTGGTCATCATTACTGCCTCTGACCCACTGTGGCCGAGTGTCATGTAACTACTTCCTCTCAACATTTCCAACCCCTATAATAGACAGTTCAGAGAATATTGTGCAGTCCTTCAGCAAAAATGACAAGCAAACTCCTGGCATGGTGGTGGCACATCAGCACACACACACACACACACACACACGTAGGAAGGTACAGATAGCTCTTCCCCAAGCTATAATTAATTAATCAGACTGCTAGAAATGCTAACAAGCAATGTATCACTGTTGTAAGCCTGAATAATAAACGACTGGGAAAAGTGAGGTCCTTTTGGCTGAGACAAATCTGGTGCACCTGGGCAGAAAATCACATCTGTTACTCTGCGACTGCAGGCCATGAATCAGCTCCACCTTCACTGAGGTCTTGTCCAGCACAACTTCTATTACTCTTACACTCTCTTATCAGAGTGACATTGTTCACAGGCTCACTAATACACAGAAATACAAAGCGGTGTTTAAAGAGTCGGCGCACACTGCGTTCACCATCCCCTGAGCGCGGCTTCTACATGACATAATTACAGGGTCTTAAAGCTGAATTAATTGCGATTTAACGTTTTCGAAATGACAGCTGTGGTAAATGTAAAGGAAGGAGCAGTGAGATCAAAAGTCGCTCCGTTTCAACTAGCTGAAAATGAATACAGTATTCAAAACGGATGCAAATACATGGCAAATTTCACAGGGTTGGTACTAAAGGTGTACATCAGGACTGGGATCCTGCAGAATTTCATGGGGTTGTGAGGTCCCTCCATCCGTCCGTTTTCCATACCGCTTATCCTACACAGAGTCACGCGGGAGACAGGAGCCTATCCCACAAAACTCGGGGCACAAGTTTGGGGACACCCTGGACTAGGTGCCAACCACTCACACAAATGGCAATCGACTTACAATGCACGTCTTTGGACCAGAGTACGCGTAGGGGAGAACGTGAGCACCCAGGACAGAGGCAGGATTCGAACCCCCACCCCCGAGGTGCAAGACAAACACACTAACCACTAAGCCACTGGTGAGAGACATAAAGTTCAAGTATAGACAATGTTTATTAATATTAACAAGCGTCAGTTCTACGTAGCCGGTGATTTAAATCAGACTCTTAGTTTGTTTATGTTTTGGGAAATAAAACCAAGTAAATTCATTTGAAAAGGAAGCAGGTATTAAAAAAAAAGAATAATATCTGCTTGAGTAGGATGAAAAACCCGAGTCTGGCACACACGAGGATATGAGGATGAGGAACTGTCAGAGACAGAATTCACAGAGCATGTTGACAGTGCTGCTATTTCTACCGAAGGGGGTTTTTCCAGTGTTTCCCATTGTTTCTGTGGCACAATGGTAGTGTTCGAATTGAATTAAAAAAACAACCGAACGAAACAAGCTTACAGTGTAGGCCATGCCCATGCCCAAGGTTTAAACCCAAATACAGATACAAATATTTGGAGCACAAGAGAGAAACATCTGCAGTCTAGTTTAAACTATAAGCCTTGTCAATTGGCTTACTAAAAAAGGGGACAAGGCTGAGCAGCTCTGTTTCCCCTGGGTCCAAACCAAATTTATAGACTGGAAAAATATAAACAGCCTGAAACAACAAAACGAGCAAGATCCCATCGCAAGGCAATTTTGGAAAGCACTTGTTTTTCTAGGTTTTATAATGTATTTGAGAAATTGTAGGGATATTATGAGTCTAGAATAAAGTTTCCACTCGAGAACCCAACCTGTGGATAGAAAAGATCGCAGACCGTTGTTGAGAGATTGAGAGTTTGAATGCTGTCTGGGTGAGAGGGGTGGCATATTTTCTCTCCCGTGTCTATCACAGCAGCGCTCTCCAATCGTGTGCCACTGTGAGCTTATGTATACGAAAGAGGGCCGATAGAGCTCTCCTCCAAGTGTTTTACACTGCACGGTGATGGAGCATGAGCAGCTGTTGGCTGGCTTCACGAGGAGACATGTTAGCGTTCACACTGGTCGTATGATGGGGAACAGTTTTTTGGTGGGTGGGAATTGACAGCTCAAACTGGGGAGAAAATATACAAACTGTAACCTTAAATGTATATGTTTTATTAAGGTGGTGGACGGTGGCTTAGTGGTTAAGCACGTACCTCCAGGGTCGGGGGTTCGATTCCTGCTGCTGTCCTGTGCGTGTAGAGTTTGTTCTCCCCGTGCTGCGGGGGTTTCCTCCGGGCACTCCGGTTTCCTCCCCCAGTCCAAAGACATGCATGGTAGGCTGATTGGCGTGTCATGTGAGTGTGCCCTGTGATGTATTAGCACCCTGTCCAGGGTGTACCCCACCGTGTGCATGATGCTCCCTGGGACATGCTCCAGGTTCCCCGCAACCCTCTAGTATAAGCATTATAGAAAATGGATCTACGTTTTTAAATGTGCCATCGGTCCTAAAGCACATAAAGTTCTCTTCTATTTGACTTTTTGTCTTAAGCGATTATGTCCTTTTCATAAGGACTGCATTCGGTAGCTTGATTTGTTTCGGAGAGAGTTAAGTGACCTGGACAGAAGAAACATGTACAGCACAATGTGTGAGAACTGATGAAAAGATGGAAATGTGTCATCATGATGTCACTGTAACAAAAGGCCACACTAGGTGCCGTAAAAGCACGCATGAATACACGTGTCATCATGACACACACACACACACACACACACACACACACACACACACACACACACACACACACACACACACACACACACACACACACACACACACACACACACACACACACACACACACACACACACACACACACACACACACACACACACACACGTCAGGGCTCGAATCAACCCTCTTAGGTGGGACACAGCGACCATCCATAGTAGTGATGCTATCTCATCCCAGTATGGGGTGATGTGACTAGTTAGCCAACCAAATTGCTTAGTCTGGTTTATAAAAGGCGAAATGATAGATAATTATTCGAACCTATGACTCAGATGATGATGCAGTGCACAGCTCATCTGCCTGCAGTGTCTATTGATAAGATATTTATTTTTCCTCTTCCCTAGGCCTGTGGCCAGCATTTAGCAGATTTGTTTAAATTGTGCCTCTATTGTCAGAAGATCCGTCTCTATTGTCACTTAGCTCAGCTCCACAATGAAACACACGAAATATGTTTACATTGAAACATTTGTGATCTTGTTTAGCAATTCTGGAGCACATTTGTTTCCAGGGAGCTCAGGGAACAAGGTGGGGGACACCCTGGATGGTGTGCCAACCCACTGCAGGGCACAATCACACACTACGGACAATTTAGAAATGCCCATCAGCCTATAACGCGCGTCTTTGGACTGGGGGAGGAAACCAGAATACCTGGAGGAAACCCCCGAAGCACAGGGAGAACATTCAAATCGCAACCTCCAACCCGGGAGGTGCGAGGCAAACACGCTAACCGCTAAGCCACCGTGCCTACCGTGTTTAATGTCATTTTACTGAGAAATCCAACGTTCCCGATTGCAACGCAGCTATACCGAGCAGCTGTGCTGAAGTACAGACACTCCTTGTCTGGGTGGCGGTCTACGAGATGACAAACTTAATTGCTATCATGTCTGTATTAGCTTGCGTTGAAACTTTGGAACCTGATCTGTCTGAGATAGACTGTACAGATGAGTCTCTTTTGGTGTTGAGACGAAGCAAAGGCTAAATCGCACTGGTGGCACTATCAGCAATGTAAAGTAGGGAACACGTAACCAAAGTGAATAGAGGCCAACGTTTCCATGAAGGGAGTTTAAACTAAAAAAAGCTGCACCTCTCTGTACTCTCTCCAAATCCTACAGAGATACTGAATCAATTAGGAACATCAGCAGGAATAAGGAAGATTAGCTTATAGTTGCCACATCTTGGCAAGGCAAGAGACCTTAAAGGAAGAGAGACATAAAGAGAGAAATATCACATCACACTGCTGAACGCAAGAAAGCTCCAAGATGCTATTTTTCTACCACAAACCAGTAGGAGACACATCGATCAAGCCAAGCTCTGAAACAGCCCAGCCATGCTGTTCTATTATAAGAAGCAATAAAAAGAGAAGGATTATGTACAGATGTGAGTTCCACAATGGATTTTACAGAACTTCCTCTGCTTGTGTTTGAACAGCCCGTGATACGTTCGAGACATTCTAAAGCTCATATACATTAACGTGCATACTTCAATCCAAGGGATTCAAATTTCCACTAGAAATGTCATTATCATATATTTACCAGGCATAATACCTAGCATAATTTTCTATAATTACATTTTCTCATGTGGTAGATGAGTTTATATGACTTACAATCGAGTTGAGCAGATGAAGATTTAGGGCACAGTAGTGGTAGCAAGGCGGTGCCAGGATTTGAACTCTTAACCTTCCAATCAGCAGCCCAGAGTTGGTTAAGAGGAAAAGTCCACCTTGAAACACATGAAGTATGTTTATATTGTAGATTTCTAGTGCCAATGTGTTGGTTAATGTTGTATTTTTGTTATTCCCATGAGAAGTTAGACATTGCTAGCACAGTTACAATGAATTTTTTATTCTTTTTTAAAAATCCAGTCATATCCAACAGAATCTCTAAGCGGTAAGTGATACGTGGTCTCACTGTTAGCTAATTAAAAACAACAGAGCAAGAGCTTCTTACTCTTCTTAGTGCCATATTAACGAGACATCCTGTGTAGAGAAGACAGCAAGCTTTAGACTCTAACTTCCAGCACTGAGTTACGGGAGAGAGTCCGCTTGGCTAGTCATCTATCTCCTAGATGACAAGTACAGGGGCATTGATGGTGATATTTTCATGAAAGTTGATGCTTTGGAACCTGATCTGTTTGAGCAGTGTGTACAGATGAGGAGGTGAGAGAGCTGGACAAAATAAAGGAGTAAAGCACTGCTGCATTGGGCTCTTTAGGTAGAGATAGAGCAAGGACTGAATCCCAATCTCCAATTGCCACCTTACTGCCATAAATGAAAGCTGATACAGCTGATTACAGTGTTCCTGTTTGCCGCTGAGCACCACTGTCAGGATGAGATATGTGAAGGAGCCACAGCAGGTGACTGTATGCCATCACCTCTCTCAAAGAACGAAAGAGCAGCCATGCCCATCCTCATTATCTCTGATATATACCATGTTTTCAGGGTAATCAAGGAAAGAGGACTTTTATCCCCCCAACCCCCAATCAGGACACGAAGCTCTCCCATCCGGCATTTAATTTCAGTGAACACTTCTCTCTAGAGTGCTTTTCATTCCTCCGTTTCAATCAGCACGTAGCACCATGAAGGACTCCATCTTAGGTCTAGGCCTTTCTTGTAGTGTAGACCTTCTGCCCGCTTTAGGGAGCTGCCTACCATGACATGACATAAAGATTGGGTGCACGGTGGCTTAGTGGTTAGTGCGTTCGCCTCACGTTCGCCAGGGTCGGGGGTTCGATTCCCACCGTGGCCCTGTGTGTGCGGAGTTTGCATGTTCTCCCCGTGCTGCGGGGGTTTCCTCCGGGTACTCCGGTTTCCTCCCCCAGTCCAAAGACATGCATGGTAGGCTGATTGGCGTGTCCAAAGTGTCCGTAGTGTATGAATGGGAGTGTGTATGTGATTGCGCCCTGTGATGGACTGGCACCCTGTCCAGGGTGTACCCCGCCTTGTACCCGGTGCTCCCTGGAATAGGCTCCAGGTTTCCCTGTGACCCTAAAGGAAGGATAAGCGGTATAGAAGATGGATGGAGGGATGGATTTTCAAGCCTGTTCCATATAGAAATATGGCAAAACTGCTATTTCACACCCGTTAAATTCTCTGAAACGACTACGCACTTTGTAATCTTTGACTTGTGACTTTAAGAGCGCATCTAATTCAATATTTTTCCATCCAAAAAAATGAAACGCAGTAAACATAAGCACTCGCCCTAATTGAGATTAGACGATTATGTAACAATTGTAGCAATCCTAGATGTAAAACAATCTAAACAACATGTGATATGCATTAGCCTGCTTCCTGCTCTTTTTCCTTCTCTCCATTCCTGCCCCTGCATGTGCACCGCTTCACAATTTGCTGGCCGACCAGCGAAATGCCATTTGCTTCTCTGATTGAAAGCTGTTCCGTTCCAGCAGCTTAGATGAGCGAGCTCAAACTTCGAGCCGTATGCTCTCGAGTGAAGGCTGCAATCAGGTCGGTTGGATGAGAGGCTGTGGGCTAATCAAGAACCTGCTCAGCTTCATTTGGGATCATGGGGGATAAGTGGAGTCTTACTCGCACAGTTGCAGCTAACGCTCTAGATCTGCCTGTTGATGTTGGCAGAGGCCCTTCTTCGAGCCGGATTCCTGAGGCCCACAGCATGCTCAGAGCAGACTCTATATCTGTTCTTAATCACAGCTGCAGACGAAAGCCCCTGCTTGGTAAAACTCATGTCAGTGCAAAATCCTTCTCTGATCTGAGCATCTCGAATGACCTCAGAGAGACAAATGAGAAACATGTCAGTACAGCTGCACTGCAAGGAGTTTCTTTTCTCCTCTACGCTTTCCAATGTCCTCGCATAGCTTGTGGAAATAGAGCGCAATAAGTACGCTTGGTAGAAGAAATGCTCCTCTCCTCTCGTCCTCCGTCTACTCTGTGGATCGCACAAACTGAATCCGCTCGACAATCCGTAGCATGCTATTTAGTCTGTAGGAAGTAAGCAGTGCAGGTGTGTCGATAGCTTTGAGGATTGTGCTCACAGGAGGGGCTCCGGCGCTAATGAGTGATAATAAGCATGCAGATGTTCTACCTACTGAGTAAGTGGAGACAACGGCGCTCAAAGAGGTTATGCAGGATCAGGAGAAAATAATCCTGTATTTATCTAACAAGCCGTTCATAAAGTCTTACTGCTGTTAAGCTTAGTTATAAAGGACTGAAAAAGTGTTCAGTGCTTATAAGACCATATTCCTCCTGTTCTAATTAAAGCTAGGAGGACGAAGGTAAGGGTTGGAGTCAGGCATCCGATAATGCTATCCCCTGGTCATACCCTCCTCGATTGCATGTAGAGCAAGGACTGATCTTCGCTGGCAGGAAATGAAGCATTAACATTTTAAATGACCTGCATGAAGTTCAGAGGTCTTTGTAGTGATTGGGAGATGGGCAGAAGGATTCATTTGCATGCAGAGCGAGCACAGCGCACGCGACAAAGTCAAATTTAGCATCGACACACTGGAAAATGACATGCCAAGAAAAGGAGAGAGTCAGAGCTGCAGCTCAGAGAGGCTTAGGGGAGGAAAATAATCCTTTTAGCAAACATTCGGCGGCAATATGGAGATAATTACGGTGGAAATGTCATGGTTTTATCACAGCCCTGCGCAGAAAAGCAATTTCATTCAGAATGAGTATGTGACTGTTTTTAAATGGGTTCACTTACACCCACGTCACGCTAAATGTGTTTTATTTAAGCGCTCTTCTTCACTGAAGACTTTACAATCGACTCAGGTTTTCAAAAATCATCACAGTCTAAACGTCTACGGTAGCTGTAAAGACATTTTTTTTTTTTTTTTACAGTGATGATTCTTCTTTAAAAAAAAAAAAAAAAACCCCACCAAAAACAATAAAGAGCAGTAAATGGTATGGAAGGACTGGACTTTGCCTCTCATTTGCTCCCCCCCACCCCTCCTCCCCTTTAATTATTTTTTTTTTTTTTATTATCTGAAATGCTGTCTATTAATTAAAATTTTACCCTTTGGTTACAAATGGTTTTAGCTTCCTAAAGGAGAGGAATCCTCTCTGGTAAGCAAACACTTGGGTGTTGAATTCTACATAGAACATTTAAGGGTTCCCACAAGAGGGACAACTGATTATTTTAATACCATGCAACGTCCACCCCCCAAAAATAAATAAATAAATAAATAAATAAATAAATAAATGCTCATTCCTACTGACAGACTAATGCAAAAACCATAAGAAAACATATAAAGACAAATTCAGGTGCCTAAACTTTTACATAGTACTGTATATCAAACTGCCATTGGCATTGTGCATTCCTTCGAGCAATTTGCATTACATGTATAGATTATGTTAATTGCACAAGGTTTAACCTCAAATACAAATACAATGTATAGACATTAATAGCATGTGGAAAAGAATTACTGCATGAAGTATTGCACACGCATAAGGTGAATTTAATATGAGCCATGTAAAGATCAGAGAGGACACCATGCTGTAAATCGAAAACTCAAAAACTCATCCTCTATGTTTTACTCATGTTCTCAAGACTGACCACATGATCATATTCCGGTGTTTACTGAGAGTGTGTAAGACTCAGTGCCTGACAGCAGTCAACTCCCTGGTTATAACTAGGTTGTGAAAGTAAGAATCGTGTAAAGACATACAGTAGGTGTCTTTAGCAGTTTTGAAACCGAATACATCTTCAGGTTATGTTAACCAAACCCGCCCAAGTGTGTGTATGTGAGTGGCATAACTGTAAAAAAACAAAACAACAACAACAAAAAAACAGAGAATATATTATCTGTTGCATTTGACAGGTTCTAAGAAGGACAAGCTGTAATGTTACAGAAATAATGTTCTGAAAAGACACTATATGCTCGAAGGTATTTGGACACCTCTCCTGATGACTGAGTTCAGGTGTTTCAGCCACACCCACTGCGTGAAATCCAAGCACATAGCCATACAGTCCCCAAAACATTGGCAGTAGAATGGGTAGTACTGAAGAGCTCGGTGACTTTAAACATGGCACCGTCTTAGGATGCCACCTTTGCCGATTCAGTTCTTGAAATTTCTGCCCTGGTCAACTGTAAGTGTGAAATGGAAGTGTCTAGGGGCAACAACAGCTCGGTAAGAAAATGGTAGACTATGCAAACTCACAGAGACTGTGCTGAAGTGTGTAACATAGTGAAAATCACCTATGCTCTTTTTGCATCACTGACTACAGAGTTATAAACTGCCTCTGGAAGCAACATCAGCACAGGAACGGTGTCTCGGGTGAAGGGTAATGTTAATGCGATAGAGCACAAAGACATTTTAGACAGCTGTATGTGCTGGGGAAAACCCACATATGGGTGTGATGTTCAGGTGTCCATATACTTTTGACCACACAGTGTACTTTTGGCTGACTTTCTAAGAAAGTATTAACAAAGTAGCCCAATTAGAGGAGAAGGAAAAAAAAATGCCATTAACGAAACAATAAAAATTGTTGGGGAAATGCTGTTGGAACATTTCGAAATGTCAAACGTTTTCAGAACACGCAGAAAACCCACGATTGAGCGTTCACAGAGACTAACGTTTCTTGAACTATAACATTTAGGAAAAAAATATATATTATTAGCACGGTTGTTATTATCCTCCACTGCTTCCTTCTACTTCACAAGCATAATAATGAGGATAATTACTACTCGTGAGCTCTTAGGCCAGCAAAACCTTCTCTAACCATTCTCAGCAACGCCTCAATCATTTTTTACACTACTCCTATATATAAACTTACTGAATAAATATCATGAAAAATACATATTTGTGGGGGGAAAAAATAAGTAGAAAACGATGCAAATGGAAATCTGTTTATCATTGACTGCGTGCGCTGCCGTATTGTTGTGATGTCAGGTGTGTTTATGTCGGAGAACTTGGGCGAGGTGGATGTTGTTGATGATTTCTGTGTTGTAGGTCAGGATTTTCTGAATTCTGCGTTCAAAATAGAAATCCCACCAGCACCACTATCAGCATGTAGTCGACTGGCACTGTGGTTAAGTGTTAACCAGGGTGAAAATTGTATGCAGTATGTCAACGAAAGTCCTTTAAAACGACAAAAACCAACGGAGAATTGAAGTACAGAATAAACCTTAGACGACATTGAAGCTCACATGTTCTTTATGAAGATTAATATGCAAGTCATTCAAGGTGGATTTCATCCTTCAATCTTTATAACCATCCATCCATCCATCCATCTTCTATACCGCTTTATCCTTTTCAGGGTCACGGGGCAACCTGGAGCCTATCCCAGGGAGTATGGGGCACAATCCATCACAGGGCACAATCACACACTACGGACACTTTGGACACGCCAATCAGCCTACCATGCATGTCTTTGGACTGGGGGAGGAAACCCCCGCAGCACGGGGAGAACATGCAAACTCCGCCCACACAGGGCCACGGTGGGAATCGAACCCCCGACCTTGGATTGACAAGGTAATAACAATGATGCTGCAGGGAAACTGATAAGGAGCCTAGGGATAGCGCATGATGGATTTATATTCCTCTAGCACTCTATGTACTCTGACATGAAGATCAAATACATGAATGTGCATATGCTAACATATTAATACATTAAAATATATATACTGACTGTAGTAGCTAGCGGAGCTCCCTGGGCTGAACCTTTACACTCTATAAATGTTGCATGTCTTGGTAAATCTAATATACTCTCTGAATGATGTGAGGAGAGTATCAGTAAGACCAACAAACCTGCATGAACCTTGTTCCCATCTCATGGTTCAACTCCAATGCAGATGGAGAAAGTTGATTGAGCCACAAGAATTGGCAATAACACCATGATCTTGACGATTGCGTGCATATCAGAGAAAATAAAGCAGTGAGCAAAGGATGATCCAAAGGTCATTTGAGTCAACATGGCCTGGTCTGGGCGAAATGAAGGAGAACATGGCGTTCTAGAGAAGCACATGGTTTTGGGTTGGGAAAGAAACCTGAAGGTAAGTGATGCTAATGATGATAATCATGGTGATCGTGTAGTTAAGACACAGCTGAACAAACAAAGAACAACTCGAGAAAGCTGTTTGCTGGAACAGCAACAGGATATCTTCTCCACGGTCCCGATTTGTGCTGTGCTAGAGCTGATACAAGACACATGGAGCAAATCAGTACAATCTGCTCACCTTTTAACCATCCATCATGCTTTTCTGAAATATCATGAAAAAGGCTGTCAGTTTAATTTGATTAAACCAGTCTGAGAAATATGCTTTTATTTTGAAGGGAACGAATTTGTATGCTAAACTTACGTGCGTGTTTGTTTAGTTAATTTAATTTATGTTCTGGCCTTTAATAGCTGGTGAAAAGTAATCTCATACCATGATACAATTGATCTTGATTTTCACTTGGCATCCTGTTGAGGCTTAAGCCAACAGACAGTCACTCACACATGCCTCCATTTGGAAAGACATTCAGTGTGTCAGCTAAATGTCAAGCACTTGGGGGGAATTTAGTCTTGACCTTGCTCCACTTTGACCTTCGATGTCTGGAGCATAATTATAGGTGCCGACCTCTGCCCTAACTCACAGACAGACAGAAGGGGACTGGGATGGGATGACCATCTAATTGCACACAGGACGCCTGGCTCATCAGCCAAATGGACATCGGTCCAATGAAAATGGATGTTTCTCTTCAACTGCCACATGCGACCTTATTGTAAAACTCGCTGGAGTTTGCATCACAAACTTGCATTATATCATGTGAGGATGCGCTGGTAAGATTTTATAGCATACTCATTAATAGCTCTGATGGCAATCAGGAACTGGTCCTGGAGAGAGCATTTTCTCTGAGTCACGACTTGCTCATCTTGCATGGAAATCAGAAAAGGGTAATTAGCAAACATATACATACTGTGTCTATATGTGTGTGTGTGTGTGTGTATATATATAAACAAGTACACCACATGGAAATTGCTGGCTTTTTTTGACATATTTGGCCAAGCAAACATTTGATCATCTTTGAAACAGTGTATATTAATAAAGTTGAGATACTTGGACAAAACCACAAGGAAAATGAGCTTTTTCAATCATTTACTTCACAGAAATATCAATAGATCTTGGCCTCAGATGCTCGTATTGCCCCCTTTAGCAGAAATAATTCTTGTAGGTGTTTTTCACTTGTCCACCAGTCTCGGACATCGGCTTATTGAAATTTTTGACCACTCTTCCATGCGATATTCTTTCAGTTGCAAGATGTTTGAGGGTTTTCTTGCATGTACTGCCTGTTTCAAATCCCCCCAGATTCAAATCCGGGTTTTGACCAGGCCATTCCATAACCCTCCATTTCTTCTTTTTGAGCCGTTCCTTAGTGGATTTGCTCGTGTGCTTAGGCTCATCATCCTGTTGAAAAGTCCACTTACGGTTCACTTATGATGCAGAATTCATAATTGAATCAATGAACGCAAGCTGTCCAGTCCCTGAGGCAGCAAAGCAACCCCAAACCTTAACATTTCCACCACCGTGCTTCACAGTTAGTATGAGTAGATTGTATTCTCATCTTGCAAAGGCTTTTTCCTGGCACTCCTCCCATGCAGATTAAATTTGTCCAATCTCTTTCTGATTGTAGAAGCATGCACTTTCACGCCAACAGTTGCCAGACTTACTAGCAGATCCTGTGATGAAACTTTGGGGTTCTTGGAGACTTCTTTTTGCATCAGACGAGCTGCCCTTGGACGGAATTTGCTGGGACGGCCAGTCCTGGACTAATTGGAAGTTGTTTGAAATCGGTGCCATTTGTAGATGATTTTCCCTACAGTGGAACGATGTGTTTAAAGTAATTTGGAGATCTTTTTAAATCCCTCGCCAGACTCACAGGCATCCGCAACCTTTTTTTTCTGCAGGCCGTACAGAACTCTTTAGATCTTGGCATGATGACACCACACACCTCGATAACAAAGGGAACTCCAGACACTAGATATGAGAGGGGTATAAATAAGACTGGTCTAATCACCAATCTTGACCCAATCTTGAACACCTGATTCTAATTATATTGATTAGAAGTTGTGATAACAGTAGGGGTGTACTTACTTTTCCCATGTGACTAATCAGTTTTTTGTTCATTTAAATTACAAGACAGTGTCAAGTTTATGTGTCATTTGTTTGTGCGTATCAACTTTATTAATAGGCACTTTCAAAGAGGATAATAATAATCCCTGGGCAAACAATACAAAAGAAAAACTAATCACGCCTATCTCAGTCATTAATTTATCTTTAGTAAATGCATTATCCTAGTCAGGAATCTAAAGACTATACAAGGAACACTAGACACAATACAGGAATACACCCTGAATAAGGTGCTGGTCCATTAAAGGGCATCTTTTTGGGCAAATCTCACATAAAGCATCCAGAGCTCAGGACCGAACCCTGGATCCAGGAGCTCTGAGACGCTACCTGCTTCCCTGTACCTACATATATTGACTGTACAACATGTTCCTGACACGGGTAACTTGTTTAAGTTGAATCTTTCTTCTGGGCTCTGCTTAAGAATACCTTAAACCTCAGGTGATGTCTGTTATTTTTGGTGAATTGCTTGTATTGTTTACAACTCATTACTGTAGTCCGCTGTAGCTTGTGCTACAGCTTTGCTTAGCTATACCTCACAGTTTAATGTTTAAATGTTTATCAGCTTATGTACTGTCCAGTACTGGACTAGAGTCTGGTCTCGAGAGGTTTTCTGTATTGAGTTGGACTGTGTTATCTTGGAAGTAGTGGCATTTGTACTGGGACTTGTCTTGGTCTTGGGCATTGGTCTCGTTTAATATGGTCTTTGGTCGTCACTGAGAGTTTGTAAAAAATAATGCACAAATAATGCACTACACAGTAAATTATTTCCTTCTTCTAGAAAACATAGCCGAATCATTGGTTCAATGTATGAATGAAGCCAACTAGTTGAAGCAAAGTCTTGGCTTTGATGGTTTTCAGTCTTGGGTGACACAGTGGATTTGTATTTAGCACCAGTGGTTGGGGGTTTGAATCCTGCCTCCACCCTGTGTGTGCATAGGTTTCATGTTCTCCCCATGCTTTGGGGGTTTCCTCCGGGTACTTTAGTTTCCTCTCCGAGTCCAAAGACAGCGTTGTAGTCAGATTGACATTTCCAAATTGCCCATAGTGTGTGTGAATGGGTGTGTGACTGTGCCGTGTGATGGGTTGGCACCCTGTCCAGGGACCCTGTGTAGGATAAGCCGAATGCAAAATGGATGTGTTTTCAGTCTCAGTCTTGACTTGGCCTCAAACTGTTTTGGAGTTGACGATGGAGGTCTTGCCTACAGCCCTATCATACTGCCGCGTTATTCCCGTCGGCAAGAGAATCCAAAAGCAGCGGCATTGATGAAATGCAAGATTTGATTAGCTCAACCAAAACAGTGCTGAACAAACCGAGAACCAATCAAAATGTCATCCGATTTAAATATCCATATAAATCCAAAAGGGGTTCTTCAGTTCGATGATTTGCAGGAACCCTTAAAGGTTCTTTAGTAACAGTCAGAGAGGGTTCCAAGTAGAACCATTTCACTATGCTAAAAACCCTTCGCTATACAAAGAACACTTCAGAAGTCATTTTGTCTACGAGTGTAGTTTTGTCTTGATGTGATACCTAGCCATGAGCTGTAAAGAGTTCGTTCAGGGCTTGCATTTTCCAGTAACGTCTCTAGAATCTAAAACCTTTACTAAAATCTCTCTTCTATCATTTTATATCCGTTGAGTTTTGTGTATTATTTAATTGAAAAGTAATGCAGAAGGGTCACCTCGTAAGCCTCGTAAGGCTTTATTAATGAATGTATATCTGTTTGTTGTAGTCTTCTAATGAGAGCATAAATCACATTCATATTCCAGGTGGAGTTTCAAGGCTGGCTGAGAGCTTTATTCCCTACCTAGCCGTCATTGTGTTGAAAGACAAACACAAATCCAGGATAAAATCCCGCTGTAGTTGTCATGAATTAATTTAGGACCGAGAGCTGGAGTGGGTCACAGGGCTGTATGGTCCATCTTCCTACACGATCCTCTCGCAGCAACAACTGCTTGCCTGAGTTATGGAGCAGCCTCAGGAGGTTTCAATTAATCAATGCCGAGCTCATTCAAACAAAGCCATGTCCCGCTGAAAATTTATGGGCCTTTGCTCAATTTCTGAGGCCTTGGTTCCTGTCCATTTTTTCTGCTCATGGCCCACTGGAATGAGGACAAGCTTGTTTGCGAATGGCTCATCCTTAACAGTGCGGCAGACAGATCAAACATGAGCGGTTGACGACACCGTAGCCCAAATAAATTACAGCTGACACGCTGATTCATAGGGTCAACAAATTTTAATAGCTGTCACAAGGTTATTGACAAGCGGCAGCTGAAAATAGGAGTTGTTTAGAGAAAAATGATGCTCATTTTGCAAGGTTTCACTCCTGGTGTGTCCTGTGTGTTTTTTTTTTTTTTTAATGGCAGCAGTGATTCTCATGTGACTTATGAGGACACACGACATGGCAACCCAGCTCAAAGCCCCTTTCCAATATATCAGGAAAACACTCACTCTGCTCTAACCTAATAAAGTCCGCCTGAGCCAATTAAACAAAACATATTTTTTCTTTCAGCACTCTAGTCTGATTGGATGGAAAATTGAAAAATAAAGAATATTATTTCCAGGCGGTTTTATTTATTTATTTATTTATTTATTTATTTTTAAAAACACACACACACACACAATATGGCAGAAAATAATGAGATACTTGGTTATTGTATTCTTCAAAGGCATTAGGATTGGAGTGGGCAGAAAGGGTGAGGAATAGCCAAAAGGGTTACATACATAGCTCATGAATGCATTTATTCACCATCGCTCTGTGTATCGCTCTGTGTATTTCAAACCTAAGATAGGTAGCTCGGGGTCAGCCCACATCTGGGATCAGGGGAGCAGAGGAGGGTGAGCGGGGTCTCCGTTGGATCCAGAAGGGAGTAGAAAAGCCAGTGAAAAGGTGCAGGAAGTTGCAGAAGGTCCTGAATCCTCCCCACTAAAAGCTTCAACATTCATCTCTAGTCTAACCTCTCACCCCCGCTGCTTCTCCATGCATAATTTCACTATGTGAGCTTCCCTGAAGTTGAGGAGCTCTGGGCAATGCCAGCGATTCCACTGTGCATGCGAGATGGAAATGAATTTTATGTTTTGGTGTCTTGTCAGTAATTTGGCTGTGCACACAATTTACAGTGATATTTTATTTCCTATGGTAGGATCATCGAAACACGACGACTGCGACGAGTCACTTAAAAAGAATGCTTATTTAAATGGACTCAGATTGTGTCAGTCCATCTAAACGGCTGCTTTTGGACGGTGTAATTGCTTATGCTTATATTTTAACTGCTTCTTTCTGTCTGGCAGAATTCAATAATTGTTATCTACAAGGGCGTGAAACTGCAGGGAAAAATGCAATCAATTCGAACGGGGGAACAAAATGCGGAGGTGAGTGAACACGTGCAAAACAAAATGCTGTAAAAAGCAAATTTATTGGAAGCAGTAAACTCTTTCAAATTGAGCCGTAAAATGAACATGTGGGAGATGTTGGCATGACTGTATGGAACCAAGTAGCTTGTTGGATAACTTAAAATATGCAGCACTTCAGAAATGCGCACCTCTTTACTTTAGGTAAAAGTTTTTTTTTAATAATCAAACAATCAATCAATCTATCTATCAATCTATCTATAATTTTATGTATATCTACAGCATTTTTTAAAAACTTTTTATTCCAACTCAGTGAAATGAACAAACCCTGAAGTTCTCATTCTCCTTCCTTTGACAGCTATATTGTAAGAATGTCCACAGTCCTTGTATCTTTAACTACACAATAAACCTCCAGCGCTTCTGAATCCCACAAGCCATGAAGTAGCCTTTCTTTCCTCAACACGGCCCCTTATTGATCCGAAAGCTCAATATTACACTCGTCTCCTGTGTGAAGCTGCGTCTCCTCAAAGCCTTAACCTTTAGACTTCTGAGCAGCACCTGCCCTGCAGGGCCCCTGGCCCTGGGGTCATACTCAAGCATGAGGCTCTCCTCCTTCTCTTGTCCTTTCCGCCTCCATGTTCCCAAAAAAAGCCTGAATCCCTGAGACTCAGCAGGGCTCCTCCTGCTGCTGCCTCCCATCTGCTGCACTGAGCCTGGGCCTCCGAGTTGCCCTGCCTGCTGCCCTCATTAGCAAGTCAATGATCTTAAACCAGTTGGCCTGAGGTGGCCATGCATACAGACCTGTAATTCTACATATCTTACAAAATATGATATTTTTATATCATCTTAAGTCACTGTTTTATTTATAGTGGTGGAGGGAACATGATAGAATAAAGGGTGGGAGGTGTTGAGACTTGGCTCCTTCTTTTTTGTAACTGTATCTATTGTAATATAATATTGTGAGTGTTATAAAAATAAAATCAAACTGGTAAGCAGATTGAATATAAACGAAAGCTAAATGAAAGTACCGTGACACTTTGGCTTATAATAAATAATGAGACAACAAGTGGGAAATAGAACAACATTTCAATATCATTGTAATAATCTCCAGATTACAACGCTAGTCGATAATATGAAGCTGTGGTACAATCATAGAACAAAGTAAGAGATCTTAGGAGACCCTCCAAGACCCTTATGTATATTTCCATTCATGAGAGCTACTCTAAATCCTGAATAAAATATACAGGGTTGCAAGGGTGTTTCGCTTAAAATTTTAATTTGGCGAGGGTTCAGCTTGCATCTTTCATCACGTCTGTGTGATTTCCTTATCCTTGTGGAGTGGGGAGCTGTGAGGCAAATTCGGCAAGAGGAAATAGTGTTGGCAGGAGATGTACTAGGGCTTGATGCCAACTCCGAGAACTGCTGTAAAGAGTTCAGACTGGTGGCGATGCCTGATTTAAAAAACCTGTTTAGGCCAGAGGGAGAATTGTTTGAGACGAGAGTGAAAAACAACTGGAAGGTAGCGAAGAGTGACAGATTCACAAGAGCTAAACCGTACATTCACAATGACATGCACAGTTACGTCTAGAGTGAATTCATGAACCTGGATCTGATAACGCTGAAGCCTGATCCATTCCTAAGAGGAGTTCATTTGACTCTAGTTTATAACGGGTCATTGTGCAGCACTTGGTCTTTCGGTTTTATTAGTGACATAATACATCCTGTGCAGTCACATCTTTGAAAGACAGCTAATGCTCCCATTACATCCAGAGCCAGACAGGAAATATGAGCAGCAGTGCCTCACGGGCGGCTGTGACTCAGGTGGTAGAGCGGGTTGTGAACTAACCATAGGGCCGGCGGTTCGATTCCTGGCCCACGTGAATCCACGTACCGAAGTATCCTTGGGTAAGACACTGAACCCTAAATTGCTCCTGATAGCAAGTTAGCGCCTTGCATGGCAGCTCTGCTACCATTGGTGTGTGTGCGAATGGGTGAATGAGACACAACGTAAAGCGCTTTGGAACTGTTAAGTTTAAAAAAGTGCTATATCAGTGCAGAGCATTTACCAATGCTTGAAACAAGATAATTTTTAAAAAAATAATAGCGTCCATTTTAAAGGTACACAGAACATAAAGTTTGCTAAGGGACAATCTTAATTGCCTGAACGCTCTGCCATGTAATATAGCAGGGGGTTTTACCGACTGGCCATTAAAACCCTCGCAAAATCAGTGGGGTCTTGAAGGGAAACCTTCAAACGACACACTCCCACTGGAACTTTGCCTTCCCTCATTTTCCTCTCCATATTAAACCTGACTGTAATGGCCAAAACCATCTGTCTTCATCTTAGAATGTGACCCAGAAACAGCTAAAGGGTGAAAATAGCCTGTTCAAGGTGAATATTAAATTTAGATGATTGGGTGGAAGATTGGAAACATCTGATCTCCACTGCTGCACCTCACACAATCCTGAACCCTTAAGTGAAATGGTGGTGTAATGGTAGGATTTATGCCTTTTCCATTTCCTGTGACCCTGCTTGTCTGTAGAACAGTTAGTGGAAACATCTTAATGCTAACATTGTTCTTATTAAAACGTGGCTATTTCAGTGTTCCTGAGGAGTGAACAATACGTTTCCTCTAGCCATGTTCAGTCACCACAAATAGTAAGTATTGTATGGCATATTTTAAGTCACAGTATGTCAACAGCCTATTATTGGGCTAATGCAACACCGCAGTACATGCGGTATTTTGTTAAGAAAGATGACAACAATGGCAGCTGATGTTTAAATCCTCAGAGTCCTAAATCCTTCAGCTGCATCCCATGTAATATCGCACAGTATGGCTTTACACCAGTGCAGTAATGACTATTTAGGCACACACTTTAGGGCGTAGTATGTGATTTGAATGCTTTTGCATTTGTGACAATCAGGCTAATTAATTAAAAGTATTTAAAACCCCTGGACGGGGTTAAAAGTATTCAATCAGTTAACAATATTTAGCCTTGCTAATTATGGTAATGACATAAACGAATTGTTTTTCATACGTGTGAGAGGGGCACACAGCACAGCCTAAAAGGTCAAATGTACTCTAGGCCTTCCATGGCCAATTCTCTGATTCCTTCCACCATTAGTCTACCTTTCTATTTCAGGAGATTGTTTACACAGTTAGTGGAGTATGACTCAGCAGGATTCTCACAGCTATCGAAGGTTCTGGGATCTCGGGGGTTTTAGTGCTTGTAGTGGTGCGTGAAGAGCAAAGTGGGTGAGGGTGGTTGGGGTAGGTTACTGGTGTAGGAAACCTGCAGATTTGAGCCTTAGCCCAGCTCCTGCTGCCCCAACGGTTTAATTACCAGGAGTAGTCTATTGTAAAGATGTCATATGGAAAAAGTCCAAGGACTTAAGGTTTTGGAAATTCACCAAGAGACACACATACCTGGAGGCATTTAGAAACAATACTCTGCCTTTAATCTCTGAGCATCAGTTCCATGATAAGTCTGTGCACTACTTTTTTATATATATATATATAAGTACAATAAATAAAGCCCTTGGAGGAACTAATATATTCTCTGTGGGATGACAGGCTAAAACATCCTGTGCGCAGAACTAGGGTACTGAAGTAGCTTTGAAATAGGAAACAAATATAAACCGCTCACTTGTGAAATAAAGTCCTTTGTCAATCCATTTCTGTGTGTGCGACTGGCACGAATTCAGCGGTGCAGGTCAGCCTGGAAGGGAAAATCTTTTGGAAAGATGAGATGTGGAGTTTCCCTGGATGTCCATGCACTTTACAGCCTGTGGTAGAGCACCACAGAGAGAGAGCAGGAGAGAGACAGAGTGAGAGAAAGGAGCTGTCAGAAGCATATCTCCTGAGTGCAGCTTTACTGTGTTGGTGATTGAAGTGCTCCAGGGCATGAGAAGGGGAATTAGCTGGTGCATCGACATGAGACACCTTACCGGCTACAGGCAGCACTGGATAAAAATGGGGAAAAAATTAAATAAATAAAATAAAAGCCGAATGTGTACCCTGTGGCCAAATGTTGAGAAAAATATAAATTAATGCCAGGACAAGTCACAAATGCAACCTTTTTCCTGACCTCACAGAAAAAAGGGCCTAAGAAAAAACCACAACCAGCAATGTTACTGCTTCTGATTAATATTTAATGGAGCCCAGAAAATATAAAACTGTTAAAAAAAATCACAAAGCTACCACTGCGCGGCGGGTTATCTTTCCGCCGGCTGTTGTATGAGTCACTGACTGGCAGAGGCTGGTGATCCCAAAGGGTCTCTTTCATTATCACACAGAATGGAGCTGAAACATGGTCTGATCCAGCCAAGCGCATACATTATTCATGTCCACAGCAAGCCCACCATCAAATCTATCTGCTCAGCTGTAGTAAGGAATAAAATGCATTCAGGAAAAAAATAATTGGCTAGATCTGTGCTAAGTCTGTCTCACACTGAGGATGTAATCATAGATAAACTACACAAGCCGTCTTGCACAGGACACATGGGACAACAATTTAGATTCACTTAAGTATAGGTTAACTGGACCTAACTGTAAGCAGAATATTTTTTTAAATCACTGAGTTTTTGTGTTTATTTAGTGCCACTAATTGGAGTAATTATTTACATTTTCCTGTAGTGGTTCTGGTAAACAAGTATACAACATAGATTTAATGTGCATATAGCCATGTAAGACATTCTGAACCCCCCCATCCCCACCCAAATTATACGATTTAAGTCATGAGGAGTCTAACAACCACCATCTGTTTGTGAATACAAATGTGCGCATCTATCTATCTGTCTATCTATCTAACTATCTGTCCATCCGCCCACCCGTCCATCCATCCATCTGTCTGTCTGTCTGTCTGTCTATCTATCTATCTGTCTGTCCATCTGTCTGTCTGTCTGGTCTATCTATCTATCTGTCTGTCCATCCGCCCGCCCGTCCATCCATCTGTCTGTCTGTCTCTCTGTCTATCTATCTATCTATCTATCTATCTATATATCTATCTGTCTGTCCATCTGTCTGTCTGTCTGGTCTATCTATCTATCTATCTATCTATCTATCTATCTGTCCGTCCGCCCGCCCGTCCATCCATCCGTCTGTGTGTGTGTCTGTCTGTCTGTCTGTCTGTCTGTCTATCTATCTATCTATCTGTCTGTCCATCTGTCTGTCTGTCTGATCTATCTATCTATCTATCTGTCTGTCTGTCTGTCGTCTGTCTATCTATCTATCTGTTTATCCATCTATCTATCTATATATCTATCTGTCTGTCCATCTGTCTGTCTGTCTGGTCTATCTATCTATCTATCTATCTATCTATCTATCTATCTGTTTATCCATCTATCTATCTATCTATCTATCTATCTGTCTGTCTGTCCATCTGTCTGTCTGTCTGTCTATCTATCTATCTATCTGTTTATCCATCTATCTATCTATCTGTCTGTCTATCTATCTATCTATCTATCTATCTATCTATCTGTCTGTCTGTCTCTCTATCTATCTGTTTATCTGTCTGTCCGTCTATCTATCCATCCATCTGTCTGTCTGTCCATTGGTCTGTCTGTCTGTCTGTCTGTCTGTCTGTCTATCTATCTATCCATCTGTCTGTCTGTCTGTCTGTCTGTCTGTCTATCCATCTATCTGTCTGTGTATGAAACTTTAGGTCAGGAGGGAGTGATGAATACCGGATGCTCTCCTCTCTTGCCAGTCTGCACTCTGGTGACGATGGCACAGCTCTAATCCATGTGGCTTGGCATTGCCAACGCATGACATGATGGCATGATGGAATTTGGGAATGCGCAAGAAAGTGACTAATGATATAATGACATCTGGCACTTGGGCATTTTTCCAACCTGAACTTCTTACATTCTGAGCATTCATGTGACCTCTACTGTTTAATTTAGGAAAACCTGCATGCTCAAAGCGAGCTAATGCTTATTTGGCTTTTGTATTGATATAAATATCCCTGAAATAGCTTTTTAAAAAAAAAACACCCAAGGCAGTTGTTTGATTAGGAACCTTTACATTATTCAATTATCCTCCTATATTGTGACATATCATACAAAGATATCAATTTAAAAATCTGCTTAAAATGCTCACAACATAATACTATTTCATGTTTTTTATTTGCTCACTGGCTGCTGCCATGGCATTTCAACTAAGGGAAGACGGACTGAGAATTGATTTTTCCTACTCAGAGTGACCTCAATTTTGAACGAAAGGCTTTTTAATGCTGACCGCTTTCAGGCATTAGGAATCATTTATATAAAGTACACCAAATTTCCTGTGACAGAAACTATCAGACTGCACGAGCTTCTTCGCTGCTCTTCAAATGAGTAAACAACCTTAAATAAACGAGACATGAACTATAAACTGTAGATTGGTAATATGTTCTAGTACACAGAGAGAAGTCAAAGAGCCATTAAATGAATAAACATACTAATCTACGTATTGTTTGCTAACCTTGAAGATGTATGACAACAGCATCTATTTGGTTTGGATAACTGTGAAGATAACGTTGCATTTTCTTTTAAACTCCGTATGTTGATCCTCCGGTTCTCTGGGTCATGGGTTTTATCAACTCTCCTCCACGTACATGAGAAAATGTATATAAATAAATAATAATAAAAAATTATATATGTAAAAAATATATATATATATACATGTAGCATATATATGTAGCATATACAGTGTTTATATGTGTATCTGTATGATTCATATCAGGTTAGTACTATTATGTACATCACATATACAACCTCAATTCTGGAAAAAGTTGGGACAGTAGGGAAAATGCTAATAAAACCAAAGAGGAGTCATTTATAAATGTACTTTGACTTGTATTTCAACAACAACAACAACAACAACAAAAAACACGTATAAAAACAAGGTATTTGATGTTTTACCTAATCAACTGCGTAGTTTTTTTTGAAGGTAAATGTTTGTTTTGAAATTGATGCATGCAACACGTTTCAAAAAAGTTGGGACGGGGCAATTTAAGACCAATAGCGATGTGCCAAGTTGAAATAAGAAGGTGATGTGAAGCAGGTGAGGCAAGCGTCTAAGCATTGTGTGTATAAGGAGTCTCCAAAAAAAGGCCGAGTCCTTCAAGAGCAAGGACGGGTCGAGGCTCGGCAATCTGCCAACAGATGCGTCAGAGAATAATCCAACACTTTGAGAACAACATTCTACAAACACAAATCAGTAGGATTTTGGACATTTCACCTTCTACAGCGCACAATATAATTGTAAAATTCGAGGAACCTGGTTAAATCTCGGTTAAAAGGGCGAGGCTGAAAACCATTTCTGAATGCGCGTGATCTCCGATCCCTCAGACGTCACTGTCTTAAGAACCGTCATGAGTCTGTAATGGAGATCCTGACACTGGCACGGGAATACTTCGGTAAACCTTTGTCAGTCGACACCATTCGCCGCTGCATCCACAGATGCAAGTTAAGGCTTTACTATGCAAAGCAGAAGCCAAACAGCAACACTGTCCAGAAGCTCCGCCCACTTCTCTGGACTCGGGCTCATCTGAGATGGACGGTAGCACAGTGGAATCGTGTTTCGTGGTCTGACGAGTCGACATTTCAAATAGTTTTTGTACAAAACAGCCGTCGTGTTCTCCGGGCCAAAGAGGAAAAGGACCATCCAAGCTGTTATCAGCGTCAGGTCCAAACGCCAGCGTCTGTCATGATATGGGGGTGTGTCAGTGCCCATGGTATGGGGGCGTGTCAGTGCCCATGGTATGGGGGCGTGTCAGTGCCTATGGTATGGGTAACTCGCACATCTGTGAGGGCAGCATTAATGCAGAAAGATATGTACATATTTTGGAGCAACATACGCTTCCATCCAGAGCAGGACAACGCCAAACCACATTCCGCCCGGATTACAAGCGCATGGTTGCGTAAGCAGAGAGTGCGGGTGCGAGCATGGCCTGCTGCAGTCCTGACCTGTCTCCCATTGAGAATGTGTGGTGCATTATGAAGCGCAAAATAACGCAACGAAGTCCCTGTAGAGTTACACAGCTGAAGAAATGCCTAATGGATGAATGGGGGAAAATTCCGCTCGCTAAACTTAACCACCTGGTGTCTTCACTCAGCGCCCAAACGCTTAATAAGTGTTATTAAAAGAAAAGCTGATGTTACACAGCGGTAAACAGTCGACTGTCCCAACTTTGTTGGAGTATGCTGCAGCCATGATTTGAAATGAGTGTATATTTTCAAATATAAATGAAATTCACAAAGTAAACCATCAAATAATGTGTTTTCAATATAGTACAGAGTGAAACAAATTTTCAAATGACGCTATTTTTGTTGTTGTTTTTTGCATTTTCCGTACTGTCCCAACATTTTTTGGAATTGGAGTTGTAGAAGATATTGGTCAACCTGGGAAATCATGTCGTGTGGACCTTTGGGAGTAGAAGTGGCTGAACCCGGGGTATATTTGTCATAACAATTTTCATTCCATGTCTTCATTTTGCACCTCTCGGGAAAGAGAGACATCGTCCGCCACAGTAGGCCATGCTAGTCATTCACTCTCTATTAGAAAAGGCAGAGAGGGTAAGAAAGGCCACAACAAATAAAGGCCAGTGTATAATGTAATCAGCTCTGCAGTTGACAATACACAAGCCATTCCAACTCTCCTAGTTGACCGTGCAAATAAATGCTTCATTTCACATGGTGTCTCTCACATGAATGCAGCGCAATTATTGCAAGCATCTATAACAGCCTAAAAAAAGATGCCAGTGTACCATAGTGATTTTTAATCGTCTGTGTTTATTGACAAAAAGGCAAACTGAGCAGAATAAATAAGCATAATTTAAAGCAGAAAAAGTGGCGATTCTTAATGGATTGGAATGTTACAGTATGTGTAGCATCACTTATTTAAATATATTTTTTATATTGTATGTTTCCCTTTAACTATATATATATATATTTTTACTTCAAAGCATGCTGAGCTGCACGTATGCTAAAATGTGAACTACAGTCCTCACTGGTAATGATGTGAATCTAATCACAGTGAAATCGCATTGCAAGAACCTTGCAACAATCATCAGTGGCTGTTCTGACGTCAAGTCATTTTCTGAAAGCAGCAGAGCTTCTAAGCAGTAGAAGGCTCTCCTTAACCACTGACAATTACAAGACGTTCTGTAGATCAGGAAATGAGCGACAGAATCTCAGAGACAGTAAACATGAGCATTTGTCAGCTGGTAGCCTCCAGCCTGTGTGGGCAGAGTAGGGCTGACAGAGCTCTTTCATACCCTTTCATTAGCTGCTCTTGGATGAAGTAAGAATGGGGTGGAGCGCTAGGCCTAGCATTCTCTAAGCCCAGTCTCTGCCAGGCAAAGTTATGTGTACCATTTACTTTGAGGGCCTCCACACTACCCTGCTCTCACGACGGAGTAGGGACTTCTGTAGCAGGAGTTAAATACATTAGTCAGCAGTGGAAGCTATGGCAGGAGGTGCAAATGACTCCTCTCTTAGTCATATATGGGTGGGTTTTAACTCTCTTGGTGGACAGTTCCACCTACTAAAAGCATGTGCACAAAGACCACTGGTTAACAAATGCGGTCTATTTAAAAAAAAAACACATGGAAAGGAGAAAAAACTAAACCAGTATCTACTCAGAAAGATGGCTTACACTGGTGCTTGAAGGTTTGTGAACCCTTTAGAACCCTTTGTTTCTATATATCTTCATAAATACGACCTAAAACCTCATCAGATTTTCGCACGAGTCCTAAATGTAGACAAAGAAAACCCAATTAAACAACCGAGACCAAAATATTACGCTTGGTCATTTATTTATTTATTTATTTATTGAGGAAAATGATCCAATATTACATCGCTGCGAGAGGCAAAAGTATGTGAACCTCTCGGATTAGCAGTTCAATTTGAAGGTGAAATTAGAGTCAGGTGTTTTCAATCAGTGGGATGATAATCCGGTGTGAGTGAGCGCTCGAATGAGTTTGGACTCCACCAATCCACAGTCAGACAGATTGCGTACAAATGGCGGAAATTCAAGACCATCGTTACCCTCCCCAGGAGTGGTCAACCATCAAAGAACAAGACGTGTAATAGTCCGCGAGGAAACAAAGGAACCCCGGGTAACTTCGAAGCAACTAAAAGCCTCTCTCACATTGGTTAATGATAATGTTCACGAGTCCACCATCAGGAGAACGCCAGAAACGAGAATGCCACTGCTCGCCAAAAAGAACAAAAAGAAGATTTGCTGCCCCTCTGCAGTTTACTAAAGATCATGTGGACACGACAGCAAATAGAATATTTGGTTTAAATATTTGGAGAAAGGACAACACTGCATTCCAGCATAAGAACCTTATTTATCTGTGACATACAGTATGATGACGGTAATGTGTGGTGGTAGCTTTGGCCTGTTTTGCTGCATGTGGGCCAGGATGACTTATCATTGATGAAATAATGAATGCTGAAGTATATCAGCAAATTGTAAAGGAAAATGTCAGGACATCTGACCATGAACTGGATCTCGAGAGAAAGTGCAGCAAGACAACGATCCTAAGCACACGAGTCGTTCTACCAAAGAATGATCAAAGAAGAATAAAGTTAACGTTTTGGAACGGCCAAGTCAATGTCCTGACCTTAATCCAAAAGAAATGTTATGGAAGGACCTGAAGCGAGCAGTTCATGTGATGAAACCCACCAACATCTCAGAGTTGAAGCCGTTCTGTACTGAGAAACGGGTTAAAATTCCTCCAAGCCGATGCGCAGGACCGATCGACAGTTACCCCAAACGTTTAGTTGTAGTTATTGCTACACCAGTCTCACCAGATACTGACAGCAAAGGTTCACATACTTTTACCCCTCACAGATATGTAATATCGGATCATTTCCCTCAATAAATAAATGACAATGCTATTTTTGTCTCGTGTAAACAATTGGGTTCTCTTATTTAGCTACTTTTAGGACGTGTGTGAAAATCTGATGATGTCATATTTTTGCAGAAATATAGAAAATTCTAAAGGGTTCACAAGCACCACTGTACATCCTCATAATCCTGCATAAAAACATTCAAAGATTCAAAAATACTTAGCTGTATTTAATGCAGATGGCTAAAGCTGCAGCACAAACAGCATGGTTTCCATTACGCTGTGACGGCACTATAGAACGTGTAAGTTAAACTAGCTGGCTATGGAATTGATGTTAGTGATGAAATTCATTGTGGTTGTAGTATATTTTGATGGTTTTGGCAACTGTTATATAGATTACTGAGAATGTCATGACAGTAGGGGGCATGGTGGCTTACATAGTTAGCACCTCGCACCTCCGGGGGTTGGGGGTCCGGATCCCGCCTCCGCCATGTGTGTGGAGCTTGCACGTTCTCTCGGTGCCTCGGGGGTTTCCTCCGGGTACTCCCGTTTCCTCCCCCAGTCCAAACACATGCATTGTAGGTTGATTGGCATTTCCAAATTGTGTGTGAATGTGTATGCGATTGTGCTCTGTGAAGAGTTGGAACCCCGTCCAGGGTGTCCCCTACCTCGTGCCCTGAGTTCCCTCAAATAGGCTCCAGACTCCCCGCAACCCTGTGCAGGATAAGCGGTATGGAAAATGGATGGATGGATCGTGACAATGCAAATCAAGATACTGGAAATCTACTCATTTCTACTTGTGAGTGAATTCACATCAGAACCAACTAGCTCTGTACTTTTATGTATGTACTGTATGAAGTATTTATGGTATGTGGCAATATATGAAGTTTCTAATTTACAAATCATCCATATTCACATGCATGCTGTGATATTTAAAATAAATAAATAAATAAATAAATAAATAAATGGCTGAAAAGATTTACCAAGCTGCCTTGTTCATGTTTGGAATACTTCACTAACAACACTCAAAAGTCAGTTATGTAAAAATGTAGTGGGATTTAAACTGAGCCAAGAAGAAAAACGTTGCCAGGGGCATTAAAATATAAAACACTGAGCTAAATGTGACAGCAAAACCCAGGGAGTGTTACATTAGAAGGCGAAACTCAAAGTATACGATAAATAATCAAGTTAGCAGCCATGCATAGTGATAACTCAGACTATTAAACTCTTATAAAAACATCCAAACAGTCTGCAAGATGTTCAGAGTCCCCAAAAATACAATCTAATACATTCAGAGGAAATGGTTTGCATGGTGCATTGATAATATTACGAGCAAATGTCCTGCGAGAGTCTTTTCTCATAGAGTAGAGTCGGAATGTGTGAATTTGGTCATCCGCACCGATCCCGGCTGGCAGTGTTGTGCTTAACTGGATCACAACAAACCTCAGCCCACCACATTAATCACATTCATTTCTGAACGAGGTCTGCACGGAATGGCTGGAAATAATTTGAGCAGTTGTGTCACACAGAGCTGCTTGTGCTATTGCAGGCTATGTTTAGAGAATCAGTTCCCCTGGGTCACGGTGCTCACACTGCACCGTTTGTGAAGGCCTGTCTGTGATGGCCAGGATAACCCTGTCGACCCCAGCGTCTCTCAGGGGAGAGGGTCAGGCTTCAGCAAGCTGATCCTACAGACTGAGAACGTTGGGGGATGCAGGAAGCAGGAGTTTGGTCCTGTCTGACCTCAGCTCATTTCCCCCTCTTTATGTGTTTTTTTCTTCTGAAGATTTCTCTCACTCTGCACTCCAGGCGTGATGAAGTGCTAGATGACCTGTGTTCTTTCTATGACGAGCGTGAGAGGAAGTCCATCGAGCTGACATCTCTAATATCACTAGTAAAATACTCGATGCTGCTGCTTAAGACCCACTGCTGCGCTGTGCGGAAATAAAGCGCATTTCAGAAAGCAAGAAGAAAACGGGCTGACCTGCAAAAATAAAGTTTGTTCTGTGGAGGCATATTTCCATTTAGACTGAATGCTGTGTGTGATGATCCTGGGATGAATGCTATTTATTCTGACATACTGCTCAAAGACCGATTCACGTGGCAGTCGCAGACATCTGCAGGCGTGCAAGCTCAAAGCTGATCCATGCTGAGGTTATTAGTGGACCAAGCAGTGTGCAAACTGCAGCATTACTGAAAGTGCCTGGCAGACTCATCCGCAGGCATCATTAACATGTCTGCTCGAGTAACCACACCAAAGTCCGGACCTGTGGTAGGCATGGCTGATCTCAGAGCAGTTCTTAAATCAAAATCTCATTAGTTGCTTGCCTGCCAGCTTGTGGCACCACATGCTCCGACCAGGACGAATCAGACCCTAGTCCTTTTTCCTCCAACTTTCTCAATTTCCTCCACTTCGCAGAGCCAAGCGTCCCCCCCCCGCTCTATAGACACCACAGGCACTTCTTTCCAATACAACCCGATGTAAATTAGCAGCTTAATGTACCAAACTTACCAAATGATCATTAGCTAACTTAGCTAGCTAGCTAGAAGAGCAAGCCAATTTATGCAAGCTATTTTAGCTTACCAGATTAGGCTATTCATTGGTTGAAGTTCAGCTGAATCTCAGAAGAATTTAGAAACCAAATCAAGAAAATTAGTCCTCCACTCTCCATCGTTTTCTTTCTATTTCCTCTCCTTTGCAGAGCCACGTCTGTCTTCACTGCGCATGAACACTTTACCTGGAACTTTCAGTTAGAGTCTGGCTTTCTGCATGTTCTCCCATGCCACTTCATTCTTTCTGTATTTGAAGCACAGTGAAAGCTCTTTTTTTTATACATATACATATATATATATATATATATATTTTTGCAGCACACTGTGGCGTTAGTCTTGGAAAGTGTAAACATTAACCGAACGAGACGATAATGAGACACTCAAAATCTGACCTGCAGTGGAAAAGCAATAGCGTTGCTCCGTGGTGTAGTTTTCATTTTCACACCATGGCATAATACACACCACTAACACACACGGCTCTAGCAGAATACGCCTGACGCGGTTCTAAGTAACAATAAAGCCTTGAAGACTGACATTAAAAATAAAACCCATAGAAACTCAAACTCTGAGTCGCTTTCAGAGCGTGATCACACCATTATCTTTACAACTCAAATAACTTGCTTTCTCATAAATAAAGCAATAGTATCAAATTTTTACAGTGCAGAATTTGGGAGGGAACTTACCCTGTATTGAGGGTTTGTTGCATCACTTGAGCTTTAAAAGATAAAAAAAAAAATGCCTCTAAGGTAGCACTTGTTTTTGTGTTTTAGTACAGAACAGTTGTTCCATAATTTCTTCATAATTTCCATAATTTCATAATTTCTCTGGGTTCCTGTATACCAGTAGCATGTAAAATGTCACGGAGTCCTGTAGCCAGTTGCAGAAGTTTGATTAAAAGTCAGGGTGTAAGTAAATAAGGGTGTAAATAATGTTTAGACCTTATTGAGAGCAGTCTAAAAATAGCTCCGTGTAGAATTATGAACATGTAAGGTAACATCATAACTTAGTAATGCATAGATCAAGCAAGGTCTGTCTTTTGGACTCAAATGAGTCATCTCTTGTACTTGTATTTTCTGCGATGGTTCTGCTTGGGCTGTCGTGCAACAAAAGCATTTCAATAATGAACCGTAGCAACAATAGTTAAAAAAAAAAAAAGAAAAAGAAACGAAACTGCACATTCATTCTGCATTAGAATATGCTGACAGACAGAACAAAGTATAACATTACATCAATGGTAAATGTTTTAATTACAGACCTTACAGTTGCCTCGAACCTCCAGGGTTGAGGGCTCGAACCCCGCCTCCACCCTGTTTGTGCAGAGCTTGCACATTCTCCCCGTGCTTTTTGGGGTTTCCTCCAGGTACTCCGGTTTCCTCCCCCAGTCCAAACACATACATTGTAGGTTGACTGCCATTTTCAAATTGCCTGTAGTGTGTGAATGTGTATGCGATTGTGCCCTGCGATGGGTTGGCACCCCCACCTTATCTCAAGGTGTCCCCCACCTTGTGTCAAGAGTTCCCTTGGGTAGACTCCAGGCTCCCCGTGACCCTGTGTAGGATAAATGGTAGGGATCATGCATCCATCCACTTTCCGTAACGTTTATATGTACTGTTACAAACAGTGTATTTCAGCATGGCGGTGATGTTCCATGATCATAGACCACAAAACACTTCCCATATAAGGAAGTCATTATAGTCATCACCAAATTAAAAAAAAAAAGCACAGTTATAGGCAGTAAACATGCAATTTGTACTGTGCACATTTAGAGCATAATTACTGAGTAGTTTTGTTTATGGCAGATGTTGCACCTAATAGGGGGTAGGAGAAAGTTTTAAGCTCTAACTTAAGTTAAGGCAATGCTATAACTATGCTACTTGGTGCAGCTGTAAATTTTAGTAGTCTGTAAACTCGAACATAGTGACCATTTGTGTTCAAATTAGGCTAGGACTGGTACTGGTCAAATTAACCTGAAATGTTGTGTGACTATCCTGTCCTATGAACCTTAGGACAAAATTTGGCTACCACTATAAACCTACTGTCATCATATAACCTTCTGGAGTGTAGAGAAGGTCATATGATAGAGAGATAGAGAGAGCGAGAGAGCTGTATATTAGAAATGTCACTCACGAATGAGTCTGTGGTGAAATTCTTTCATCCTGTGGGGGCATGGAATCACACTGCTTACCTTAAACTTGCTCACAGACACATTAAGCCTCAAGCATCCAAATCTGCCTAGATAACACAGCCAGGTTCTTCTGTGGGTCAGCAGCAACAAGCGATGCAGCAACGAAGGAAGATTAGCTCAGCAGTAAACACCACAGGCACTCATACCCAATACAATCCAGTGGAAGATAGCAGCTCTCTCTTCCAGAGTTACCAAATGACAGAGTAACTAAGGGTAGCTTGTGCACGTATTGTTTAGAGAAATAATCATTAGCTAAGTTAGCTACAACGCTATCTCTGAAAACATTAGCCAGGTATCTTAGCTTGCTAGATTAGACTATTTCATTTCTAAGCAAGTAAGGTGAGGTATAACTACATTCACAGTATATTATTTACGCTTTCAAGTGAAACGTGTTCCTCAGACGGCTAAAGTGCTAAAGATTCCATCTAGCCCCATAAAAGATTACTCAAACTTGTAAAGGTTTGATGTGAAACCTTACAAGTAATTCCTTTTGACAGAGATTTATTCACTCCACCTTGTTCCCTGAACACATTCATCCCTTTGGAATATTCTATTAGTCACATGTTCAACAGAAAGTTGCATCATCTGAATTTCCCAAATATCATGGGAAGATGAAAATTGAGTTCTCTCATTATTATTTTTTTCCTTTACTTTCAATATCATTGTGACATTGACTGATGTTACTTTGAAAGTACAACACGGTTACTCAAATTATAGATTGAAAGCAAATATTTATATATACACTATATGGCCAAAAGTATGTGGACACCTGACCACCTGACCATCACACTGATTTCTGGGCCTTCCTCAAACTGTTGCCACAAAGTTGTCTTTGCATGTTGTAGCATGTGTAGGCCTTTCACAAGCCTGAACATGTTCCAGCAATGTCCCCTTGAACAAATCCAAGACCTGACCTCAACTCCACTGAACACCTTTGGGATGAACTGGAATGCTGACATCAGTGCCCGACTTCACTAATACTCATGTGGCTGAATGAGTAAATCCCCACAGCCACGCGCCAGTATCTAGTGGAAAGCCGGCAAACGAGGGACTCGATCTGGAATGGGATGTTCAACAAGCGCATGTAAATATGATGGCCAGGTGTCCACAAACTTTTGGCCATGTAGTGTAAATCATTAGAATGTGCTTAAAGTCCTCACGTCATTAGTATAGATGCTATATATATATTTAACATCAAAATGCAGCCACTGTCAAAGACACCTTGTAGAAATTAGATAGCGTTGGAATATTTTAATGTTTTAATGCATGTTTTCTTAGATTCAACGTTGAAATACGAGTTGAAAAAGATGTCGTTTTTAAGAAGGACAAGGGTTAAATGGCACACCACTTGTGAGATCCTTAACCCTTAACTATCCAAATAACCCCTTAGGAGTAGTTTTTCTTCTTAGACTGTAGTCTGGGATACTCGTTTTTAATGCCTGGAGATCCATAAATTAAATAACTCACTTGTATACACTGCTGTGAATGTTGTTGTTTTTTTTACAAGCAGAGCTGTGTACACAATCCGTATAGCCAGCGTCAATCTGGGACTAAGCATGTAATGTTTCTCTAAAACTGTACATGTTTGAACACGCCAGTTTGTCATGGGTGCGTGAGTTAGTGGAGTTGGTGTGCATCGGTGTCAGTGTGACTAAGCATGTGCTAATATCACAACTATGTGACTGTTCCCTTACTCACACATGAGATTCTCAGAAGCAGTGAGGGAATGAGGTTTTTCTAGAAAGAACATCATAACCCAAGGTAGATATGGATGATTTAGGGGGGCTGTTTAGGCTATAGATATTCAAGATATTGAGACCTTTAAGTACTGAGTTATGGCATTTTCAGATCTCCGGAGAAGATTAAATAGCTATAATAAATAGATCAAATCTGGCCCTGGGATGAGCAGCTAGCGATGCGCACACAATAAACCAAGCATCATGACTCAATGCTTCTTGTCATCTAAGACAATCGACTTTCTCATAGTGTGTGTGCGACATGATCAAGGGAGCTGAGTGTACTGTGCTAGAGGATGCATCTTTTGTCTCTGGAGTTTGTTTCAGCCTGTCTCTAAAAATGCCTGGGCTTTGCTCATATCACTTGTGGTTCAAAGGCACTAGTGAGAGTACAGACATTAGAAACAAATCAGAGAATAGTGATGCCTCTCTTTTATCTCTCACCGATGTCTTCGACTTACATATCAGACAGAATTATCCTGATCCTTTTAGACTGACACTAATGCTTTTGCTTGCCGTTGACCTTTAAGACTGTTCTTTACCGTCACAGTAAATACGGTGATCAACATTACGCATGACGTTCTGTTCCTCAGTGCTGACTGCCAGAACAGCACAGCAAGCCTTAAGCGCAATTTATGCAGAACAGACGGCCTTATTAGGACATTATTTATTCCATATCAGACAGGACGTTTTTTTTTCTTGTTTTTTATAAAAAATCTGAATACGAAGACACATTGTATTGCATTTGATGATAAAATACACTATGTGAAACTACACCGACATTGGATTTTTTTCTTGGTGTGACTGGTGCCATGGAACAACGAACATACTAGGCAGAATAATTAGAAATCAGACGTTACAAGTGCACAGACAGACAAACAATAATAATTTACAGCTGAAGAACACGGTACAGTCAATGCTGTCAGGTTCATTCTTATGAGATTATGCCACAAGGTGCAAGTGTAACCGGTCCGTTCTGCCCGGCTACACTGCGTTGTGTTCTGGTGCACAATAGACACTGGACGCCGGCGTATCTTGTTGAACTCAGGTTTATTCGTCCCGCAGACAAGCTCAACGTCTATTCAGAGTTCAAAGAGAGCAAAACGTCGTCACACAGGATTTATCTTCTCAACAAACCCAATATGAGAAAATAAAATAAATATTATTTCCTATTTTTCCTATATCTGTTACATTCACCCCTCCTTAATTTCGCCCAAATCCTAAACATACAGAAGGTCAGGTGAGATAGATAAAGCAATCATATAAGGTACCATGTTCACACTCATTTGGTCCAACATTACCCCAGGGATATAATTCCACACACAGCATTTTAAGCTACTCATGAAGTAAGTTCAGAGAAAGCAGAGGTTGATCAGGCTACTGCTTCTCCTAGTTAATGTGATGCCTTTTACACCACACAAGATGTTGGGACCCTATACTTGGCAATATGAACAGTCTCTCATACAACTCCAAAACAATGTACTAACTAAGAACATAACACAGTGCTCATGTCTACAGTCCCTCAACCCTGTTTAAAACAAGGTACGTAAAGACTGTGCCCTTCTGTTAAACCCACCTACACCACTCCTTGTGAAAGGTTTTTGCACCACATTCTCCATCAGCCTATTGACTGCTTTAACAACCCTGCCTGTACGTGTTCTGACTATGTGCATCTCAGTCCCTAGGTCTTGTGTAGGTTTCTGACTATCAGTCACTGTCATGGGTGAAATGCTGTTATGGGGCCCAGTCTCATCTAATTCAGGAACACTGATTAAGGTGTCAAAGTCAGCGCAAGTCTCGTGTAGGTCGGAGAGCACGTTGGAACTGGGCAGATCTCTCGCAGGCAAGTCTTTCTCTCTCTCTTTTTTGTTCTCGTTATCATCGGCAGGATCCAGTTGGGATCTTTCAGGTGTCGGCTGATCAGAGCCACTGGGTGGGGGGTGTGGCGTCTTATCCTCCATTCCTGATTCTGCACCATCTCCTAAGGACTCATCAACATCAGGTGACACGCATATCCACAAACGGGTACGGTCCTCAGAAGTTTCTACTGCCAGGTCACTCAGGGTATCAATGGACAGAGGCTGGAGCTCGCTGACCTCATCCACGGCATCTGATTCCGAATCTGAATGTTTAAACAATCGATCTAGTAGGGCATACCTGGCTAGCAAGAAACACGTGTTAGTCACATGTTCCAATAGTTTTGCTCACCTACAAACTGGATGCTCCGATACAAAATGTTCTATGTTCTACGTTGTATAGATGACAATACCAGGAAATAAAACCTTAAACTGAAGGAAGAGTAGATGTTCGGAGCTATTTATTGTTTTTTATTAGTTTTTTTTCCACGGCACCAATGTAGCCGGTCCGTTCTGCCTAGCCCAGCTGCACTGCGTTGTGTTCTGGTGCACAATAGACACTGGACGCTGGCGTATCTTGTTGAACTCAGGTTTTTTCGTCCCGCAGACAAGCTCAACATCTATTCAGAGTTCAAAGAGAGCAAAACGTCATCATACAGGATTAATCTTCTACACACCTCTCTCAGTCAAACTCAACGCCGACCTCAGGTTTGCAAAGCAAGGCCAGAGGACTGCACCGTAATTTTTCAGAATATCCACAAAGTTGAGCCGTTTGCCGAATTATTTCATGCATCAGTGACAGTCAGTGGTTCTGCTCAGTTGCAAGGATTGCTTGACACAGGTTCGATGGCCTGTACAATAAGTGAAGAGGCAGAGCAGAGACTTTTAATAGAAAACATTGTGTCAGAACGGCAAGAGCAGACACAGCACATTATACTTGTTGGCTGTGGAGGACAACGGGTGAGCCCCAAGTGCATGTATGACATGGAATTGGATTTGTATGGAGTAAGGTGCATGGTCCCAGTCCTGGTGGTCGCTAGTCAGAAGGATGACATCATCATAGGAACCAACATGCTGAAATATGTGCTGAGTCAACTGAAGAATGATGCCAACTATTGGAAACTTCTCTCATGCAATGCACAGGAGTCTTCTGAATGCGGGCAGTTTTTGGAGATGATGGCTGGGCTCACAAGGTGGACGGGACCAGATGCACCAGATAAAGTGGGTACAGTTAAGCTAACTCAAGCAGTGACTCTCCTCCCCAAGCACGAACACCTGTTGTGGGGAAGGTTGCCATGTAATGTCCCTATGTCACCCGGGAGCACGGTGGTGGTGGAGTCTACCTCCTCCAGGTACAGCCCTCACGGTAGCATGGTCAGCAGAGTGGTCACGCCTTTGTGGGGGGATGGCTGGATTCCCATGAAAGTGTCTAATAGTTTTTTTCTGTAAGAACTCTTTCCAGTGTTAACGCAAGAGTCTGAAGGAAAAGCTGTTTATTTTTTCCACCATGGTAAAGTTTTCAAGATGGAGGATTTTGTGCTTTCTCAGAGACAAGCGGAATTAAAAAAATTAAATAAAATAAATTAAAATCAACAGAAAGTGAGTGAAAGACTACTTATAGTTGTTATAATGTGATAACATTAAATAACTTGTTCTGCTGACATTCCACAAGATTATACGTAACTACAAATGGATAAAATAATAACATGTAGTTCTTTACTAATTAAAAAATTGTAATCATTGGCAAAGAAAAAAACCTCACTGTTGTTGATTATTTCCCCATAACAACACAACCAGAATGTGGTTTATTCCTTCTTTAAATTAAGTCTCGAGAGCAAGAGGGTTAAATAGCTTTGTTTATCTGTTTTTCTGTTATTTCTGCCTCATGTTTTTGGATTGTTATCTTGTTAAAGGACTCACCCACATATCCTCATATGCGATTTTTTAAATAATGTTTTGTAGTTAACAGTAATACATTCAAGAGGAATAAGAAAATTAATATGTTGGAGAGAACTTGAGATTTCACGAATACAATCAAAACACTTGGTACTGGCCATTAGCAGGTATTCAGCACACAGGAGCAGAACAGACCACTGCACCAAACACAGGCAGAAAGCACAACATTAACATACCGCTTCTCCATTCATCACCCAGACATTTCTCAAGGTGCACACAGATCGCTCTCCTCACCATGCGTGAAGCGACTTGGACGCACACAGAGCCCTGGTCTCCAGGTTTAAGAGAGGGCCGTTAATAATGGAACGCGTTTACCTTGCAGCTCCCACACTTTGAGAGGTGCCATGTCATTTGTGCTGTCCAACAGATGCCTCCTCAATTCCCCTAACTGCTCCTGTAGTTCTGGATGAGGTTCCCTGCAGAGAGAGGATAATGGACATTAATCCTGCTGCGTTTGTATTCCATTTGGGGATTCAATCACAAAAAATACACTCACTGGGCACTTTATTAGGAACACTGATTAAGGTGTCAAAGTCAGCGCAAGTCTCGTTTGGGTCGGAGAGCACGTTGGAACTGGGCAGATCTCTCGCAGGCAAGTCTTTCTCTCTCCCTTTTTTGTTCTCGTTATCATCGGCAGGATCCTATTGGGATCTTTCAGGTGTCGGCTGATCAGAGCCACTGGGTGGGGGTTGTGGCGTCTCATCCTCCATTCCTGATTCTTCACCATCTCCCAAGGACTCATCAACATCAGGTGACACGCATATCCACGAACGGGTACGGTCCACAGAAGCTTCTTCTGCCAGGTCACTCAGGGTATCAATGGACAGAGGCTGGAGCTCGCTGACCTCATCCACAGCAACTGAATCCAGCTCCCCACTAGGTTGTTCTGGGAATGATAGGAAGCTCACGTCCAACATCAGGTTCCGATGCACAACCTTAGTCCTTCCGCTCTCATCCATGACTTTATAAATGTGCGTTTGAGGGTTCCGATACATGACAGTATAGATTATGGGTTCCCATTTGTCCGCCAACTTCCTCTTCCCTCTCTCTGCTTTGTTTGCGAGCAGGACTCAGTCACCGACATTCAAGCAAGTGCCACACACTCTATTGTTGTAACCATCAGCTTGATGCTGCTGCTCTTTCCTTGCATGTTGCTGAGCAATGCAAGCGGCTTCGTGGAGGTTTGCCATCAATTTCCCAGCGTAGGTCTTGTAGTCAATCACGACTGGGTCCCTCAGGACTTGACTGAAGACCAAATCCACCAGGAGTCTGGGAACTCGACCATACATTAAAAAGAATGGGGCGTATCCAGTCGTTTCATGAACTGTGGCATTGTAAGCCAAAGTCAAGGTTTGTATCTGTTGTGCCCAGTGTTATTTTGCTGCTAATGGCAAGGTGCGCAACATATTGCCAAGCGTTCTATTAAACCTCTCAGTTTGCCCATTTCCCATCGGATGGTATGCAGTTGTGTGTGACTTCGTGATCCCTGTGAGGCTAAGGAGCTCTGCTATGAGTTTACTCTCAAAATCGGCTCCTTGATCTGAATGTGTTCGCTCTGAGAAAACCATATATGCAGAACACATTGTCCCAAAGTTTCTTCGCGACTTGTTTTGCAGTCTGGTTGACACAGGGGACTGCATGAACCAATTTTGTGAAATGGTCCGTTATGACCAAGACATCCACCGCTCTTTGTTTGTTATCCTCAGCGCTCCAAAAATCTATACACACCAACTCCATGGGTGCAGAGGTGTGAATGCTTTCCAGGGCAGCTCGGGCAGCTGGTTCAGGGGTTTTTGCTAAGATACATCACTGACAGCCTTTCACATGTTCCTTGATGTCTCTTTCCATTTGTAGCCAGAAAAAACGCTGTCTGGAAAGGTATAGGGTTCTGGCTTGTCCTTGATGCCCTGCAAGGTCATGCACACCAGAGAGGGCCTTGGCCTTTAAGTCTTTGGGTAGGATGAACTGATACCTTTTCTGTCAAGTCGACGGTTCCTTGGTGATCCTATAGAGGATTCCATCCTGAACTTTCAGTTGACGCCACTGCTTACATAGTGTCCGTGCTCTAGGAGGTAACCTACTTCTCTCTCGTCTGGATGGTAGCTTGCCCTGCTCCACGAGCAACAGGACCTCCCCGATGACTGGATCCAATTCCTGGCTATGCCGAAGCTCCTCAATAGAGATGGCTGGGAGCGTGCCTTGTTCTGAGGGTGCCACTTGTGGAAGAATCTTGATAAATTGTACTGCTCTTGCCTCTGCAGCTCTCTCCCACTCAAGGTGAGCTTCACAGACAGACCTGACATCGGAGGAATCATGAGCCACCTTGTCCCTTGGAGAACCTGTGGTTCCCACAGCCTGAATAATCTGCTCGAAGACACTGAACCTTGCACCGGAAAACATCCTGAACTCCTTCCTCCTTTGTTCCCTCAGCTTCTGCTAAAAGATTCTCATACGGCTCACTGATCAACCTTTGGCCCACTGACCTAACAAAAGGATCTCTACTTAAGGTATCTGCCACAGTGTTTTTCGTCCCGGGGATATGTTTGATACTGAATGTGTAGGGGGACAGCTTGGCCACCCACCGCTGTTCACAAGCATCCAGTTTTGGTTTTGTCATTATATAGGTTAGTGGGTTATTGTCGGTCCACACCATGAATGCGTGTCCCTTCAACCAATGACTAAATTTTTCACAAACACTCCACCTGAGCGCAAGGAACTCCAGACGATGAGCCGGATACCTCTTTTGTGAGCCAGTGAGGGTCTTACTCGCAAAGGCAATCGGACGTGCTTTGGTTTCACCTTCCGGTATCTGGGACGAAAACTGCTCCGAGGCCATCAAGAGAACCGTCGATGGATAGGATAAGGGGTTTGGAGAAGTCCGGGTGAGTCAGGACTGCACAGTTCAGAAGCTTCTCCTTGAGGGTGAGGAAAGCGGAGTCACAGTCATCAGTCCAGTCTGTGGGCTTGAGCCTTCTGAAGACACCGGGTTTCTGATTTAACTTTCCCACCTTCCCCCTCTGTTTTTGACCAGCTGTAAGGGCAAAAAGAGGCTTTGCTATGGAGGAACAGTTGGGTATGAAGTGCTGATAGTACAACACCATCCCCAAAAATGACTTTACCCTCCGAACTGAAGTTGTGCAGCCGTCATCCTCCACTAAATCCTTCTTTGACATGTTCACAGTAACTTCTACTTTCTCTGGATCAACCGCTACCCCTTCACCATCAATAATGTGTCCGAGGAATTTCACAGACCACAGCAACAGATGGAATTTTTTTTGGCTCAACTTCAGGTTGTGCTCTCTCAGCCTCTGAAAAACGACCTCCAGTCTATCGAGGGCCTCTTGCTCGGATGGGGCAAACACCAGGAGGTCATCGAGATAGCATAGCAAACTACTGAAGTTTAGGTCACCAAAGACACTTAGCATCATCCTTATGAAAAATGCCGGACTGTTACAAAGGCCCTGTGGCATTCTGTTATATTTGTGCAGGCCCAGTGGTGTTGTGAAGGCAGTGAATCTCTTGTCTTCCTCATGCATGGGCAGGTTATAAAAACCTGATGTTAGGTCCATGGTGCTGAAGAGAGTGTTTCCACCAAGGTCTGCTAAACAGTCCAACTGATGAGGCAGGGGATGAGCATCTTTGATGGTCCTTGCGTTCAGCCACCTGAAGTCTGTGCATATCCTGAGGTCAACATTCTCTTTCCACACCATCACGAGTGGGGAGGCAAATTCACTCACAGACTTCCAAATGATTCCTTGCTCCTCCATCTCAGTGAGGACTTGGCATAGCTTTTGGTAGTGGGCTGGAGGCACTCTGCGATACGGAAGCCGGAAAGGACGGTTCTCGGTAAGCCGGATTTTATGCACAAAACC
Organism: Ictalurus furcatus; assembly: GCF_023375685.1. Taxonomy (NCBI): domain Eukaryota; kingdom Metazoa; phylum Chordata; class Actinopteri; order Siluriformes; family Ictaluridae; genus Ictalurus; species Ictalurus furcatus. The sequence goes on from NC_071279.1 coordinate 2,088,837, forward strand.
CTTGGCTTCTCCACAATCTAGGTGGTGTTTTGAGAACACATCCTGGTATTGTTCTAGCATTCTCACCAGTTGGATCTTGGTGGACGGGCTAACTTTGCAGCAATCGACGTTGACATCCTCCAGACCAACATTCTGCAGACTCTGTTGTGTTCCATGACATACAATTATATTATTAATAACAATTAGCTTTTTAACTTAATAAATATTAACACAAATAATGATTATATTGATGCACATTTATCAACTGGCACATAATAAAAAAATGTATACATTCCATTAAAAAAAGAATACACAAACACCACAATTACAATTACAAATACACTGTACCACAATGACCCAATACAATGAACTTGACTAAAATAATACACTTACTGAACATGGTAATGGGAGTACAAAACACCTACACATACCTATTTAGAGTTCAAAGAGAGCAAAACGTCGTCATACAGGGTTTATCTTCTACACACCTATCATGAGAACATAACATAAGCGTGTACCTCGATAAGAAGATAAAATGGCGACCGCTAGCACACACGCGACAAAAACGTGCTAATTTGCTCATCTTTCACAGACTCATTTTACTAGTAAAATACGCAGCGAAAACGACACGGTCCGTCTATCCTAATAATACTATAAATGATTAAACAGGGTTGTTCACTTGAAACGACTTTTAAAGCTTAAAGTTCAAACTTTATGATCGCGCTGGCTTAAGTACATACCTCTCTCAGTCAAACTCAACGCCGCCTGACGAGAAAGCGGAAATGACGCGATACATCCGCTACCAATTAGTAAAGAGTGCTATAACACGAATAAAGTACTCCCAACACCAAGAACAGCAAACTATTAAATAACCGGGAAGGATTTTGGCGAAATTAATACACTTTACAGAGCAACACATGCCATAAAATAACACAAAAAATAAAAAATAAATACATTTTATTTCCTATTTTTTCCTATATCTGTTACACAAGTACAGTATACAGTACAAAATATTGTGGTTATAATCACATTGATCTAATATTTCTCATTAAAATATTATAATGCTAAAAACAAATATTGGATTATTAAGCTTATTTCTAGGCATTTTTTTTTAAAGCTTGAAACTACTCTATTGCCAGATTATTTTTTTTTTAACTAGAAGTAAATGCTTGAAATATATCTCACAGTATAATTTCAAGCTTGAAATGAGTATGTATAAATAAATAAATAAATAAATGAATGAATCTAAGAATAGGCATGATAATCTTCTATTGGTTATATCCTAATCTCATAATGATTAATATTAGATAAATGACCTACAATCAAGATAATTGTACATTTTTGTCTGTGTAAAAAAAAAATTCAGCATACCTTGAGCAAGATGTAAGTCTTGCACAGGGCAGATACTATTACAGTTTTAATGGAAATGTATATAAAATATCAGTAGTAGTATCAGTAGTAGTAGTTAGGGGGTGATATGACAATATAATATCAATATGACAATATTTTTTTATGACTTTTTTTTTAAATGCTATTCAAAATCACAGACCATATGAGAGATTTCTTTGAATAATTCACTGCGATTGGTCCATGACATAATATCATTTTAGAGCTTTTCCACTGTATACTGTGGCACTGCTCGGCAAATTACCCATGATCCTCCGTGTTGACACTTTATCCACTGCTAAGCCAGCTGTGTTGTACTTATGTACTTACATTCAATTTGACAATCCTTCTTATCTATAGGTACGGTGTGAGCCAGGCCAGGACAAAAGTGACGCATGCACTAGACCAGAATACGGACAGTCTTGAGTTCACATTTGCTGCCGAGCCGGGTCGAGCCACACTTCTCATAGAGAATCGCTATAAGTAGAAGAATACTCCACTATATGCAGCTGGCGGAGCCTTATTACTACATAATGGGCCTCCTTTACAGGTGCACGGTGGCTTAGTGGTTAGAATGTTCGCCTCACACCTCCAGGCTTGGGGGTTCGATTCCCACCGTGGCCCTGTGTATGTGGAGTTTGCATGTTTTACCTGTGATGCGGGTTCCCTGTACCCTCCGGGTACTCTGGTTTCCTCCCCCAGTCCAGTCCAAAGACAGGGACATGACATTGGCGAGTCCAAAGTGTCCGTAGTGTATGAATGGGTGTGTGAGTGTGTATGTGATTGTGCCCTGTGATGTATTGGCACCCTGTCCAGGGTGTACCCTGCCTTGTACCCCATGCTCCCTGGAATAGACTCCAGGTTTCCCCGTGACCCTGAAGGAAGGATAAGCGGTATAGACGATGGATGGGCCTCCTTTACCAAACTGAACATATGTTAATCGTTCATTTGCCAAGAAATGTATTCATGAAAATCTAGTTTGTTTTGGAAAACCTTCATATCCTACGGAATCTCCTGAGTTTGTGTAAATTTATGTTTAAGTAGACTCACTAATGCAAACCTCAATTTACCTCAGTGTACTACAATTTTCTTTTTCTTTCGTTCTTCTTTTTCTGATTTAGCTCGCGGTGTCATTGCGTTACATAATAAAGCGACTTTCAGCTCAGGTTTGAAACAGCAATAGATGACAAAAGTCCGATGTCAAAGATGTCTGCTTGTATTGACGTGGGAAGCGTTTGCCTACTTTCTTTGAGACTATTAGCAAAGCTAATGAATATTAACAAACCTTGAGGGAATGCTTACTGAATGATAACGACTAGAGTGAGCTGAAGAGGCAGAAAAAGGGGCACTTGATTTATTAAAAACAAATAGGCATTCTTATTAGAGTAAAAGCAATCTGACATGTATTCCCTAAACACTCAGGACTCATACAACATGCCCTGAAAGGAAAATGATCTAGGCGCTTTAAGTGAGCCGACTTTTCTTAAATAAGTATACCATTTGCAACACTGTAACGAATCAGAAGCTTAGACTTCTTGCCGTGGCAATGGAAGAGTAATTGGCTATTTGATTGCATGTTTGGGCTCCAGGCTCCAGACACAAATACTCAGCAGTTGAACAAACACTCTCTTGCGTCTCAGTCTCTCTGACCTCCCACCTCGAACACACACTCGGCTGTGCCCCAGCACTGCTTGTTCAATAACATCACGCTACACGCTGCCAAACAAGCAGAGGCTGAGTCCGCACTCTTGTCTACAGCAAAAAACCCGAAGATAAGAATGAACAGGGACGGATACCTGAACGGTTTTAATATGTGTAGCCAAGGACCCGCACGCAAGGATACTTACAGTGTTAGCAAAAAACAGACTTGAAAAATCAGTCATCGGTCTGATCGGTCATCTTGACAAGAACGAGGCGTGCTGAGAGGCAATTTATGGTATTTTGCACAATTTCTTCTTGGCATTTGGATCAAGATTTCTAAAAGATGCAAGCTTTTAGAACAAGTCATTGTTTGGGGAGTCATTTCACAGGATAACAATAATATGGTTAAACCGGGTCATAGAATTAACCATGATCCACCCTAAATGTGTTTAAACCTCATGCTATAATTGTAACATGCTTTTAAACAATGGTTTCTTTACTGGTGGTCTGTAATCATCGGGTCTTTGTACAGTCTAATATGTCACTGAGGTGGACTACAGGGCTTGCAACCACAGGCAATACTCTTTCTTTCTCTCTCTCTCACTGTTTCTCCATGTCCCCACTTTCCATTCACTCCTACACACACATTCACATGCTTCTAGTAATAGTTAGTGGTATGGCTCAGAGTGCAGTGCTCAGATGAAGACTAGGCCTCTTTTGCATGGCCAGTGTGTACAGTGTGGCAATTCTAAAATGCCTTGTGTTTATGTTAGTGCTGCTGGCTCGATGGCCCACACACAGCTGGAGGACTCTGGCACATAGGCGAGACACGCACAGAGAGGGGCCAAGCAGAAAGCGTGGCAAATTAGGCCTGCTGCCAGTCAGCTGTCTCTGCCACCTACCCCTAGGTCTTGATGCAACGGTCTGCGCCTCCCAGCATGGAGGTGCCAGCCTGAGTTTGGGCTTTTTTCAGCGTTTTATGTAAAGCTTATGTAAGGGCTGTGTGGGACACATGCTAACTCTTCCATCACCACCTCTAGAGGCTGCCTGCTTAGGGAGGAAATCGAGCATTAATTGTGTCCTTCCTTCCTTTTCCCCTCCATCTGGTTTGCTGTCTGAGTCCATTTCAGATCTGTGACTCAGTAGCATGTAGCAGCTTCTGCAGAACTGATCCAAAGCCTCTGACGTCTAGAGAGACAAAACCGCAAGCTCACAGATGCAGTGATAAGTACCGCCCTGGCATAACAGGCTGTTTTTTTCCTCCATACACAAACACTCCAACCACATGAATCAGCAGCTCAAAGGCACAGATTCAGGGGGTATTACTCACACGCACCCATGGCTGTGATGTACACACATACTATAACAATCTGTACGCTATAAAGTGTATTCTATATGAAGAACCTATTCAGAGTAATAGAATAGGATTGAACAGTTTCCTCCGGCATGTGTGTGAGTGTGTGTGTGTGTGTGTGTGTGTGTTTTGTGTGGGTGGAAGTGAAACTGTAGGTGCAGAGAAGATCAAAGAGCTGCAGAAATCTAAAAATCTGAAATCGGATTTGTGCTTTGATTGTGAACCGGGCTGTACTTCATAAACAACTGACCAGGTGTTTCAACGCATTGCCACTTGAATAAGAGAGAGAGAAAAGAGACATGTTTCAGTGTTTCATTGTTTCAGTGTTTGCGCAGGTGACTGTATGTAAATACTGCATGCTAACTCCACGGTTAGATCAGGATTAGAGTATGTTTACACGACAGCGACGGTCCTCATTCGTAAGTCGCTTTGGATAAAAGCGTCTGCTAAATGGATAAATGTAATGTCATGTAAATGGACTAAAAACGGAAAAAAGTTTTCCCTTGGCGTCGTTGAAAAGTTTCACGTACGGACGACGACGTCGTCAAAACGGTCCCCGTTCACACGGATCCGCGAAAACGTGTAAAAACGCTGCGTGTATTATGCAGGATTTTGACATGCGGAAGTTTTCCTTCTATTCACGCTCGTCAACAACGCCACTGGTAAAAATTTCCCACCGACTGCTTGTCCTCCCAGGTCTTACCCAAACGCGCCTTTTCAATACCCCTCGTCGGCGTAGATGCGGGGTGATAACTCGCCGTGTGTAACAGATGCGTCTCCGCTGGTCGTCGTAGTGATGCAGTAAATCTACACTTTTCTGGAGAAGTGTCAATAAACTCAAAATCTTGAGCAGCACAAACACAATCCTGTCGTTTTGAACGTCCCGCGTGTTGTTTTGATGTACTCGTAATAGACGGAACGCGTAATGCGCGTGTGCATGACGTGATCGTTTTCACAGATTGGCGTTTTTGTATGTTTACACGGAGACGATAACGGCGCCGTTTTCAAAAACTTGCACTCCGAAACCCGTTTATATCGTTTTCCCTTTTCCGTTTTTATAATGAGTCTTTATTGATGACGTATACATTACAGAACAGTGAAATTCTTTTCTTCGCATACCCCAGCATGTTAGGAAGTTGGGGTCAGAGCGCAGGGTCAGCTATGATACAGCGCCCCCTGGAGCAGAGAGGGTTAAGAGCCTTGCTCAAGGGCCCAACAGGGGCAGCTTGGCAGTACCGGAGCCTGAAACCCCCGACCTTCTGACCAGTAACCCAGAGACCTAATCGCCAAGCCACCACTGCCCCACCCCCGCCCCGCCCCCGCCCCCCGTCAAGCCACCACTACCGTCTTTTTTTTTAAAAAATATAGTTATTTAGTGCATTTTGCACATTATCGTATACACGGCCCCTTAGTGTACCCAAAGTTATGTTCAATAGTTAAATCTATAAAAAATACATCATATACTGTAGAAACCAAAGTAGTCACTATCTGTCGCAACCATTGTAAAGAATGGGCCCCTCACAGATTCTCAGGTGTTCATGTCCCTCAGCAGCATTGAGGCACTCAGGAACATGAGAAGCTTTTTAAAAAGGGCTACTCTGTTTAAGGCAAGCTCAGCAGAGACCTTGGACAAAAGGGGTACGTGCCCCTCTCCCCTCTCCCTGTCTTTCCTTCTGTTTGCCTTTCCTATACTTTTCTATTATGGGTTGAGCTCAGGCACCTAGTTCCAGCCTGCAGCTCATTTTTTTTTCCCCCGTTTGGATCAAATTTCCCAGCACAGTTGCTGCAACAGAAAAGACTTATGAACACCAGTGCATGCTTACATAAAATTCCTGCTTGGCCTTAAAGACCTAAACAGCCTCGAAAAAAAAACAACAAAAAAAAAACATTTTGGCTGAGAAACAACAAGGCTCAGATGCAGACATGAAAAAGAATGCTCGAAAGCCAAGAGACATGAGACACCATGTTTGTTTAGGAACACGACACTGCTAGTTCACCAAGGTCATCTCAACTAGCTGATCAAACGTGGAATGCATTCTCTCCCCAACTTAATGCTGGTAAAATATCTCATTTTGTCATCTCGCTTCCTGGTCCCGGCATGTCTGACTGGGGATAGTGTCATAATGAGGCGGGACTGTACTAAACGAAATCTACACCAGCTCGTCTGCTCTGAAATAAAAAGCATTTAAGACCGGACAAAAAACATCAAGCTAAGGATTTCCTTTCCAATTTGAACAAACCTTTTCCAATTTGGTGATTGTGGAAAAATTTAGGAATGTTAACTACACAATCAAGACGGCGATGACGTCAAGCATTCGCCAGCACGCACGTATATGCATCGAGTGGTGTGTCGATATAAGCTGACAGCCTCTGGAGGACTCCAGGAACACCATCAATCACTCATTCAGCCTCCCGTTGATGCTGGTGGCCAACATGAGGAATAACAGATGAGCCTTGTCATTTAATAATACACAAACGTTCTGCTGCCATTGGCATAAACACAGTGCAGCTCTGGAAAATGAAACTGATTTCCTCATTAATCCGGTGTCTTGAATATATGACAGAATTAAAATCATTTTATGATGCCTACGGGCTCAAAGCCAAAACTGTCACCAGAATCCCATGTGGTGAGAAGTACATATTTGATGTTGATACACTTTCTTCCTCGGAAGTAACGCAGTATAGTTCATTTATTCTGCATTTTAAGTATATTTTTACTTTCACCTCATACTCTTGACGTTTTTTGACTACGTATCTACTTTCTACTCGTTACAGTTCTCTATCATCATCTACACCACCAAAACACTTTATTAGGAACACCACATTAATATTGGTTGGAACAAGCCTCTTTCTTTATGGCACGGATTCCACTAGGTTTTTTTTAGAGATTCTGGTCCATGTTGACATGATTGCATCATATAACCGCTGCAGATCTGCCAGCTACACTTTCACGCTCCCATTCTACGCCGTCCTGAAGGTGCTCTATTGGATTCAGATCTAGTGACTGGGGAGACTATTAAAGTACACCGAACTCACTGTAATTCTTCTTCTTTTCGTGTCGAGGTTCCACTTCATAGTGGAACCACACACAAGGTTTCTCACACACAAGGTTTTTTTCTGCCTGCAGAACTGAAGCTCACTAGATGTTTTTGTTTCCTGCACCATTGTGTGTAAACTCTACAGAGCGTTGCGTGTGAAAATCCCAGGAGATCGGCACACAAACCAGCCCATCTGGTCCCAACAAACATGGCATCGTTGTTGTCTCTCAGATTGCATTTTCTCCCGTTCTCATGGCTTTCGTGGTCGATTTGATAATGGCATGAATACGCCGCCGTACAGGCGTTCCTAATAAACTGACTGAGACTTGTGAATATTTGTGACTTTTTAGCAATGGTGAAATCTGAAATTTTACAGAATGTATACTTGCGAACGAGATCTCATCTCCATCACTGTAGTCTCGCTGTTGGTACGTCCATCCATCCATGCATTTTCCATACTGCGTATACTACACAGAGTTGCAGGGAGCCTGGAGATTATCCCCGGGAACTCGGTGCACAAGGCACGGGACACCGTGGATGGGGTGCCAACGCATCGCAGGGTACAATTGCACACACTAAGGACCATTTGGAAAAACCAATCAGACTATAACGCATGTCTTTGGACTGGGGGAGGAAACCAGAGTACCCGGAGGAAACCCTCGAAGCACGGAGAGAACGTGCAAGCTTCACACACAGAGGACAGAGGCGGGATTCAAACCCCTAACCCCAGAGGTGCGATGCAGACAAGCATTCAGCTAGTTCGTGTTGTCAGGGGTATTATCATCCTAGCTGACCCTTGAGACATTAAGTATAAATCTGCATATGTTGTAGTTAGCCTTAGCTAAAGTTTTTACATGTCCCTAGGTTCCTTGAGCGGAAAATGGCATTACTTCACCCTAAATACCTAAATCAGTGTGTGCTTCGAGGCAGTTTTTTTTTTCCCTCGTTGGAATCTTTCTTGCACTTTTACTTTAATACATTACATAATAATGGTTTAAACTTGCCTGTTTAACACGAGGGAAGAATTTGAAGCTGTACTTCAATATTTACCAGAGTATTTATTTAGATGAGTATGTGCACTTTTGCACCTTGTGGTGTATTTTTTTTTATTATTATTATTTATTTTTTTGCCACCTCTGTTCCTGGGATTAGTTCGAAAGAATGGTCTCAATCAGAAGTCGAGCTTAATCGACACAGCGCAGGAAGCAGACGGCTCACTTAGCAGGAGAGTTTCAGCTATTAACGTGTGCATGGGTTAGGGTTTGTAGTGGGGGAAGGGAAGGGTAGAGAAAGGAAGGGAAAAGGGGCAGTCCAGACAGTTCAAAAAATCACTTAACTAGCCAATGAATTGTTTCACTCACACACACACACACACACACACACACACACACACACACACACACACACACACACACACACACACACACAGTGCATTGCACAGCTTGCACATGCATTTGAGAGAAAGCAGGAAAAGTGGACGGTGAGATGGTGAGACGGGTTACTCTGCATTAATTATACCAGAGCTGGATAACTCTTCGGTCCATAGACGCATGGGTTCTTATACTCCACCATCTTTTATTAACATCATATTCTGGGTTATTGCCTATTTTTGGCTTTGAATGATTTTCCTTTAGACATAGACCGCAAGAAAGCATTTCGACAGCTGGTGATGTCTCCATTCTCAATTGGACTGAACATTGGGAGACAGATTCCTTATCCCCCCTCCCCCTCATTTCTGTGACTTAGACTTAAATATCCTATACGTGCAAGATTGTAGACCCAGTGTGTGTGTGTGTGTGTGTGTTTGTGTCCCTCCACACATAATTAGTGTTAAATCTCTGGCATGCTGTCACAGTTTGCCAAAACAAGAAAAGCTCACCACGCTATACCTCCACATTAATGAGTGCACAATGCACGAAAAAAAAAAAAAAAAAGAGAAATCTTTGCGAAGTTTTCCATGTATGCTATCTCTCAATACCATAAACACTTACACCCCCACATACACACACATATCCTATGAAGTAAACTGCACAAATGTATGCCCTTGTCCTCTGGCACAAGTTACGAGAGAAAACATCTTGCAGAGGGAAAGAGAGAAGTTTACACGAAGGGAGAAAGCATCTCAACAGAATCAATTCAGTCAATGAATAGCTAAAAGGGTTGTCCTGCAGTGGAAGGTTAAAGAAGAATAGATTATGTTGTCAGATTATAAAAAATATATGCAACAATGCGCCAAGATGATCATCTATACAACATATACTGGATATATAGCACTGGATTGAGGTTTAGGTTTTGAGTTAGATCTTATAATGAAGCAGGTATTGAGTATTCATGTTTATGGAGAATAAAGAATGCAGGCCTTTGCAACGTTATTCTTATTGGAAGGCTTTTCATGACTGATTCTGAAGTCTTCCAGTAATGGATTTATTCTACAGTGTACTTCGACACACAGTGGTGCAGCCATATTCTCAGGGGTCTACCGCGGCTTAATGTCAGTTGTGTAATTCTAATCATTCACTGGCACTCAGAAGCCAAAATTATGCGAGCCATGCTGGAATAAATCCAGAAACAATAAAAGCCTAGCTGTGAAATTACAACAGCTGGGCTGTCTGCTCTGGAGTTCTAAGTAAAAGCCACACACCAGGGCAAAGAAGAGATGGCAGGGGAGTGCTGCTAGGTTATGAGTGATTGGCATTGATGGCTTTGGTCAATAAAAGCAATAACAGTGTTTACTCTGTGGGTTAGAACTCCAGCGGCAACAGCATCTGTGAGCTCTTATCAGCGCATGGGCTCGGCAGGAAACAGCAGAAAGCCCGGCTTATCTGTGTTTTGGTCTGGACCTCTGAGGATGGGAGGTTTCAGTTTTGGGTCAGGTTTGTTTTGAGAGAGGAAGGGAAGCAGAGAAACATGACCTGAGGAGCACTGATGCAGTCAGGCTGGAGAATGCAGTGAAGGGTGGAGAGTGGATATTTTGAGGTCAGAAGGGACGTTTGCTAATACAGCAGTGCTAACAAGGTTCACATGAGAGCTCGAACAAAAGCATTATATGCAACCTGGAGTAACACGGTTATGAGCGACAAGCTTCTTACAAATCATACATTTTCATTAGATTATTAAATGATAAATGACAGAAATAGAAACGATTATATCTATTCCTGTGCAATTTGTCTAGTTTGGGATGAGCAAATCACCTCTGTTGATTCAACATCTCTACTTGGCAAGTTCCCTTACAGGAAATGAAGTATATTTGAAAATGCTAAGAGATTAACTATGAATGAGGGTGAGGTCTCACAATATTAGAATGACTGTAAAATAAAACAAACAAACAAACAAACATTCAAAGATGTCCCCAGACTACTTCCTGAGAGACCCAATGATGCAAGAACATCTGCTGGTTTTAGCTCTTATATACACAGTATATATGTGAAGATATGACGGTAATATGCAAAAGTTACACGTGTGTGTTATCTATAATGGTGATTTTTTTTTTTAAAAATACAATTTTGCGGATCAATGACCTTCATATTGAAGCCAAGTAGGAATTATTGTCATTCCTCTTCCTCACTGAAAGATGTTATGTTATGTTATATAGGGGAATTATATGAATGAAAATATAATTCAACTAAAAACATTGTGGAAAAAGTGACGGATGTCCTGTAACACAAAAAGTAACAAGGTGACTGATGGTGCAACGTCAATAAATACAATAAATAATACAATAAATACAGACAACAGACTAGACAATACAGTACACATTAAATGCTACACAACAAACATCAGTGTTATTTGATAGTGTTAATAGAGCAGCAGCATGTTTAAAGGGACTTTTGCGTGTCAGTTTGGTAAATATCATGTCTCCCTTTATGTCTCTCTTGAGTACTGAGTGTAGTGGGGAGAGGAGGTAGCTAGCGGTCTGTTCATGTATGTGCAAGAATATATACATTCAATCTACCTATAAACTGTATATATATAATATATATATATAGCCCTAAAACAAAGAGCCATAACTATATTTAACCGTGGGCATGAGGGACTTTTCCATATATCTACCTCTCTGTGTGCTCCAAAACCACCTCTGGTGTTTATTACCAAAAAGCTCTATTTTGGTTTCATCTGACCATAGAACCCGATCCCATTTGAAGTTCCAGTTGTGTCTGGAAACTGAAGACGCTCGAGTTTGTTTTTGGATGAGAGTAGAGGCTTTTTTCTTGAAACCCTTCCAAACAGCTTGTGGTGATGTAGGTGACTTCAGATTAACTAACTTCTGCAGTTCTCCAGCTGTGATCCTTGGAGATGTTTTATCCAATCGAACCGTCCTCTTCACAGTGCGTTGAGACGATACAGACACACTTCCAATTCTAGGTCGATTCATAACATCTCCAGTGGACTGGAACTTCTTAATTATTGCCTTGATGGTGGAAATGGGCATTTTCAATGCTTGTGCTATTTCCTTATAGCCACGCCCCATTTTGTGAAGCTCAACAACCTTTTGCCGCACATCACAGCTATATTCCTCGCTCTTACCTGTTATTATGAATGACGAAGGGAATTTGGCCTGTGTGTTACCTCATATTTATACCCCTGTGAAACAGGAAGTCATGGTTGAACAATTTCCTGTTCCTACTCAATTCAATTCAATTCAATTTTATTTGTATAGCGCTTTTTACAATAGACGTTGTCTCAAAGCAGCTTTACAGAAACATATAAACACAGGATAGAGATTTTAAGTGTGTGAATTTATCCCTATTGAGCGAGCCGGTGGCGACGGTGGTGAGGAAAAACTCCCTGAGATGAAATGAGTAAGAAACCTTGAGAGGAACCAGACTCTCATCTGGGTAACAACGGATAGTGTGAAAGTAAAAGCTAGTTCATTATGGTTTTCACATGAAGTCTTTGTTGAACTAGTCCACTCTTCACCAAAGGAGACCTGAGTGCAAAATTGTATGTAGTAATTGCAGTCCCAAGGCCATCGCAGCAACCGTAGTCCTAGTCACCCATTTGTACTAAATAAAATGTAAAATGTCAATTGCACACCTATATTCCAGGTTTTTTTTTTTTTTTTGATATTGTTGTGTTTGCAGTTGTTTGATATCCATGAGAGCAGAGTATTTTTTTTAAACAAAAATATCAAAAGGTTAAACAATAAGGACAATTTTTCACAGCCTTCTTTGCTCATATTTACTAAGGGTGCCAATATTAGTGAAGGGCACTGTATGTCCACATATATAATGTATATATATGAGCACACGCAAAATCTAAATGTCAAAAAACAATCCTCAAGGACCCAATATCATGTAGTAAGTGCAAAAAAGTGTTCAAGGGGAGAATATGGTCGTATAAATGTCACGTTCTAAAGTAAATGAAGTAAAGAGCGAATCGGGAAGAGATCACGTTTTTGACGTTTCAATTTCCCCACGACATCCTGCCATTCCAATCGGAGACATTTTTCCCATGTCTATAGAACAAGCCTTAATAGAGGTGCAGGAGGTTACATGCATCAAGAATCATTTCCTGGTTTATTTACGGCTAATCTCAGGCGCTATATTCAACCTAGGAGATCAGCTTGGGAATGTTTTCTGTTTTGGGGCTGCAGTCACCATGTAGATGATGTTTCCACACTTCAGAGACTGTACAATGACTATTCTTTATCTAGGAGCTGGTTTCATATGTGCCAATCAACAGAGTTAAGCTTTATTATAGCTTTAGTAAACGAAAACTTGCTCCGTACTTCGAAATGCACGTAGTCAGACAACAGTAACCAGCTTTAACGGAGACTGGATCTGGCAGGGAAACATGTGGTATGCTTTCTGCAGAGCACGCACACACAAACAGATCGTCACAGGAGATCAGCTAAGGTGACACGGCTACATGTAGTATTTTGAATCTCAGCCCCAAATGGTACACTACGATAAAATAGCCAATCACTCAACAATGGCAACATTGGCGAGGTGATTTTTTTTATAACGTTGGGGGCGGGACACTTTAAATTCTAGAGAGAATTTGATTGGACAGAAAATCTGATGAGGTGCAGAATGATGTCATCGCAATTGTTGATCCTATATTTGGTAGAGTAAATTTTGAAGGCATATATATTATATTTTGTCACTGTTTCAGCGCGCACAAGCTTATAAATAACCTTAAGGCCGACGTATTCATACTAAAACTCCCATTTTGATTTCGTGGAGACGTTAACTTAAGGACGAGCACAGATCGGGAGTCATGATCTGTAGCTTTGAACAATGTAGAATCGTCCAGTAGTCCCGAAGAAGCATTTATTTTTCATTTTCATCGACCTTCGGTAACCGCTTTATCCCGGCCATGGTCACTGGAGCCTATCGCTAGGAACACTAGGCATGAGGCAGGAGTACACCCTGGATTGGATGCCAGTTCATTGCAGAGCTCCATGCATACACCTTCATCGTGACAATTCAGAGAGACTGGCATGTTTTTCAGAGGTGGGAAGAAATCTGGAGAACCCACATTCACAGAACCACCACAGCGACCCGAGATCAGAGTCGAACCAGAGACCCAGGAGCTGTGATGTGGCAGTGCTAAATGCCGCACCACCAACACTAAAGAAACAATCTCTTAAATATTAAATGGTACCTACATAACCGTTCTGCTTTGATAAGGCTTTCTGGATTTGTCCTACAGAAGAATTATTCCTGGAAGAACTTGAACAGTGGTCTCCTCCTCCTTGCCCTGGTCTATGACTTAAAGCGGACCTTCCATTGCGGACAGTATAGAAAGTGCACGAGTCTGTCAACAAACAAGACAATGTTGCTGTGAAACTAATTCACAAGTCTCCTACACAGTAAAAGACTAAAGCACACATTCTGAGCAAGCAACATGCTGTGAATAATCGTTACTTAAAAGCTCGGTGTTCCTGTAGAGTTTTGGATCGCCTCCCTCGAACGCCTTTAGAAATGAATCCCAACTCAGTGCAACTGTTTCGTATCCGTGTTTTTTTTTTCTTTCTTTTCCTTCCCCTCCTATAATTTCTGCTTGAGAACAAACAAACCCACTGCTAAAATAATTGCAACTTTAAAGATCTTTCTTTTTTTTTTTTTCTTTCCGAATCAAAAACCAATTTGTGCAGTGTTTACTGATGGCATTAACAGGCCAGATGCTTGCTGAGCCTATCTAAGTGAGCGTGCCAGTTTCTGGTTCTGGAGGCAACAGCATACGGTTTTGCTTGCGAATCTTGTAAACAGATCTGTTTGGGTTTAGGCAGTGCTACGGAAAGATGTGCAGGCCGCTTCACACCAGCCCACCATCTGGGTGTGCACAGAAAGTAGTTAGGATGATGATACAGACACACTTTCTGCAGCACAAGCGTCAATAATTTGCCTCGCTTGTTATTTTCTGTCATCGTCTTTCGAGGCAGCAGAGCAACTAATAAAGGTGCTGCAGAAAGGCTGTAAATGCGAGTGCGAGGGGGGGAGGAAAGGCACCCGGCCGAGTGCCGAACTTGTGTAGACACCGCCAAATCAGCTTAATTCAGATCGTTTACAAGCTGCGCGTATCGAAAGCTTCTTTCGCACCGAATACGGTCAGGTACTCAGGTCAGATATTACATGTAACACTACACTGTCAATAGCGATCTGTATTACATTATTTACGTTTTGCAGCTTTTACTTTACAAACCCATCCTAATTAGGACTCTATATACGTTTAGACCGTCTGTCTAATTCCAGATAAACGCACCTGAAAATGTTCCTTCACCCCAGGTCCTGGGGATATTCTCATTGAATAAGTGCATGATTATTAATGGGGCAGTTTGGACGAGGAAAGGTAGGATAGATGTATCAAGGCTGTTACCAAGGATATTGGGTTATTCAATAGCTCGTGGAGATTTTCATGCCTTGAGAACATTTAATGAGGAGAAATCTTCTTTGAAGACCAGATAGGAAAAGAAAGGCTCAGACTACACTGTCAGATCCTCCTCATCATAATTAACTCTTTAGCTTCCTGTCCTAATCAAGCAATAGGATAACCACTGGTATGACTTAAATAACCCACCAAGGCAGCAGTTCCTGAACAACCTCCAGATCAGTGGAGGGAAAAGACACATAATGGACCGTGTCGCGGTTGAGATGCCGTGTGAACATATAGCCCAAAAAAAAAAAAAAAAAAAAAAAACATTCGCTCCAAAACAAATACCAACAGAATTTGAATCAAATTGGCAAAGATCCTTGAAGCATTTATACCGATGTTTTCAAGCAGCGTACCTAAAAGCAAACTGCCTCAGAGCTTCCTTGGCTTTATATTAGCGAGTGGGTCTTTCAAAGAACATGTTATCATGGAAATGTGGCCCTGTGGATGAGCAGGAAGGAGAAGAAAAGCAACACTCCTAACAGAGGCCCTTTCAGTAGTAATCTGAGCGGTAATACACACTCACAAAAAGAACAGGGGAAAGGATAATCAAAGCCATACAAGCATGGCAGCCATCCAAAAAAAAAAAAAAAAAAAAAAAAAGACTTTCCACCTATAGATTAGCATATAGGGCAAACAAAAGCAGGAATGTGTCCGTATGCTGTTCGAAATCCGTCCTCATATCCGATATGAAAATCAGAGTAAAAGCCACCATATATAATTATGTTTTGATTGCATTTTAAGGTGATACGATAGGTAGATGTTTGATTTCATTTTATTTAGATATAAATAGCATGCTACCTATTATTAGTTATATTTACCAATGGGGGGGGAAAGAACATTGTGAACCAATTTTGAAGATTATAATCTAAAGCACAAAGCTTTTTCATAGGAGATATTTTTATCTGAAAGAAGGAGAAAAAGGTTTCCCTGATGATGGAACCTGCGAATTTGATTCCTGTAAGTCGAGAGGCCGTCACAGGGAAACATCTGCATGGATACGCTGGAGTCCAGGGTCTGCTGAATGAATGAAGAGAGGCTTTTAAAAAATAATAAAAATCAAGCGTCCCGGCAGGAGAAGCTTGACCAATCAAGAGTGACCCCTTAAGAGTGCAAGATTTGATTGTTTTATATAAATGTTTTTTAAAAAATAAAAAAAATTTAAAAATGGAGGGGGCGGGCATTCAACACACACACACACACACCACACGATGGCCTTGATTGCACTCAATCACTTATCACACACACACACACACACACACACACACACACACACACAATAAAGCAGACATACATGCTATCAGTTCCAGCTGATTTATTTGTCAAGATACAGACTTCAGCATGACGACATGTAACGCATTTTTCCTTTGCTACAAAAAAACGCAGATGGTCCATTTCAAGAGTATATTGCACAAAATAATGAAAAATAAAAATGCCATTAAGATGGTAAAAATGCAAATCAATCAATGTTTGTTTCTTTTTTTTTTTTTCTTTTTTCTTCTTCTTCTTTCCTTTTTTCGAGTTTCACACCTGCTATTTGGGACCCATTCACACTGATATACATAAACTCCTAGCTTTTACTATAATACAGAACATATACAATCTTGACTCTAGTACCAGCAACGAGGCCTAGAATTCCCCAATTCCATTGTACATCTCTAGAGAAACGCATGGTCAGATCTACACCTGTACACGGCCTAGAATGTGAAATCATACCAAGGCATTTAAAGATGCAAAGATGATGTCATTTAACCATTGCATGCTTGAATCAATGAAACCGGGTAGAAGTGCCTGAAGAAACCTCACTGAGAGCACAGTAAGAACATTCCCTTAAACTGTACAAAAATATGCCAGAAAATATTTCACTTTTCGCTTTTCTTTCTTTTTCTTTTTTTTCCTTTTTTTTTTTTTTTTTAAAAGATGAGGTATGTTGGTTATGTATCAAAAACTCTTCCTGCCATACCTGTGTCCTAGAACAGTTTAAATCTCCACATCTCCATTGGCTGGAGGGTTACAAAAAACTAATTTGTGGCACAGACAGAGAGAGAGAGAGAGAGAGAGAGAGAGAGAGAGAGAGAAGAGAAGAGATCACATAAAAACCCTCTGGAAAAGTGAACATCCTGAAGTGGTGTAGACTCGCCTCCTTCCGAGGAGCATCCACAGTTTCAGCTCCCTGTAGACACACGAGGTGGGATGTGAATGCATAGTTCATCTGACATTTTGCTCTCCACCTGCAGCCTCACACTGAATTGAACAACCATAAAACCCTGTAACGGTGACAAAACGTTACTTTTTCTCATCAGGTCACCTTCATCGTGGCGCGTCCGCTTCCGTTTCCTCCATGCGCCACCCGGAAGGGGCACAGACCCAAGAGGCGAGTCTGAAAGAACCTGAAGATGCGCCGGTCTCCTCGCTGAGCGAGGGTTAAATGGACCTGTTAGTAGGTGAACACCAAGTCGGAGAAGTTGGCCTCAAGCCAGTCCCCTGCGATCATCTCGCTCAGCTCTGGCGTGCAGTAGTCCGGGAACTCGAAGTGGGATCCGAGGCTGCCCTCGCTGAACGAGTCCAAGTCCTTATCCACCAGAGAGAGGCACAAGTTCCCTGAAGCGTGGCTGGTCGGCTCGCCGCCCGCCGCCAGGTTCAAGCTGAAGTCGACCAGCAAGTCGTCCGCGTCCTCCCCGCACGATGACGACGAGATGGACGCGGAGCGGAAAGACGGAGTCGGTGAGAGCGCAGCGGCTCGGCTCGCGTGGTGCGGCTGCTGCTTCGTGATGTTCTTGAAGCTGTAAAAAAGTCTCGAGCCGGCTGTTGCGTGCGCGCGCCCGGACGACGGATCCTCGTACATGCTCGCGCCCTCCGACTCGGCGGCCGAGCTCAGCGTGGGACTCGCCGGCACTTTGGCCACACCGTACGGCCTCAGGTGCTCCTCGTCGTCCTCGGCTTTAAAGCGCACGGGAGACTCGTCATCGTAGTCGTCGTCGTCGTCTTCTTCATCGTCGTCGTCGTCTTCATCGTCGTCTTCGTCGTCCGTAAGTTCCCTCTTGACCGACTTGCTGACTTTAGTGAACGCGTAGCTGCACCGGACGTCTTGCGCGGCTCTGGCACTGACGCCGACGCTACCCGGCTTGCTGGGCTTCATCTTTGTGCACTTCTTTGCGGCAGCTTTGACAGCCTTGTTGCCGTTTTTCTCCGGCGACAGCGCGCCCGGTTTGGAAGAGTTGTCCAGCTTTGGTTTCTTCTTCGGTCTGTACTTGTAGTCTGGATAGTCGGCCATGTGCTGCAGGCGCAGCCGCTCTGCTTCCCGGATGAACGGGATCTTCTCGCTGTCCTTTAGCATTTTCCAGCGCTTGCCGAGTCTTTTGGAGATCTCCGCGTTGTGCATGTCTGGAGACTGCTCCATGATCTTCCTCCGCTCGATCTTCGACCACACCATGAACGCGTTCATGGGCCGTTTGATGTGGCCGGTGGCCGTCCGGCACCAGTCGGGTTTTGGCGGCACGGGGCTGCAGACGCTCATCTCGGTTTCCTCCGTGTCTGTGGCCTCGCGGGACGCGCCGCTCTCCGTCTCGCTGTGCTCACTTTGCTGTACCATGATCCGCTGTGCGGCTTCACACGTCCTCACCTTCAAACACTCGCACTGACTTCTTCTTCTTCTTTTTTTTTTTTCCTCTTCTTCTTCTTCTCTCCTTCCCGCAACCTTTAAAGCTCAAATCAAACCTCTTTCCAAAGTTACTGGCTCGCTTCTTAACTACTTCTCGGCGTTTTTTTTTCCGCACCTGCAACGTCACGTATAATTATCCAATAGCGCGGCTTTGCCCCGCCCCTCAAGCTCCTTCTGCTGTTCCGTTAACCCCTCGCATCTGCTGCAGGGATTTGATTGGTGGAGGCTCTTTGTGGGCGGGGCTATACGTCCCAGACGCGCACTGGGAATTTGAAAGAGCATGGTCTTGAGGAAACAGACATCAGTTTATTGCAAGAAACGTGCACATAAGACCATTTGTTGTTTGGGCCATCGCGAAATAAATGAATATTTAATTGTACTACTCTTGTCTGAATGAAACAGTCATGCGTGGTGTATGAGCTACAGTGTTTGAGATGTTTGTAATGTGCTATAATAGTGCACTTTACAATTCAAAACAATGGCTGTCTGTACATCATGAGTGAAAGGCTGTGTGTTGCACTGTAATACAGCATGAACAATCTATTAATGAACCTTAACTGTTAAATGAATTCATGAATGTATTGATGGACAGACATTTCTTTTTGTGTTTGCATAGTTCGGTAAGGAAAATGACGGAGGGACTTGAAGGAGGACAAGAAGCTCTTTCCCTGCAGGCCACCACAGACACTTAGGCTGCTGCCTAGCTTCCACTGACTAGCAGCTTCTCTCTCTCTCTCTGTCCCCTAGAGGGCAATCATTTACCCCTCTGAGATCACACTGCCCAGCCACCACTAACACGGTGCTGCCTTCACGCTGCTATTCTCATTTGGTGACACATTAGAAACGCTGCGAGAGGATCCTGCCCTGCCTCTTGCCTCCCGCAGGCAGTGCACGGTCACTTTTACACCGATATATATTGAGATCTCGCTAGAGATTAATTTCCACCGGCAGGACACGCTGCTACTGGCCCAGATCACTGACCTACTGCTGAGGTGGCTAAAGATCAGCTGCTTCAGAGCGACCACCTATCAGTGGTTTGAACAGCTGCAATCATGCCGTGGCTTGTGACACTGTAGACTCCTTATACGTTTGAATCATTTCAGGGTTGTTTCATTTACATCAGATTCTCTATCCTCATTCGAGAATTGAATACAAAAGATGTTACTATTGAAATGTTGTTGTTTTTTTTTTTTGCTCTAGTATACTGAAATGTGTATAATGTAGAAGGGTTTGTGGTGTGGTGTGAGGCTTTAAAGCGATGCCTTTTTTATTTTTTTTATTTTTTTAAAGAATTCTTACTGGCAGATTAAGTGTCACCTGATGCACCCCTACCCCCATCAATTATAGCCTCTAAACTCTGAGCACTGGTTTGTTACAGTAAATTAGATGGCACTTTTATAACACCTATCAGAGACAGAAGGAATGAAAGATTAAGAGAAAAGAAGAGAGACATTGAAGGAAAGAGAGCCCTCCAGATGGGAATGACTCATCTCCTGGCTGGTGCTTATCGTCCAAAGACTGGCCGCTGCTGCTCCCCCCACAGCAGCACAGAAAGAAAGGATCGATACGCAGCCCTGACTATCCACTATCTGATATTGAAGATGAAGGGAAGTATTCCTTCTGAATGGCCCCTAGACTGGTGTGTTCGATATTCCTTCAATCTTGTCAGCTCACAAAAGGCCAAATTCGGATTAGGTAACTGCAGGGTCCAAGTACCGTGGCAGTCACACTCACTAATAAAATTTCTCATTTCAGACACATCTCTGATTATTCTACTGAAGCATGAATTTCTTTGGAAGGTAGTTTTTTTTTTTTAATCTCCATTTTCTGTTTTTTTTTTTTGTTTTTTTTTTAACCTTTTTACCTTCAAGTGCAAACCATGGAAAACAAATGTCACACTTTCAGAAGTAGCTGTTCAGTTCGGGTGGAGAGTCACATTCACATAAATGAGTTAACTTGAGCTACATCCTGGCCATTGATTAGGAATGCGCCAGCCAGCTTTGGTCTGGGGGGACATGGCTTGGCTAATGGCCACCGTTAGACGTGTGAACTCAAAGCACAGTTCAGCAGATATGCAAATGGGCTGTTGTGAGTGTTATGTCACACTTTTGTTTCTGGGGGCTGTAAAGCTGTGTGAATAAGCAGCTGCCAAGCTTTTACTGGGGCTTATAGGGTTAGCTTAGATGTCACCGTGCTTTTAAAATGTCTAAGTGCAAAGTGCATTGTTGGTTTCTTCTCATAAGAAATGTGTAGTGTTTTAAGCGTATTTCATCAAAAAAAACAAAAAAAAACAAAACAAGATGTAATGCTAAAAACTGAGCTGTATATTTAAATTCTCAACAAAACATGTCTTTCCTTACGAATCCCTCTGTTTTTCCATTACTTCACTTTCTCTATTTGAAATAGCATGGCTGTTGAGAAGAGTGTTTGTTATCAGGGTTAGATAAGCAGCTTCAGAAGTGCAATACATACTGTAATGATTCCATGTCCCCCGACTTTAAAGATCTGAATCCCCGCTGCCTCTTGACGAGAACGTAAACAAGGTGTCCTTAACACTCTGGTGAGTGGTTGTCTGCACACACACACACTTGGTTGTGCTGGTTATCCACCACTGTTCTCCGAAACCACACAAACACCTCTGTGTATATAGTAAAGTGAGCTGAGTATGCTTTTGGCATATAAATATATATATATATTTTAAAAATCATGGTTACTTTGTCAGTACTAATGCCTGATCACTCCACATACATTACTACATTCTACTACTTCTCTATTTCATATAAACATAGCTGTGACAAGTATTTATCGCTGGCTTGAAAAGATCCGAGGCCCAGTCCTGTCTGAAAATAAAGCTTGTACGGAAATAATCTAAAAACCCACTTAACAGGAAATGTTATCAGATCGTCCAGTGAAGCAAGAGGTTATAAGAAGGTTAGGCTGTAACATTACAAAGAAAATGTTTACGTAGCGGTCTGAAATATGCTAGCTCTACAACGTTATAAGAACGTTGCTCACACACTGTTATTTACAGATCAGATGTTACAGAAGCATTATAAGACCATTCATAAGCTTAACGGATTAAACGTTCTTGCTACCAGACAGGTCTTAGAACCACAACGTTCTCCATCCATCCATACATCTTCTATACCGCTTTATCCTTTCTTCAGGGTCATGGGGAAACCTGGAGACTATCCCAGGGAGCATCGGGCACAAGGCGGGGTACACCCTGGACAGGGTGCCAATCCATCACAGGGCGCACTCATATACACACTCACACACTATGGACACTTCGGACATGCCAATCAGCCTACCATGCATGTCTTTGGACTGGGGGAGGAAACCGGAGTACCTGGAAGAAACCCCCTCAGCATGGGGAGAACATGCAAACTCCGCCCACACAGGAACACGGTGGGAATCGACCCCCCGACCCTCCACCATCCTGGAGGTGTGAGGCGAACGTGCTAACCACTAAGCCACCGTGCGCCCCCACAATGTTCTGCTAACCCTAAATGTTTGTTAGCTGGGATCATGCAATAGGAATGTTAAATGTTTCTGAATGCACGTCCAGTTTTACAGCCTTGTCTACAGCTCATTTACAGTCCTTCCTGACGTAAACATAATCTAAATTCCTGCTAAGTCGTGTTAACGCTTCAGAGGAAACCATGAGCGCTTATGTCTAATGCTCGTCTACGAAATGTCCAATGTATTTCTTTTCCATCAATCAGCTAAGCTATAACTGGGCGTAATTGCATTGTTAGTCGGACTACCACAAAGCACGTGTTCAGTACGGTAGTCGCTGTTTGTTGTCTTCCTGCTACGGCACACTTGTTTTGTCATTCGTGTGGTAATAGTAAACATGTATGCAGAGGTTTTTCCGAGGCCTTGACCTGCTATAATGAGAGTGTGTTTAGTCTGAAGGCCAGGTCCTGTGTTGATGGATTGCCATGCCTGAGGGAGGGAGCTCTTTTTTTTCCCCCCAGCTCTCTGACACTGGCAGAAAGAGCAAAGTGGACATCGACTTGCGCGTGCTTGTATGCCCTTTTCAAAATTATTGATTTACCGAAGCCTGTTAGGTGGCATATCTCTACATTTCATATGTGTGTGGCAAAGGGCAAGATGGAAGATCCACAACAGTGTTCCTGTTATATTAACGTACACGCCAGTTGCACAAATGGCAAGCTACGTAAAATAGTCTGTATTTTTTTTATCATCTGTACGGCCTGTCCTGTTTTGTGCGCCGGTATGGACGGTTTTTACTGCCGACGAGGTAGTCTCGACTGGAGCTGCGTTAAGTTCGGGCTTAACGACTGAATCCGGTGTGATTCGACTGCAGAAAAATGTGACGGCAAAAGATAAGACGAAAGACTTGGCACGATGTTCGTATTTTGTAGATAGTCATCTTGCAAGGATGAGAAAATACAAGTGAGTTCAGTCTTACCATGGCAGATGCAGTAAAGTGAAGCTGCATGGGAAAAAAAAAACAACCTTTCGAGAACATATAATACTGTTACGTCCTAAGTAGACGTAACAGTATTAAATATTGAGAATAAGAATAAAATTGCGTCTACTATGTAAGTAAGAATGGGCATGCTGTTATGGGAAAATAATCAATTACAGGGTGGTGTGATGCTGTTATTACCCCAAAGTTAATAACAATGGTTAAACAATAATTTATTAATCTGTCCAAAAACTAGTGTTTAGATGAAATCCCTCGTAAGTCTACTCCACACCAGCAGAGGTAATTTATCCCATAACCTCCACTGTGTAAAAGTAGAACCGCGTTGTGTTTCTTATAGTTTATACTTTCTGAGAGTTAGCCAGTTTTTCACCGTGTGCTGCTTCTCTGTCGAAAGAGATGCTGTGGCTGTAATGGCTTTAGATTTGTGCACTCAGCCTGACAATGAGAAGTAGTTATCCACCACTCTGCAAGGTCGTGTAAGAGCCATCTATCC
This sequence comes from Ictalurus furcatus, assembly GCF_023375685.1. Lineage (NCBI taxonomy): Eukaryota > Metazoa > Chordata > Actinopteri > Siluriformes > Ictaluridae > Ictalurus > Ictalurus furcatus. The sequence continues at coordinate 2,112,723 of NC_071279.1, forward strand.
TCTACCTGTTCAGCTTACAGCTGAAATTGGCTTAGTTTAAAACTTATGCTTTCTTTCTGTTTCTTCTTGGCATGAAAAAATAAATAAAATAAATAAAAATACCACACAGCTCCATATTATAATATACAGGTCACCTAATTGACCCGTACCATTGCTTGTGACTCTGGGAGTACGTGCAGTATCAGTGTAAGTATGAAATTATTTGGTTAGGGGAAAATATTTTTGAAGATGTTTCAATAGTGAGGAACATAAACGCTATTAGCTTTTAGCACTTTCAAAACAATGTATGTAAAAATGCAAGATTGTTACCTCATTAGAAAGTAACCTACCCTTAAAAAAAAAAAAAAAAAAAAGAATCATCCATCCATCCATCCATCCATCTTCTATACTGCTTTATCCTTTTCAGGGTCACGGGGAAACCTGGAGTCTATCCCAGGGAGCATCGGGCACAAGGCGGGGTACACCCTGGACAGGGTGCCAATCCATCACAGGGCACAATCACATACACACTCACACACCCATTCATACACTACGGACACTTTGGACTCGCCAATCAGCCTACCATGCGTGTCTTTGGACTGGGGGAGGAAACCGGAGTACCCGGAGGAAACCCCCGCAGCACGGGGAGAACATGCAAACTCCGCACACACACACAGGGCCACGGTGTGAATCGAAACCCCCGACCCTGCAGGTGTGAGGCGAACGTAAAAAGAATCGTTTCATTTCAAATGTAAAAACTTACCGAACCTACACATATATTGAGATGTTTTTCTTTTTTTTGCGATCGATTCTGGTATTGCATAACCATTATCAATACATCATCGATCATGCACTGTATTTTATGCCTTATTGTACGGATCTCTTTGTTTTTGTAGCTAAATTCCTCTTCTGAAATTGTAAAATGAAGTCATGTAGGCTCAAAAAGTTTCACAAAACATTTAACTTCTAATCTAAGATTAGATTATTTAAAAAATATATATATATATATATATTTTCCCCAGACTGTATTTACAGTGCAATGATTTGAACTCATCCCTTCCTGAAGTGTTGAATTAGTAAGCTGTCAGGGGCTTACTCACAAATTGCTCTTCCCTACTCGAAAATTGAAGTTCTCGCTCCTCCGCAAGCCTCTTCAGAGCACTCCACCCTTAGGGCAGGCTAATTTAAAGGTAAGTAGAGGATGTCATCAATTTTGCACAAATAAGACAATGGTGTGGACGGTGCGCGCAGTGGGAGGAAGCGGCGGAGATGGGTAGAAAAAGAAAAATACAAAGATAATGATCACAGCTTGTAGATAAAAGAAGCTATTATTTCACCGCAGTTCATCTCGTGTTGACATTCCAGTTAATTACCTGGTGCCTGGAGAGAGGAAGGAGCTCGAACGGGAGCGCGGCAAACACGCAGAACACTCCTTCAGAGCAACCTGCAGGTAACTCTATCCACAACCTCGAGTTTATCAGAGACACCACCCACGGCATTCACACTTCATTTTAGTGAACACGCTTGTAAACATCCTTGGAATTAAAAGGGACAGTGGAATATAGTGGAATAATTCTGAATTTTACACAGATCCTACAAGCCCCCCCCCCACGTCAACTTTACATCAAGGTTAGAGGTGTAGAGCAATACCGTTCCCACATATTCAGGTCTCTATCTGTATTCGGATTCGAAAGTGGGCGTGGTTTCGTTCTGAAGATGGTCCCTGGAAATAAAACAGAGCTACATGGAAAAGAAGTTCCATCTATCTATTTTCCATACTGCTTATCCTACATAGAGTTGTGGGGGAGCCTGGATCCGATCCCAGGGGACTCGGGGCACAACGCCGGGGACACTCTGGATGGGGTGCCGACACGTTGCAGGGCATGATCGTACACACGTTCACATACCCATTCACATCCGATGGACAATCAACCTACAATGCATGTCTTTGGACTGGGCGGAGGAAAGCGTATTACCCAGAGAAAACCCCTGAGGCACGTTGAGAACATGCACACACAGGCCGGGGGTTGGGATTCAAACCCCCAACCACAGCCGTGCAAGGCAAACGTGCTGACCGACTTATTCAACTCCTGTGCAGTTCCCCAACCTCAGCTACTTCACCCAAGCTCGTAACTTTCTGGTAAGCTTTCTATCTCACGTGACCGAGAAAGCTAGGGAACTGACTCGACAACGATGTTTTCCACAAATCAGGAACTGTTGATGATTAAAGTTGACAACTGTAGCCACCTGACACCTTTCACGCTGAGCTCGATTAAGTGGTGCGAATGTATGGCGCGATGACGTGCTTGAATCGAAACAATAGATCCTTATGGAGCTATTCACACCAGGCCACACCAGGCAAAGGGAGATTTCTTTTCCCGACCAGCGTGTCGATTTTTTACCCGTCGCTCCACGATGGAACGGGCCGCCCAATCAGACGGCCCGACACGTACTACCGGAGCTTGAGATCATGTGCCCGGAACCACTGCTGTTGCACAAAAGGGCGAGATTGGCGGCGCTATAGCACAGAAAGCCGTTTTGAAACACTGGTGTCTGAGAACAGAGAACGTTTTGATAAAAGTCACAGCGAAATCCATTTTCTTTCTTTTTATGTGCTTCTTAACAGTTTGTGTGCCTTGTATTAAGTGAATTTAAGTGAATGTTGAATAGTGCGTTGCGCCACCTAGTGTGCAGGCGTGAAATGCATTCTCGGTCAGCGCCACCTATCGTGCGGGCGTGAATTAGCCGAAGGTGATCGATCGTTTCGCGTCCGGTGTGAACGCACCGTTCGTCGGCGATCCACTTCGCTTTATCGCCTCGCGCTCAGTCTGAAAGGCCCTTTACAGTGCTGTTAGTAATTTATCTGCAGTTCTTAGGCGGCATTTCGTTATCGTCGTGTGATTATCCGGGAAGATTTTCTTTAAATAACGTTGCAGAACATTCATTTTAAGAACGATTAAAAAACCGTGCACAATCCATGTACGTGCACAATATGTAAAAATAAAATAAAATAAAAAAATAAATAAATTGTAGGCTAGTTTGTACAGAACAGTGCTGCCTATGTGTATCATGTTAATTAGCGTTACTCAAACCTGCATTGCATGATGGTTAAAACCTCCTGCTTGCACAAGCAGGTCTATTTCTATCAGTTCAATCAGAAAAAAAATCCATATTCGGTTACGCCCGGTTACGTTCGGTTAGAACTGGCGGCATTGTCCAGAATCGTGTGTGAATTCTGTAGAGAAGTGTACGGGTTTTAAAAAAATAATAATATTGCTTAGGACAGTTTTTCTGGTTAAAAAATATTTTTAAGGGATTTAGTTGGATCTATTTCCCAAAAGAATCCTCACGCCCTCAACCCTTAAACCCTCAAGATAATGTCTGTAGATAGGACATGCACTTAGATAGATAGATAGATAGATAGATAGATAGATAGATAGATGGTCTTATGAAAACCATAATGAACTTTCTTTTACTTTCACACTATCCGTCATTACCCAGATGAGGACGGGTTCCCTTCTGAGTCCGGTTCCTCTCAAGGCTTCTTCCTCATATCATCTTATGGAGTTTTTCCTCACCACCGTCACCACCGTCTCGCCCAATAGTGATAAATTCACACACTTAAAATCATATCCTGTGTTTATATGTTTCTGTAAAGCTGCTTTGAGACGACGTAAAAAGCGCTATACAAATAAAATCGAATGGAATTGAATAGATAGATAGATAGACGGATAGATTTGGTTAGGGGGTCACTGTGAATGACATCTTCCACGCTACCACCCTTACAGTCAGCTGTACATCCGTCTGGACGCCGCATATGAGTAGTGAGTAGACACGCAAAAAAAAGAGGCAGCAGCAGGCCGTTCCTTCCCCCAACTGCAGGGACTTGCGCACCCATTGACTGGCTCTAATGAGCCTGAATTGAACCTGATGAACCAGACTGAGGCTCAGTGTTGAGGGGAGGGGGAGGGGGAAGGGGGAGGGGGAAGGGAGGAGGCATGAGGGTGAGATCTGATTAGCATGTTTTTTTCATAAGGACGTATGATAAAATATTACAATTATGCAAAAGAGGTTCCGGCTACACATGTGCCAGTCATTAATGATATTCTGTTTGTATAGATGTTGGTCATTGTAAGATGGCACAATGATCTTGGATGAATTATTATTTTTTTTATATATTGATATATGATGTTATTTATATTAATATATGATGATGAAATTCTGAGTTTTTTTTTTTTTTTTGTCTGTTACTGTCACTGATTTATTTATTTATTTATTTATTTATTTATTTATTTTACTGTTTTCACCTTGGTTAAAGGTTTCCTACATTACCCATAATACCAATCAGCGTTCAATGTCTCCCCTGTGACGTAGTCCTGGGCGTCTGTGAGCTTATGTATGCGGATGAAGGCAGACAGCTCTTTCCTCCGAGTGTGTCATGCTGGCTTCATGTGTCTCCGAGGAGATGTGGTGTATGAGTTAACCTTCACTTTCGCCAGTTGGTAGCTGATGTATGTTAAGGGAGAGCTAACTGGCGGATGGGAATTGGCACCAAACTGGGGAGAAAAGTAGCACTGCAACATGATCGAATGGGGAGTTTGTTGAAAAAATAAAATAGTTGTGTTAAGATTTGTTCCTGGGCATTCCTGAGAGATGCTCTGAAGGTTCTTCATGCAGAAGATACCAGCATTTTGTGGAGCTGGTTGTACACCTCTCCTGAAGCTTTAAATTGTTGATTGTCCTAAACTGGAGAAAAACAATCCAAAATGGTACCTTAAGCAGCACATTTGAAAATAAATCAATCTTAAGCGGTCGCTCGATCAAATTCTTTCCCAGTTCTCCTTCAGGTATACAGGTGCATCTCAAAAAATTTGAATATCGTGGAAAAGGTCATTTTTTTCCCCGTTATTTAATTCAAAAAGTGGGACTTTCATATTTTCTAGATTCATTACACATAAAGTGAAATATTTTTTTTTGTTTTAATCTCGATGATTACGGCTCACGGCTCGTGGAAATCTCAAAATATTCGAATAAAGAATTTATAATACAGAAATGTGGACCTTCTGAACAGTATGTTAAGTTTTGCACTCGATACTCGGTCAGGGCTTTAATCCTTTTGCAGGAATGACTGCATCAGTGCGGCGAGGCATGGAGGCGATCGGCCTGTGGCACCGCTGAGGTGTTCTGGAAGTCCAGGTCGCTTTGATAGCGGTCTTCAGCTCGTCTGTATTGTCGGGTCTGGTGTCTCTCGTAGACTCTCTATGGGGTTCGGGTCAGGCGAGTCGGCTGGACGATCGAGCACGGTAACACCACGGTCAGTAAAGCGGTTACTAGAAGTTTTGGCACTGTGGGCAGGTACCGAGTCCTGCTGGAAAAGGAAATCAGCATCTCCATGAAGCTCGTCAGCAGGTAGAAGCATGAAGTGATCTAAAATCTCCTGGGAGACGCTGCATCGACTCTCGACTTGAGAAAACACACTGGACCAACACCAGCAGATGACATGGCAACCCAAATCATCACCGACTGTGGAAACTTCACACTGGACTTCAAGCAGCTCGGATTCTGTTCCTCTCCACTCTTCCTCCAGACTCTGGAACCTTGATTTCCAAATGAAACGCAGCATTTACTTCCATCTTCCCCGTGATTGTGCTTGTGTACTGAACCAGACTGCGAGATTAAAGACTCAGGAAACCTTCGCAGGTGTTTTGAGTTAATTATCTGATTAGAGTCTTCTCAGGTCGACATTTCTGTATTATAAATCCTTTATTCGAATATTTTGAGATGCTGGAGTTTTGATTTCCGTGAGCCGTAACCCGTAATCATCCAGTCTAAAACGAAATAATGTTTGAAACATTTCACTTTATGTGTAATGAATCTAGAATATACGAAAAGTTCCACTTTTTGAGTTCAATTACGGGAAAAAAATGAACTTTTCCACGATATTCTAATTTTTTGAGCTGCACCTGTAATGACATAACAGGTCATCAGGAAAAGCTGATAAACTGAATTGGAATATTGGTTTGCTGGTTCAAGGCTGTAAAATATGCACATATAGACCGCTATTTCCCAGCTCTCCATATCAGAGAGTCGTCTTTGCCTTTTAAGTATCTCCTTCCAATTTTCCTGAAATGTCAGTCATTCACTCCTTTTGTGTTATCTCAAAATGGAATTTAAATGGGGAAAGTAAGTTTTACGTCTCCGTTATTTATGTCTCATAGTTAGAAGTAGACTCCTGTCTGTAAATGCACAGTGAGCGTCAGGTCTGTTCCTCTAACCGTCTGTTATTCGCTGGTGAAGCTTATCCTGAAGGAAGGGGGGGAGGGGAAAGCTAGTGACTTCCTTTCCACGTTATTCCTATGGTTTGCATGTCATAAAGTGAACCATAGCAAGCCTGTAATCCAATTTCCTGTTTCCTGATCTCAAAAAGAATATATTTTTAACCTTCCTGTGCAGCACATGTTTTCAGGCGAAGGAGATTTTTGTCATCAGGATTATTTCAGAGCCGCTTCAAAGCGTACAGCCTGTGGTCGTTTAACGTCAGAACGAAGAAACATCCAAGATTGGTGTTCGTGCTCTGGGCGTCCAAAACATGTTGCTTATTATTCCTTCACATGTCCAAGTGTGGGGCAAAATCAAGCCGCGTTGTTTCACTTCATTTCGAAAAACAACTATTATATACGTACGTTCGTTGTCTTCTCCGTAGGCCATTTCACCCCAATCACCCAATATTTTGTGTCACAGTACTCTCTGTGCCATTTCCAGTGGTAAAAGTAGCATTACCTCACAGCCATTGACATGAAGCACAGACCTAAATGATGGATGGCAGCCATTATACGGCAAAACCCCTCCACCCGTCTGTAGTGGCAAGGAGGCAGGGATTAATCTTACCCATTACAGAAAGGCTCTTATTAGAAGTACAGAGGAACCTACCGAAATTGAAACCTCCAGGAGAGTCTAGGTGACACAAGCCTCAGCCTAAAGCATCATTCGTGGAGCACTTAATTCTCTGCTGTTTGTTCTCTGAAAACCTGCCTAAAGAAATGACCCAAAAGCAAAAAGGCACAAGCATTGAAGAATGTTTCTGAATGATACTGAAAAAGTAACATGGATAGTGTTACAGAGAATTGCGAAATAAGTGCCCCAGAGTCATGCGGGTTTGCTTTTTGTTATTTAGTTATCTCCTAGGTTTAGGGTTCCAGCGTGATTTCCTAGCTTGTGATTTTCTAGGCATTTAGATCATTCAGAAAGGATTCACTTCTAACGTTGAAAAATCCAGAACATTCTTACAATGTTCTGAATATATATTTGATCTCATAATGTCTAGCTTTACAATGGCCCTTAATCACTAGAAACGAGCACATATTTGATCGAACAGAATAACACACAGACAGACCTGTGTCTAACTCATGAACTGCTGTACAACATCAAAACAAGCACGGGATTGTAGTGCAATTCATGACTCAGCTTCAGCTGTGTGGACACAACCCACTATTTACATGTTCGATGCATACAACAAGCCCCAATTTACCCTTACAGTGGATATAAAAAGTCTACACAGTTTGCATGTTCGTGTGACGGACAAAATGTTACGAAGCAATAAAGGAAATAAGGAAAACATTCACCGGGCTATCCAAGCTCTAAGGACAATCTGAACGGGGGGGGGGGATACGTTTCAGACAAAGCGATTAAGAAGTACTATTTCCCGGAGTTGCTGCAAAAATCTGTAAAAAGACCGATTTTTTAAAGCTGTTTAGGTCACAGTTAGTTAGAAACATCATGTATAGTTGCATAATCACTATTTATAGCACAGTTTTTATTCACTTTAGTGCGCAAATAGGTCAGCCTATTAAAATGAATAAATCTGTGCCTGGCATGTTTTAGTGTTGGTGTGAAATTACGCAATAACCTCCAAAAATGTGTGATGCTCTTATATACATTTGAATATCCTGTCCGCCCAAGACGCTCGGTGGTGCCTCGTGTACGCAAATGCACGTATTACTCAAAGGACTAATGAGCTAGGAAAGATCCACATCTGAGCCTCGGAGTCACACACAAAACCCCATTATCGAAATCGTAGTACAAGGTTGATACAAGGTATTGATGATACCGGTTTTGAACAAGCATTTTTTTTTTTTTTAAATATTTTTTTGCTCAATTTGACACACCGTCCAACCAGGCATGACCACCATGAATCTGATCGTCCAGATGAATCTAAGATGAAATTGACGAGTAAGCGAACCATTGGTGGAATTTGCGTACACGGGTTTGAAACTAGGAATCATTCCAAGTTAGTCAAAAACGAACATCGCGGAAATGTTTCCGCTGACATGGTTACGATTACGCATTTAAGGAGCCGGAGCTTGCATGTTCTCCTCACGCGTCAGGGGTTTCCTCTGGGTACTCCGGTTTCCTCCTCCAGTCCAAAGTCATGTGTTGCAGGCAAATTGGTATTTCCAAATGGTCCCCTGTCCAGGGTGTCCCCCAGCTTGTGCCCCGAGTTCCTTCGGATAGGCTCCGGGCTCCGCCGCGACCCTGTGTACGATAATCGGTTTGGAAAATGGACGAATGGAAAATTTCTAGCTGGGTTTAGCAAAAAAAGACATTTATGAAGCAAGTAATTACAATTCGAAGTAAATGTACGAATCGCATTTATTTAATAGAAATGAGTGTTTCTTAGACCCTGTCCAGGGTGCCCGATGCTTCCTGGGATAGGCTCCAGGTTTCCCCGTGACCCGTAAGCGGTATAGAAGATGGATGGATGGATGGAGTGTTTCTTAGAAACGTCTCCAATTGATCAAACCAGAAAGGAGCCACTTTCACCTGAGTACTTTTACAGTAGTTTTACTAAATGCACTAAATGTTCAAAACACAGACTTTCACACCGCACAAATCTTAGCAAGTTGGGCTCAACATCTCAGATCCCACGACGAGAGATGACTAATCCCTGAATGACCCGGACGACTCTAGACTGCACTGCAGACTCTGAATTAGTGGCGAGCTGAAACGTAAACGTCTTGAATTACACCAGAGTATCAAATATGTATTTCATAGATTGGCCTAAAAAGTCATAATAGTAAGCAAATACTCCCAGGACATCTGAAGTGTTGCTCCAAATGTGTGCTTTCTAGCAAGGAAGCCTACGGAAGATGCAGTGATTCACAGCACCTTATTATTTGAATAGAACAGGGAAGAGAAATGAGTGTTCGTAATAATTTAGCCAGACTATTTGTGCTGGCTTGTTTTCAATTTTCAGGCACAGAGGGAGGGGGAGGGAGGGGGGAGGGGTTGCTTGATAAGAGGCAGTGCCCACTGCTGTTAGATTGATGGTTGAGTCGGAGCAGTTGACAAATCCATGTTAAACCAGCAGAATTACATCTGGATGAATGGGTTGAGGGAGGTTTTAGGGGAGGTACAACGTACAGTACATCCTCTTATCGACCGGTCTATTAGAGACGATTAATTCTCTCGGACAGTGCTGTTAAATTATTACGTGGGAGATTAGGAAAGGGAAGGTGGATAGTGAAGGAGCTGAGCGCAGAAGACAACGTCAGTGACTTCTGCATGAACCTGTGCTTCGTGTTTTCTCAGTTGAAATAATATCGGAGCTTTTCGGACCCGGACACTGTGGATCTCTGATTCCTTACGACGCTGATGTTTTTTTTTGTTTGTTTTCAATTTGCAATTAAAAATGAATGAGGTCACAAGGTTTGTGGCTGTAAGTGTGTATGACTCCTTTATACGGTGCTGTATTATGTATTTTGAACCGAACTCGGATACTAGCGAAGAAGCTGCAGATATGAAGCGAGATTTGACCTGATTAATTGGAATGAAAGTATGCTGCCTTGTAAATGGGCCGTTAAAGCCAGTTGACCCCTCAGCGTCTGGGTGTTGGAGTGTTATTACAAAAAATATATATATATAACTCTCTTTCGCATAATAATGAGGAGGGTTTTTTTTTTGTTTTGTTTTCCACACGCTGTGGACTCGAGAGAGTCGAGGAGAAAGAAAATGCGATCTCTTCGACTCTCTCCAAACCACCTGTTACTGTTTATAAAGATAATTAAAAGCATGCATTTGAAGATAAAAGACAGGAGTGTTCTCTCTGATCACATTCCGTAGCTAGGACAGACCGGGAGACGATTAAACAACAAATAAGCCAGTTTTCTGATGTTTTATTTCTTACGTCTGCCATCAAAAATAAAGAAAAATAAATAAATTAATAAATAAATAAATAAATGAATAAATAAAATGCGGTTTTAATCAGTAGGAAATATTTTGTTTGTAGACTCTAATGTTTCATGGTTTGTTTTTTTTGGGGGGTAATTTCCCATCTAGATTGCCACCCTGTGCCATAAAAACCATTAAAACGTGTCAAGTCATGTTGGGCACCGACGTGCTTTAGCCTGTGGCATGCCGCACAGAGGCAGGGTAAAATTACTCACAAAGGCTAAACACGGGAATGTGTCTGCTAAAGACCCCATGAAGACATGGAATTCTGCAACTGTCTGAGATTCTCAGCTGTATCTCGACTACTCATGGAATGTGTTCTTCGCCCATCAGCTGATCTCAGAGCAGTAACAAATTGGAAGAAGACATCCATAAACAAGAGACGCCCAAGCAGAATCACAAGTTATTTCTGGGTGGGCTGGACACAGTGCAGAATATCTAACATGGTGAAAGCATAACATGCTTGGAAGTGTTTGAGAATTTTCCATAAACAGCATACCTAAATAGCTACAAAATGTAAACACAGTGCCCTCCGCTCATATTGGCACCCTTGATGCATATGAACAAAGAAGGCTGTGAAAATTTGTCTTTATTGTTTAACCTTTTGATCTTTTGTTAAAAAAAAAAAAAAAAATCACAAAGATACTCTGCTTTCATGGATATGAAACAATTGCAAGCACAACACAGGTTTATCAAAAAAAAAGGGAAAAAAAATCAATTATTGGCCCTGCTGTGAATTTATATGAGAAAAATATATTTGAAGTATATTCCCATTGATATTTCACATTATTTTAGTACACCTGGGTGACTAGGAACAGGAAATTGTTCAACCATGATGTTTCACAGGGGTATAAATATGAGGTAACACACAGGCCAAATTCCCTTCGTCATTCATAACAATGGGTAAGAGCGAGGATTATAGCTGTGATGTGCGGCAAAAGGTTGTTGAGCTTCACACAATGGGAAGAGTCTATAAGGAAATAGCACAAGCATTGAAAATGCCCATTTCCACCATCAGGGAAATAATTAAGAAGTTCCAGGTTGGTTCTAGGGTTAGATGAAACCAAAATAGAGCTTTTTGGTAATAAACACCAGAGGTGGTTTTGGCGCACACAGAGAGGTAGCCATATGGAAAAGTACCTCATGGCCACGGTTAAATATGGAGGTGGATCTTTAATGTTTTGGGGCTGTTTTTCTGCCAGAGGACCTGGACATTTTGTTAGGATACATGGCATCATGGACTCCATCAAATATCAACAGATATTAAATGAAAACCTGACTGCCTCTGCCAGAAAGCTTCAAATGGGCCGTGGTTGGATCTTCCAGCAGGACGATGATCCAAAACATCATCAAAATCAACACAGAAATGGTTTACTGACCACAAAATCAAGGTCCTGCCATGACCATCCCAGTCCCCTGACCTGAACCCCATAGAAAACCTGTGGGGTGAACGGAAGAGGAGAGTCCACCAGCGTGGACCTCGAGATGTGAAGGATCTGGAGAGATTCTGTCTGGAGGAACGCTCTCAGATCCCTCACCATGTATTCTCCAACCTCATCAGGCATTATAGGAAGGACTCAGAGCAGTTATCTTGGCGAAGGGAGCTAGCACAAAAGTATTGACTAAAACCGTGCGAATAATTGTTGCACACCGATATTTAACAACCTGTCTTGTGTTTGCAATTGTTTGATATCCATGACCGCAGAGTATTTTTGTGAACTGTTTGAACCAAAAGATCAAAAGGTCAAACAATAAAGACACATTTTCACGGCCTTCTTTGCTCATATTTACCAGGGGTGCCAATATTAGTGGAGAGCGATGGATAATAATGAACCTTGGATGAACTCCTGCATTAGAATAGTGAATTAATGCACTTGGTGCAGATATGTAAATATTATGTGGTCTTCAATATAAAACTTGCCTGGAACTTAACCTGGACACACAGAGGATATCTCATACTTTTCCTTCATTTAAAAGAACACACACACACACACACACACACACACACACGCACACACATGTCTTTCTGAAAGCTTCCAGCTGCTGATATGTATTGAATATCCCCCTATTCCTCAAGTGGACTGCATTCCAGTTGTTGTGCCCCCTCTGAGCTAAACCCCTGCCATTTTGTTTTTCCATCCTCGGCTGGAAGGATGTGGGTGACAATTTATAGAGCATGTCCAATTGCTTTATGTGTGTGCCAGTGTGGGGCTCGGTGTAGTAAGTGTGCTGGTACAGTAGGTACATGGCCAGGGAATGCATGGGGCTCTGCTCTCAGTGGGGGCCAAATCCAGCTGAGCCGAGAAGGGGGGGTAAAAAAAAGAAGCAGGAAATCAAGATCCCCATCAAAGAGGTTTTTTATATGTGCTGGAGGACTCTAATGACTGAAAGGTGTCTAGGCAGTACCGTGTTTGAGACAGGATGAAGGAGGCAGTGAAACAGAAGACATGTCAGCTGCATGAGCTGTATCCATTGCCAGCGTGTCTGCTCCACATGCACGTTATTTTTGTTTCAAGGTGCTCAACAGACGCAGTTTAGTCACACTCTGTGTTTGCTTTAAAAGATCTGAGATAATGAAGACGTGAGGAAGGAGAAAAAAAAAAAAAAAACTAGGCCTAGAAAAAAGGCTTACACTAAGCAGCCTTAGGAATTAGGTACAGCTTCTTTTTTTTCTCTCTCTCGGTAGAAGTGAATGGGGCTTAGGGCAGCTGTCGGAGGCCCTGATCTGCTCTCATGCTGGCTGGCTGTTTGAAGAGGTTCTGCTGCTTTACACTCAGTGTTTGCCTCCATTGTCCTTGGATTGCAGTCCTCAAGGACCTCGATGGATAGATGAGGGCTACAGCTGTACAGAGCTATAGGTTAAAGACGGGGCAGTGGAGTTTTCTTGTGGAAATTCCCCTGGTCTTAAGATTTTATTTTACTGAATACCAAATGAAGAGCGCTGACTAGAAAGAACCCATGCTGGTCCTTGCTACACTCTTAAACATTTGTAAATCTATTCCCCTTAAGCAATGACCCCACATTTAATTGGACATTTGGGGAAAATGCAGGTAAGAATATCCTGGTGTCCCGCAATATGATATATACATCAGGGGAGGCCTGCATGTCATACTGACTTCTTTTTTGCCATCTCAAAGTGTTTGAGAGAATTTTAAATTCTCTTAAAACTGTCTTTAAAAATGATGCATATTTTTCTAGGCACAATGGCATACTTGGAGTAGAGTTCGCTTCAATTAATCAGGAATTGAAGGGAGGCTTTACTAAAGGAGGCCTTATTAATGTCACCGATGGATTCAAACGTTTTAAAACTACTACTCATCTAAACGTTAACATGCGAGACAGGCGTGCACGGCACTGAATTGTTAACCGAACGGTAACGGAGCGATATTTTTGCATTTACAAAACGCAAACATGAATAAGAAATGGCATTTTCTTGCGTGAGTGGGTGTTGAGAAACAGCGTTCGCTTCAGTGATCGGTTTCACCTCGGTAACGCTGAAATGTGCTCGTTCGTTTGTTCGTCCAACTCTACAAGACACTGAAATCGCTCTGTAACCTCAAGCAAAAACAGCACAGAAGAAGCATGGGAGAAATGAAACACCGTTGTCAAAGGAAAGAGAGAGGAAAAAAAAAAACGATAAAATAACATACAGCCTGATGTAAGATATTTAGCAGCAACAAGCAGAATGAAGTTTAGTCTGCCTACACACAGTTCAAAAGAATTTAAAGTCTCCAGTTGACAAGGCTATTAAAAATGCCAGGATTGGTCAGTGCTGGTCTCATTAACTTTGTAGGGTCCACTGCAATGGTGTGCTCATTCCTTCTGTATGAGTAGCATTTGGATGCAAACATTAAGCCTTATTGACCCTTTAGAAAACAAGAGTTAGAGGTGGGAGGCATCTATTCTGCTCGTTCCTGCTAATCTGAACTTCAGCACAAGTGAGATAGAGCGAGCACCGTCGAGAATAATAAGCCTATTGATTTCTGCTGTGCCCCAATGTGCCTCTTTTTAACTCCCCCCACAACCCCACCCCCCCTCACCCACCCACCCCTTTGCCATAGAATATATCTGGATCACAATACAAACCCAGTGCAAACCTGAGGCACTGTTAAAGATCTATGTCTGAAGGGAGGGCCTGGTACAGTGCAACGGATGCTGGTGAACCACCAAGCAAAGCCTGGAGAGAAAGCAAACATATTCAGATGCTATTTTAGGCAGGATTAACTGGGTGGATTGGCGTTATAGATTGGATCTAACCTTGTCGGTCTACGGTAACCCAAATGAACATGGTGAGAAGATTTCCTAGAGAGAATTGACTGGAAACATGTGTGGGTGTAGTTCCCGAGAAGACAAGCCACACATATTGTTCTGTATAGCGCTCGATGCCAAGCATGGTGTTGGCTAAGAATGTAGCCAGTGCTATAAAACTGTATAAAGTTTCCAACCATTTCCTCCATCTCTTCTGACCGGCACATGCTTCCCAACTCTGCAATTTTGCTTATAGGAAACATGCCCCTTGGAAAAGTCTTACGGTTAATAATACACGTGACGGAGGAGGCACAAAGCCAGAGATGCCATTCTTAAGCAGGTGATTTCAGGTGAAAGTAAACGTACAACATCACGTCAAGGCTACTGTCAGTTAGATGGGAGGCACAGGCCGTTTATATATCCATTTATAGCTCGACTCAAACACCCTTCTCCCCACGTTTGTCTTTGACTTGGCCGTTGTCGGTCAACATTAAATCAGGTAGACAACCGAGACAATTTCATTATGCGTTTAGATGAAGGTAGCAGACAAGTGTGAGAGGAGTAGATGAGATCTACTTGCTGCGATGCAAATGAAGCCGGGAGAAGCCTCAGCAGGGGGGCGCAACCGTAGAGTGTTTGGAGATATGGAGGAAAAAAAATATGGATTTTTTGGCATTTGGAGGGGGGGAGATTAAATTCTTTGTCATGTGTGGACGCTTGGTTACAGCTTTGTGTGTGTAACTGAATATTAGATGCAACCAAACTGATTAGAGAGATCGCAGTGGTGGGATTTTTTTTTTTTTTTTTCTATCATTATAAACCTATTTCATGCATTAAATTTGTAGGATTGTGTCATTTCTTGCCATTGGTGCGCTTCTGTGCAGAAGCGTAAAGGAATACTCCTCTGTGGCGTATGTGTGATCGTCAGCTATTTTGATGTTTCTCTGTACTGAGGACCACTATGCTGAGGGCAATTGCTGGAGCAGCCAATAAATTTCGAGCGCGATTTCATGAATTCTTCATTAATGAATTCTTCCTCTCACACGCCAAGGAAAAGGGCTTTTGTCATTTTGGCTCGAATTCTGTATCATTTCTTCATTCAGAGATGAGACACATGAGACAGATGAGACACACACACACACATACATACATACATATACATACATACATATATATTATACAAAACCTCTCTATAAAAGGGCTTTACTGCTGTCTGGTGTCTCATTTGAACCCTGTCTCATAAAAGTCATCACATTGACTAGAGAATACATAATGAGTAGATCCTACATGGATTTTTGGAGTAACTTTGGTCCAGCATGTTCTCCCCGTTCTGCGGGGGTTTCCTCCGGGTACTCCGGTTTCCTCCCCCAGTCCAAAGACATGCATGGTAGGCTGATTGGCGTGTCTGTAGTGTATGAATGGGTGTGTGAATGTGTGTGTGATTGTGCCCTGCAATGGACTGGCACCCTGTCCAGGGTGTACCCCGCCTTGATGCTCCCTGTGATAGTCTCCAGGTTTCCCCGTGACCCTGAAAAGGATTAAGCGGTATAGAAGATGGATGGATGGATGGACTTTGGTCCAGTTTTCCTAAATTGCACTTTGATTTTATGATCCAGACTTGACAAACTCACATACGGAAAAGATCATGCAAACGGAACAACGGTTTCTTCTTCAGTGCCTCATTCAGACCGGCAGGCCCACAAGGAACACGTACTATACTATAGAACTAACTATACACTACAAGGTACAACCATTTGTACAACAGCTTTCCCAGTCCTCTCAATCATTTTCCTCTCTTCCATATTACAGACTCCTTTCTGCTCCCTAGGATCACTATAATCGGGCCCTAATTTCCTGAGTGGGAATCGTCTGGGGTGCTTCAATTGAACTCAGTTCTCGTGGTGCAATGAGACATTTAAATAGGAACCAAATGTGAATGGCCAAAAAGTCATGACCACGTGATAAGATCTGCACACACAGAACAACAGAAGCCCAGCAATGTGAACACAAGGAGCCACCGCATTACTGTGCAACTCTGTGTTTATCTAACGTAGACAAATGAGCATGTTCCCCGAGAAGTAGTTGGCCAAGAACAGTTTCATGCATATAAATAATAAACAGCTAGATTATTTCTTGCTAGATCATTCTCGCTGCTAGAGTATAAATGTAAGTCGCTCTGGATAAAGGCGTCTGCCAAATGCCAGAAAAATATTTCCTGAGACACCCTTCGAATGGCTGTATGCTGTAACTAGTGTTTTATGAACTATTTCTAAATGTGAAGAATTTTTAAACGCTGCTTTTTTTTTTTTTGTAAAAGCTTGCATGGGAATGTGATTGCTCTGTGCTGTGGATATTGCTTTGTCGTTCTTGATTCCATTGATAGCATGCCAATTCCAGTTTATTTTGGCTGCTTGCATTTGAACCACTTCCAATCTGGCTACAATAGGTCGTCCCCTCTAGCCAGAGGTTTTGTCTTTCCGAAATTAGCATACGATGAAAAGACTGTAATGAGCACACAGCAACAAAGTGCTTATCTCAGGAAATGAAATAATCACTGATTTTTAAATCAGATAATTTTAGAGCTGCTTAAAATAAATAAAAAAAAACAACAACATTTGGCCTGCTGTTCTGGCCAACATATGGGTGACTTTCTGTTGTTTTTAGCCTCCCGGAGGAAACAACAAAGTCTATCAGTCTTCCTAAAAAAAACATACCTCCCCTTCTCCCCCCCCACCCAAATATATATATATATATATATATATATATATATATATATATATATATATATATATATATATATATATATATATATATATATATATATATACTAATTAATTGACTTTCTGTCGGTCTGTTACCTGAATGGAACATTTACCAAAAATCTACATCATGCATCAGTGTTCAGCTGCCTACCCCCCCCCCCCACCACAAGGCACAAGAACATGGAATCTTTGTATAAGATAAAAGAACAGACAGTTTATCCTTCTACATAGTGCTCCTGTAGAAGAGAAAGGTAAAGGCAAACGTTAAGCAATGCTCTTTTCATCTAGCAGCCTTTGCATTCTTCATAAAAAAAAACATATGCGGACTTTTGGCTAATATTTGACTAGTAAACGTCTCTCAGTACACTATTGAGCTGTACCTATTGTAAAAACTATAAACAGAATCAATCTGTTACCATTGCTTGTCATTGGGGGTGGCAGGCCACAAGAGTACAGATTTTGTACAGATTTGTCACCTAACTGAATTTAAAAACTCCAATAATTCTCAGGATCTAATTACGCAACCTTAAATGAGCTTTCTCGGCAGAGGACGTTGGAATTATTTGTATTTTATTATTTAAATATGCATTAAGTTATATGAGCGAGACAACCTTTCCTTTCCTCATAGCGGTGCTCCTTAGAGATCTAAAGAGCTGTCCGAAGGATGAAGATCTGGTGGAGATAAACAATACATGAGATTATAGTACTCTAAATATATCAATAGATGCTTGCAGGTTCAAAGGTACCCGGATTCTTCACTTCAGTAGAAGTGCAAATACTCTGTAAATAAATACTCGGGTACAGGTTTTCTCTCAAGTTAAAGTAGGAAAGTATAAACTCTTATGCTTATTTTAAAGGACACGAGTAAAAGTGCATGAAAGATTCGCAATGAAACGGACATCTGCATCAAATCACACACGGATTTTGATTACTGATGGTAAATTAGTGCCCCTAAATTAGCTCGAACCGAGGAATGTGGGTAAATTATTAGCGAAGGATAACAAGCTACAGATTTATTCCTAATCTTGCAAATGTTAGCTGGGATGATGATAATGCTGACAACGCTGCTTGCTCTCACAATACGCGCTGCCTTGATAAATACAAAGTGTACATAGCAACAGATAGATTAACGTCATGGGGATTAGGTCTCAGTCTTGCGGTCACATCTTTTAAAGTTAGCTCAAATTCAGCCATTTTTGCAGGCCTCAGGTCGGCTGGAATCGAGGCTTGTGTGTACAAAACAAACGTCTGTTTGAAAAGCGATAATCACGTGCCGACACCATCATTACAGAACGGGTAAGAATTTGTGATGGATTTCCTTCATCCTCAGAGCCCTTATGTCTTATTTCCCTCCAAAGACAGACCCATCCGCACATCTTCAGCGCTCAGCATATATATGTCATCACCAAGACTGTCTCTATGGTGGCTTTCAATGACAGTATGGCCATAACATACTTGCACATCTTTACATCAAGGAGCATGTGTTCTTCAAGCAGAGAGAGACTCATACCATACACCTACTATTGGAGCATTCGCTAAACAAAACATCCTGTTCTCAGTGAAATTTAACCAGGAAATGCTTGATACATCTACAGCCAACCTTTTAAAAAAAAAAACATTAAAAAGCTCTTAAAAGTTGTTAAAGGAACATTAAAATCTGTTAAGCGCCAGGCCTTTGATGCCTCTGGCTTATTACTGTCCACAAGAGCCATAAATAAGGGGGTGTGAGGAAGGTGAGGTTGAGACCTTGTAGGTGATTTGGTTTCTCAGTGGAGAGCCCGAAAGCATGTTAATGCTCAAGGCTTTCTACTTTGACAGTCGTTAATTAACACACAAACTTTTACAAAATGGAGCAAAGTTATGAACTTACTCCAGTTTTAAAGCCTGATACGGATATATATTTAAACTAATAACACCAGGAGTCATTATCAAAAAACAAAAAAAACAACAACATTACAGCAGTGCCTCCCATATGTGTTTATATCCAGTGTAGTGTAATGTAAATTATTTTCTGAGGTCAGTGAAATGTAACATGAAGTAACTCAAGTAACATGTTTGGTAGGAGAGAGAGAGAGAGAGAGAGAGAGAGAGAGAGAATTTTGCATGTGTCCACACCTGAGGCCAGCCATCTGCTTCAGTAGCTGAGAAAAGGAGAGGGGGAGGCATGTCTTGACCGTTCTCCTTTCTCCATTTCCACACTCCATCTATCAGAATGCGTCCACCATCAACAGCTGGATGTCCCCCCAGGCTGAATTTCTGCTTCGTTAAAGCTATAGACTCTGGCTTCTGGGGTTTAGAGTGTTTTTCAGGCCTCGAGTGAGACGATGCTGCTGAACTCTTTGGCTGTGTAATTCGATTTACTTCAGGTGTTTTGGGCGAAACAAAATCGAAATGAGCCTACGCTCCGGGTTGGTCAGCGTAACTGCCAGGAACATTTCTTTAATCTATTAAAGTAAGAATTATGTGGCACAAATGCATTTTATTTACCAAGCACCACTGAAGACACAGACAGCGGTGCCAGAATCTAGCTTATTAAACTGCAGGTGTTCAACTGGAACTCAAAATATAATGGGAACTGGTAGAACTGTGCTCAGTAATACTAATGACTGCCAATATATGAGTATAATACTCTGGCCTGCATGGAGGAGGCAGTGAAGGATGGGGGTGGAAGCTTTCTGAATTAGTCTAGGCTGTCCTGGAGGCCTTCCGGGGTGCATTCATTTGCAAAACACTCAGGGAATGGGCCATCCATTTCACCCTTGGACTCCACCAAAACCCCCCACTGGAGAGATGCTATCTTATCAACTCAATAATGGCTGTGCATACAAAAAGAGACTTAAACACGGCGGGTGCTTCATTTCGAATCTATGGGGTGTGAGTGGGGCTCAGGTTGGGGGCAGCAAAGATAAGTGCTGAAAAGGTTGACTTGAATGATAGCACCAAAGGCCACAGCTTTGCCTTGGGATTTACTTATCTGCCTGGCAATAAGAAATGCAAACAGCATTCAGTGTGCAGATAAAATAGCACTGTCTTCATTACTCATCTGAAATAATAGAGAGGGCAAAGAAAAGAAAGGAGATAGGAGGGACGTTCTACAGGCATACCAAACGACGACGAGTGTAGTGTAGTGCTTCGAGAGAAAACTAAAAACTCAAAATTAAACCGCAACCCTCACCTAGGACCAGGGGTTAAATTGAAGCAGAGCACAAAAGAGAGTGTGTTGTAAATGTAAATCATAGTGTGGCATAATAATGACCCAAAATGGACAAAAAAAAATCCCTACAACTTTGAATTTGGCCAAGTCGGGTGGTTTTTATCGTCATTCCACTATAAATCTAGTATAGATCGGACCACTGTGTGACACGGAACAGTACGCAACACTACTTAAAGTGCACTATACAGCAAGGCGAGACAAGTGCTGGTCATTAAATATGCAAAACAGAACAACACAGAATATGGGCTTCAACTATTTTATAGTGTAAAAGCGATAAGTATTGAAGCAATATTGGCAGAAAAAAACCGAGTTGCATTATAATAAAGTGACCGATGCAGCTATGTAAAGTGTGGTGTGCGGTGGTATGAGTCGTACTGGGTCAGGGGGTTGATTAGCCCAGGTGAGCGTTGTGAGGCAGCAGGGTGTTGAGTAATCTCACTGCCTCACTGAAGAAACTGTTTCACAGTCTGCTGGCGGTGGCACGGATGTTCCTGTACCTTCTGCCAGATGGCAGGAGTGTGAAGAGTCCATGATAGGGCTGAGAGGGCTCGTCTGCACTATTTTTGGCTCTGCGGATGCAGCGGGTGTCGAATGTAAAAGGAGAGAAACGGGTCTATTGAAAACTTGTTCTAGTCACACGTTCATGATGTCAGAGCTGAGAATACTATTCATGATAACTGATTGGCGATGTTACCATGACGGTGGCACCTATGGAAGAGACGTTCCCTTAGAAGTTCTCCTAAATCACAATTTAAACCCCGCCTAGAAGATCTTTCCACATAGGGGGCAGTCCTAGAAATATCAGTGCAGGAAAAGGTGTTGTTAGCCTCTGCTTTGTGTGCGTGTGTGTGTGGGTGTGTGTGTGTGGACCATAAATTGCTTGCATCATGGACACACTCTGGCTGGCTGGCTGTTTTAGGTCACCTGCTCTCTTGAAAGCTCTCTGGTTTATTTTGACAGGAAGGAAATAACCCCGAGGAAATCAAACTGGCGCTAATAAAATCAATCGCTATTGCTGCCTCTCCTCACCGCTTAGATACTCTGATAGAACCAAGGCCTGTGAGTGACAGATAAGATGCACACAAGCTAACATTTTTTCAAACCTGGTGTACTGCACACACACTCATTCATGGACACACTTGTACGTGCTCCCTGTGAGGTAACGCAAACATATTCATTTTATTCTGAAAGTACTTAATCATATCTCATGAAGCAGACAGGGTGAACCAGGCCCGATGCCAGCTGAGTGATCAAAGGCAGAATGTTGTAGAGTAGACATGCAGAGAACAGGCCTTGTGTCGGCTCAGGCTTGTACCATTAATCTCACTGCAGCACTAAACCCATCCAGTCATGTGTTCCGACAGAGACCGCATGCATTCTTGGGTCCTAACAGACATCCATCCAGTCCAATCCTGGGTTCTAAGAGCGATCATATATGTATGACATTTTAATGTGGTTTTCGTTTCCTCTTCCGACAGCTAATCTTTTGTCAACAGTTTCTGCAAAATTTTATTTTTACTTAAATCTTGTATCGTAAAGAAGGTATAAAAAGTCAACACGTCCCTGTTGAAATGGAAAGTTTTTGTGCTGGAAAAAAAAAAATTAAAATTAAACCCAGATAAATCATGCCAGAACCACCCTCGGTGTGAAATTACAGTGTACAAAAAATTAACCGAAAAAAAAAACTAAATTAGGAAAAAAACGTACAATAACCTTTTTTTTTTTTTTTTTTTTGCATAAGTGTGCACGCCCTTTTATAATTGGGGATGTGGCTGTGTTCCGAATGACGTACAAAAGTCATTATCATACAGCTGTCCTAAATGAAATGATTCGGATTAACCCTAAATAAAGATCTAGTTTCTATAGGATTGTCTCGGTTTCATCTGGTTGCTGAAGCCATGGTCTGCAAAGAGCTTACAAAACCGCGAAGACCATCACCAACAAGTGGAGCACCACGGTGACATCGCCCAGAACAGGACGATATAAAATCTTACCAGGGAGGCTGCCAAGAGACCTACGACAACATTAAAGGAGCTGCAGGAATATCTGACAAGAACTGTTTACTCCCTGCATGTCACAACAATCTCTCGTATTCTTCCCATGTCTGAGCTAGGTGGTAGGGTGGCTAGAGAGAAGCCCTTTCTCATAAAAAAAAAAACAAAAAAACATCCAAGCTCAACTAAATCACCACAAACCATGTGGCAAAACGTCCAAAAGGTATAATAATTCCATAATTCCAAAAAGGTTTGTTTGGTGCCAGAACTGGGGCTTTTTTTTTTTTTTTATCAAGGTGAAGGGAATCACGAATAGCTACAAATACCCGTCGATTTCAGTGTTTTCAGATTAAAAGGAATTTCACCTTTCAGCATGACCCGAAGCAGACATCCAAATCAACAAAAGAACGGCTTAACCAAGCGAAGATCAATGTTTTTGAATATCCCCGGTCAGAGCCCAGAACTGAATCCAGCTACAGATCTGTGGGGTGACCTGAAGTGGGCTGCGCACTGGAGACGCCGTCACAATTTGAGGATCTAGAATGTTTGTTTTTTTTCAAGAAAGAGTGGGAAAACATCCCCAAGCCAAGATGTGCCACACTGATAGACTTTTACCTATCGACGTAAAAAAAATTTTTTCGAGGTCATTAGTTTCCTCGAACTTTTCGAGTTAAATGAACTTACCCGGTTTTACGGTGCACTTTGCGTTTGCACGTTGAAGGTGAGAAAAGATCTGATATGATTGATCTGCCATTTTAACAGGGGTGTGTAGACTTTTTATATGTATTGGGTTAGTCATGAGTGTATCTAACAGCCATTTCAGATTAACCACATTCAAGCATTTGATCCAGTGGCATGTGAGTACCCATATCTCAAAACCTGTACAGTTATTTATTTATTTATTTATTTATTTAATTTTAAAAAATCGGTTGATGACCGGGATGATTTAGAAACACCGGATGATATCTTAAAGCACAGTGCCTAATTAGATTCACAAGCACACTATGGATTTCAAGGGCACCACAAACAAGGCTCAATAATCTGAAATAATCTCTGGCAGCTGGTAGTTTGATTCGTTGAGGTTAGGTGATGATTGAAGAGACGGTCCGATTTGATCTTTATTACTGTATTTATGTGTGTTTGTGATGCAA
Source organism: Ictalurus furcatus (assembly GCF_023375685.1). Classification (NCBI taxonomy): domain Eukaryota; kingdom Metazoa; phylum Chordata; class Actinopteri; order Siluriformes; family Ictaluridae; genus Ictalurus; species Ictalurus furcatus. Next base: position 2,136,298 of record NC_071279.1, read on the forward strand.
ATATGTCCTCAGGCATTTCATGTAATTAATTCTTGCTTCTAGCAGCAATCTCTTCCACGCATTAGTCACAGACATTCAAAAAAAGCATCATGAGACGTTGCCAAAGTAGCCGTGTGGTCAGTGTGAAAACCAACATAAACCTTTTTCTTAATGTGTCCTTCCTAATGCGATTAGCACCAAACATATTTAGAAACCTGGCCAGAAATTCAGAACGGCTCTGTATAAACCAAGCTGTATTGCTGTAGTCCAAACACATATCTGATTTCACAAACATGAACTGATATATATATATATATATATATATAAAAACAACAACAACAAGAAGCTTTTCTGACTATTCATTCTTATACCACCAGGGGAATAAAAGAACACCAAGAGTCTAATAAAATCCCCACATCAGAGATTATATCACAGTAAGATTCTTAGACTCTGGCTGAGGCGTTCTATTTAAAATCCATACCGGGCTCTCGGATTGATTCGAAACCGAAGATACGATCGTAGGCTGTTCTTGTTTGCTCTTCTTGTGCTGTTGAGGCCATTCCCACTGCACGTCATGCAAATGGACCCTCGCAGTGCGGCTGCAATTTTTTCCTCGGCTTATCTACCACGGACCAGGAAATGCAAGTCTTATTCATTCTCATGCAGTTAATATTTATAGAGAGAAATAACCTGCACCACCTCTGTCTTGAATGTTGGGAAAATATATGTGACACGAACCATGAAGACATCATCGAGCCTGGGTAGTGCATCATCAAAGAACTAGATGACTGATATGGGTGGACTTAAAAGCTTATGAATACGAAAATAGGACGCGTAGGTCACCCAGATGAGGATGGGTTTCCTTTCGAGTCTGGTTCCTCTCGAGGTTTCTTCCTCATATCGTCTCAGGGAGTTTTCCCTCACCATCGTCACCTCTGAGTTACTCATTAGGGACAAATACATACATTTAAAATCTATATACCGAATTCATATATTTCTGTAAAGCTGCTTTGGGACAATGTCCACTGTTAAAAGCGCTATACAAATAAAACCGAATTGGATTGAACGGAGCACATCTTCTTCGCGGCAGATGTCCGCGGGATGAATTTTCAGACGGACACAAAGGATTAAAACTGGCGGAGCGGTGCACGAGGAGCGTTGACCGTTTACGCTCATATCACAGTTTTCAACAAGTCTGGCAAGTATGAAGAATGAGACAAGAAGGCTTCTGGTCTGTCCAGGATCAGGATAATCCAAGAACACACAGCTGTGTGTGGAAGGATCAGTGTGCATGGCCCTGCCACCCTCACAGGCCTCCAGTCCTCTGCTATTCGGGCAGACTGAAAGAAAACCTGATATGTCAGAGGACGACAAAAGAAAAGACAGAACAAAAGCCTCCTGAAGAACACATTCTGAGACCTGGGAGAAAGGCCAACTTTTTTGAATGACCAGTGACCAGCCCAGACAGATGTGTGAGTGTGTGTGTGTGTGTGAGGTAGAGAAAGGAGCGTCAATCCAGTCCATTAAACCAGTTTTATTCTCCAGCAGTTGTTTGCAGAAGAGCTAAATCTGTGAGTGAATTTGTATGATCCTGATAGAGTATTCACTGGTCTCAAGCGTCATATAAGATGTTTAAAAATGTATTGCGTTATTTCATTAAATTTCCTTTTGGAACTTTGTCGAGGCAGCCACTTGCAGAGAGCAGGGGGTGAGCGTGAGCTTGAGCTGGATTTGCACTGAGTCGCTGAAACGAAAGTAAGCAGTCATGGCCCAAAGAGCAGAGAGATTGCAACTCTCTCACTCCCTCTCTCTCTCTCTCAGCAGGGGGTTGTGGGTGGCAGCAGATCGTCGGGTCTCTGGTGAGAATTGATTTCCATTGTTCCTCCCCCAGCCCCCCAAAGCCCATGGCAGCAGAAGGCTCAGGTCACATCCCAGCCTGCCCAAGCAAGATAACAACAAATGAAATGAGAGCAAGTCACCTGGAACTGCACAAAAACGGCGATATTAGCTCAAATTGACCAGGTGTATTTCAGACAGCATTAATGCAAGTAGCTCACAGTAGTGTTTTTTTTTTTGTCTTATGTTACTGTCTCTCTCTCTCTCTCTCTCTCTTTCTCTCTTTCTCTCTCTGAGGTATTCCATCTGATTATGAGTACTTTGCAATCTACGACAGTTTGATTGATGCTCCTCCTCCATGAGCGGAATTTTGAGCAGCGTTTCCTCAGAGCACCCAGTTACGCTCCTGCAAAGCTGGTAACCTTGAATTTATGTTGCCATGGCAACAGAACAGGTCATGCATTATGGATTATCATTGAAATTCTACACCACCTACCTAACATAATAATGGAGGCTTGGGAGTTAATCAAATCAGCCGTTCTCTGGATGTGTGTGTGTGTGTGTGTGTGTGTGTGTGTGTGTGTGCGTTGAAACCTACGCTCATGTGTATGTATTTGGATATGTTTGGGCATGTACGATGAAACATGTGTACGTGTTTGTATGTGGATACATGTACTGATGGCATATTTTCATCAGAATCATGTAGGGTGTCTCATCTACGCTCCAAATGGGGCATGACTTTACCTGGGTTGCCTATGTGGGAGAACTGAACTGTACTAAACAGACCCTGGAAGATGGAACACCTTGTCAATTTGGCAGTCATGATGTCTTATAACCATGATATGCATAATCTTGAAATGCATACGTGTATGATTATCTCCGCGGGCAACATTTGTACTCTACTCTTCATTCTACTACTCAGGGGCTTTTCACTAATATATCACAATGTACTGTATATTAGTGTATTAGCATATAGGAAGCACTTCCCAGGGTCAGAATATTGGAAAAGGCATAAATATGCCTATTTATAGGGTGCATATATTGTATCGGTGACCTATTTTCTGACCTCATACAGGCAGCTGTGATTTCTACTCTCTCAGACTATTATTTAGGTAAAACCCACATATAATTAGACTGCACTCCAGAGACAGCGCCGTATAAGAGTATAGCTTCCAATAGGTCAGTACGGACAGGACAAAACTCCAGATTCACACGTCCAACGCTGATCACTCAGGCTGCGTTTAATGACTGTAATTGTTGTAATATGCTTCGGTGCGCTGTACTAAACTGTTTACAGTGGGCTCAGACGTCTTTCGCTGTGTCTAAATTAACCCGCTGTATCAATGCAAAGTGAACAATGGCACCGCGCTGCCTCTCGCTGAAAAGCCTCCATTGTGTTGTGTCTTTAATGACAAGGCATGAAGCAGAGGAGATGAGTACAGGCACGAGATGTTCTATAACGCGAAGACAAAAAGACGCTCTGTAATTAGTCGCTAGAGGCTGTCTGACAGCACATGATGTAGTGACACCCCGAAACTAGTCCTGCAGCCTTTTCATTTTATACTGTCTGCATGACCTACAGAGCACAGCTTAATGTAAAATTCGGTGGGTTAATACAGCCGCTGAGTAGATGTGCTTTGGGATTGTAATTCCTTTCCATTAATCAGCAAAGTCTTTTCAAAACATGATGTTTATAAAAAAAAAAATAAAAAAAAACATTCCAGGCCTTCACATGATGTAATTATGATTTGATTATAGTGCTTAGGTAAGGAAAAAGGTTCATATATATATATATATATATATATACATATATAAGGTCGCCATATTATGTGAAACAGAACCTTAATGGAGAATGACGGAGACGGAGTATGTAGAGATGAGCATGACTGGTCCTCTCACATAATGGAGGAAGCCTGTATGTTTTGCACATATTATCTCACACATTATCTCGAAGGCATGAAAATGAATTTTTGGAATAAATATTGGAGTTAGGAAAGTGGAATATAATTTTATTATATGTTGATGGTAAATTAGTAAGTAAAGGATCAGATTCTTTCATGAAATTCTGGCTCAGTAATTGTTGGCTCGGTCAAATGACTGTTGATAGGGTTTGTTTGTTTGTTTGTTTGTTTGTTTTTTTCAGAAACTAATCATTACTGTCCGTTGAGCAATAATAATATCTGTTCCGACGTTGCTTATTTGAACATTTGGATGTATTTTGCGGGTTGAAGGATGTAAGGCCGGTAGGATAACGGTATCGCAAACTGCTCATGGTAGAACACCTTGTAATGTGGATATGCCTAAATTATAAAGACCGCAACTGGTGTACTGCTATAATATTGATCACGGAAGTGTTTACTATAATAAACACCTCTGTAATCAATACTACTATTTCAGTGTGACCGGCACAGTTACCGAGTTCTCGGTGAAATAGCATCATCTTAACAAGCACTTGTTAATTAGCTAACACTGAAGAGATGGCTATTTATTTATTTGTTTGTTTGTTTGATTGTTTATTTATTCCAATTTTCTTCCCAGTGTGGTCATCTGCCAATCCAAACCCAGCAGTCAAGCTCTCCCTATCACACCAAAGCTACAAACCAAGAAAGGTGGAGGCTAACATGTGGTTCCTAGATGGGCGAAACCAGCCGACCAGATCTTTTTGTCCTGCTGCTCATGCTGCTTCACAGGGCAGCGTAACACCCTTGGAGGAAAGTCCAATCTGCCCTATTTTGCATATATGAGATGACAGAACTCACAATTTTGCCAAGAGCATGACCAGTTTTGCTTCCTTGACTTCCAGCCACGTCGGGCTGTGGCATCACTGAGATTCGAATATGGCCATTACTAATAGGGCGAATGCTTTTCTGTTGCACAACTTGGGAGTCCCACACTGTAGGGGCATTTTGCTGGCATGGCTTGGATCCACTTGTCCACTTAGACGGAAGAGTCACTACAAATCAATACAAAGTTCTTCTGACTGATCACCGTTATCCTATAATGAAACATTTCTATCCTAATGGGAACGGACTCTTCCTGGATGACTCCGCCAAACATCCACAGGGCATTTGATTAATGTGAAAATGATACTATGGCCTTGACAGTCACCAGATTTCAATTCGGTCAAACACTTACGAGAGATTTTGGCGTGAGGTGGTAGATAGCGCTCTCTAAAACCATCATCTAACACCAATTAAGGCGATATCTTTTTGGAAAAGAATGGTGTTCACTCCTCCAGTACAGTACATTTCTAAGACACTTTAGATCGTTTTTTTCCCCCCATTGTCACTTGTATGTAGCTAAAACTCTTCTTGTAGGGGAAGTGGTAGGCAGCAGTGTAGCTTTATCTGTCCATCTGTATAAACTGTACTGTATAAACACCTGACAATCACACCCATCACACTTTATGTCACCATCAAGTCGGAAGCACACAACTGTCTAGAATATTTTTGTATGCATTAAGATTCGCCTTCACTGGAACCAAGAGCCCCAAACATGTTCCAGCATGACAATGCCCCTGTACACAAAACGAGTCCCATGAAGACATGGTTTGCCAAGGATGGAGTGGAAGAACTTGAGTCTCCCCAACTGAACACCTTTGGGATGAACTGGAACACCGATTGCATGCCAGGCCTCCTCACCTGACTTCACTAATGCTCTCGTGGCTGAACGCGCACAAATCCCCACAACCACGCTTTAAAAATGCACTATAGTTGAAGTAAAAGGAAAAAAATTACACCTCCAGGCTGCCTTCTATCTGGATTTCGGCTACGTAGCTGTCAACGGCAATTAGCACAGCATCACTGCTCTGAATGTATCTACTCCTGTCTGTGTATTTGCATTCAACTGTTCCATAACATTCACTGGCAGATGGCTTCCTGTGTGGCTCCATGTAATTGTCAGGCCTAAACAACAAGGCACAATGAGAAAAGAAAAACAGCCATCCACAAATTCAATCAAATACACAGCCCCGCTCAAATTAAAATAAAAATGCTTGGTTAAATGAGCTGCTCTGGTTGACAGAGGGCTACACAATTGGCAGTGACAGTTCTCGAGCAGAACGTTAGGGCTGTAATGGTGGCGAGTTAACTAGAGGTGCCGGTGATGGATTTGGCTGTCTGAATCCATTCCTAAAGGAGGAGGACCCTGGGTGCTCGGCTGCTGCATATTTCCCCCATAATTAGCAGCACATTTTATTTTGGACCCTCTGTAGGATTTGCAGAAGACATTTTCAGAAAAATTTTTTGGAGGTGCAAATTAAGGTTATGACCATGCCGTCTCTGTGGCGAAGAAGAAGTGAATAAATGTAAGACAAGAAAAAGGAGGGTTGTGGAAGTGAAAAGGCATACATTAAATAAATAAATAAATAAATAAATAAATAACATTTAGAAAAAAGGTTAAGAACCCTAAAGTGTTTTTTTTGTTGTTTTTTTTTTTTAGCTTGTTACACATAATGAATAAATGAAAAAAGAAACAAACATTTTTATATTAAGCATTTATATTAAAGTATTTTTATGTTTTATGTTTCTCACGTCACCTGATGTGAGAATTGTAATGCAGTGCGTTATTCTTTTAATCTTAAAGGAGCTTTAGGCAAGATTTGTACAAATTATTCAAGATTAGATTAAGCTGGTGGGTTCAAGAACATTTGAATGCTTTTTTTTTTTCTTTTTTTTTCACTACTTGTTTTACAAATGGTTTTCTCAGCCACATAATACACTTGTGCTGAGACCGTGGATAGAACGATTATTTTATCTTATACATACTTCCAGGTTATTTGTAAAAGTAAGAATTAAAAAAAAAAAAAATCATCAACTAATGCACCTTTACCGCCAACTTTGCATTTTGCAACTCCTTTCATTTCTCCTTTAAATGCTAATGTATATACGAGATCAGAATTGATTTATTAATATCAACGAAGAGGATCATTTAGTAAAAATCATTTAAGGGAAAATCACATCTGTGTGAAAACCAAAAAGCACATATGTGACCAATATGTTACCCCAAATTTTTTTCTGGTGTATTGGAAGTAACTAAGTGGGTTTTTGTAGGCCCTGTAGGTCTGACAACACTGTCAGAGAAAACAGGCAGTGCTCATGTAAATGTTCTGCTCCCTGAGGATGGATAGAGAGAGAATCAGATCACATCACATACCCCTCCATCTATTCTTCCATCTCCCTGCTGGCAGCATTGGGGTCACGGGTGAAGGTTGAGGGGGCTGCTTCCACATTAATGTCCTCATATTGGGCCTCTCTGGAAGTGTGGTGATTGATGACTACTGTGATTTTACTTGTTTTGTTGTTGTTTTTTTACACTGGGAACCATGGAAACGATGAATGGGCAACGGTTCAATGACCAAACTGACCATCGAATATCTGCAGCAAAGGCTTGGCTTGATCCTGACAATATCTATGTGAAATATAACTAATTTAGGTTGTGTCCATGTTCACATGACTTATACGACATGCATAAAACAGCAGGGTTCTCCAACCAAAATAATTGTGTGCGCTCTACAGCTTCTCTGACATAATGAAATGTTTGCGCGAGTGTCTTATGTTTCTGTGCCTATGTGCGAGTGTGAATACGTGTTTCGGCCCGGCATGTACGTCCAGCTGTAATATTTTGTATAGTGTTGTATATGGAGCGCTGTATCTTGTACAATAAAACTGCTAAAACAGTGTGATTTGTGAGTTTCAAGGTCCCAGCATTGAGGGGCAGTCTTGCAGAAGTATAATGTACTATGCATAAGTGTATTTTGGCGCTGTCGAGTTGTTGAATGTGATGTTCCCATTATTTATGCAGGCATGACAAATAACAACTCTCTGGCACACTGTCGAATAAGCCCTGGCATTGCAAGCCTTCATTAATTGGTCACACTGAACCCACTGTGTGCTAAAAATTCATCCACAGCATGGCATGGCAGACAAGAAACCAAATGGAAATGCTTAATCACTGAACACTCGCTTCATCAGTTTCATGACTGTGCATGAAGCCACTTTGCATTTTCTATTTGTAAAATCACTGGGAACGGAGAACATGTGCTTTGGTCGTTCTAAATAAGGGAATAACTATTGGACCTACGGCTATGGAACAGAATCGCCACGACCCTAAGAGTTATTTTAACTGGCTGAGGGCAGCGTGGAGGAAAATGAGAGAACAGGGCAACCGAAAAGTTGCGGCAGAGGATTTTGGATATTATGAGGTTGTTTAATTGGATGGTTGCATCAGGGCTGGGAGACTGACCTTTCTAGGGTTACACGGTCTGATCTTGCGTAGCTGTCAGAATATCAGACAAAATGGAGACACAGAAAATTTACTGTCACTAACATATAATGCACTATGTTTGTGTGAGGCACCATAACATCCATACCTTCACATTACCAGGTTGAAGTGACACAAATCTGATTTTCTGCCTCAATGCGACACCGAGCTGATGTTCTCAGGAGCGTGGACACAAAAATCTGACCTTTTCAAATCAGACTTCCATGTGTGGTTTTAGATCAGATACATATCTGTAATGACACATCAGTGAGAATGCTCAGATCAGAATTGATGAGACTTTCCCCCAACAAGCATGTGCGAAATACAGCGGTGGACGGTGGAAGGCTGGCGGAATTGGTGATTTACCGGTGGGAACTGGAGGGAACCTAACAAACCTGAATAGTGCATTGAAATAATTGCCCAAGAAATTAGGCCGTTTCTGTATACAGGAAAAAAAAACAAACAGATATGAGTCATGTGTCATGATAGACAGATCTGACCTGACAAAAAAATAAAACAAAACTGAATTGTGCAATGAAGCTTGCAATGTGAAAGTGGTCTGGCGTGTAAAATACAAATCCCACTGTAAAAGCACACGGCAATACACCTACTTTATATGTGTTCCTTTTCAGGAAGAAAAAAAATTTAAAAAAAAAATAAAGGTAAAACCAACTAAAACACTCTGAAAAAGTCTGGAAAGGGAAAAAGGAGCACAGGCTGCAGTTACGTTCTGGGTGACAGAAGTCCGCTTCTCAGCTGGCACAGGCTCTGAGCATGGTGTTGGCACAGCCCAGTCTTGGCCGTCCGCCGGCCAAGTACATGTGCCAGCTCTGCACTCAAGCACAGAGAAGTCCGGAGCAGAGCGCCACCCCCGGCTACAGGAGTAACAGAGAAACGCCACTCACAACCGGCATTAATCACAGAGGAACATGCAGGGATTTTAAAGGATTTCAGGATTTATCCTTTACATTATGTACCATATCATTGTGAGACATTACGTCACACCATATAGCCATTTCTAAGATTCTCACTAAAACATCTTTTCACTGAAGGTTTCAGGAATCATTTCGTTTGTTGTGGAGTGGCGTATGGAGTTGCTTCCTGAACTAATTGAATGCGATGAGGACTTGAAGGGCAGCTGACGTTCATTTAGGATCCCGAAGTACAGTATATGAGGAGTGCTGTTTCAAAACTGGTGCAATTATGTATTTAGGAAACTAAAACAAAATGATGAGGCAACTGAAACTCAGACAGTGAGTTATTACAATGAAAAACACTGATTATTGTGTTATCGGAGTAAGTAGATCTGACAAAAGAAGAAAAGTTATGGTTATTTATTTATTTATTTATTTATTTTATTATACAATGACGGATTTGAAAAGAGATTTATTATTATGTGTATAAAACAGAAACACACCTGGTTATGATGCCAAAAAAAAAAGGCAAGAAAATAAATCAAGTTAGAAGAAAAGGTTAAATAAGTATTTACACGCACACACACACACACACACACACACACCCCTACCCATGCTCTCTGACACACGACACTTTTCTTTTGCTCCAAGTTAAGAAAAGAAGGTGGGTAAGGAGGGGCCTAGGGAGTGAGTGAGTGAGGGAGAGACAGCACAAGAGAAAACCACAAGGCGTCTTTTTTCTGTCTCTCGGTCGTACAAACATGGCTTGCCCCCACCGAGTCCCCACTCTTCTGGGTGTGGTTAACCTCTCGGGTTAGCGACCACTCTCTAATAAGCAGCCTCCTTACAAAAGCTTGGCCTGGCCCGAGGGAGAAAAGGAGGAGGAGGAGAGCAAGAGAGAGGGAGAGAGAGAAGTGCAGAAAAAGAGAAAGAGAAATAGAGGTGGGATGGGGGGGGGGGGGGGCTGAGAATGAGGGATAGAGGGGCAGATGCTAGACATGGGGAGAGGAGCAGATGGGGCTTGATGAATCCTGAAAGGGAGGAATTGAAACCCGCTGAAGTTGCCAAAACGGCCAGCCACAATTATCGCCGCGCCTTTGGGTTCATTGTCAATTAGAGTGGCGGTTGAGGCAAGCAGCAGCTGTGGCAGATGGCGAGCTTCCAGAAGGAGGCAGAGGAGGGGGGAGGAAGGAGATGGGGACTGAGGTCGTCGCCATCAAGCCTCCTCCAGCCATATCATTCTCTTGTTTCTGAACACAGCGCTCTCATAGTGAAGCCATAAGCACAAGCTCGAACGAGTACATGCTTGTTTGTGGGGACTTTCAGAATGGCTCCTCTCACTTGACTCACATGAGGCAAGGTGTGTTTGTACTATGGTGGTGGCACGATGTTGTTTCAAATGAATTGTGTGTGTCCTGCTGTGTAGAAGTGAGTTTTATTCCATTAGATTTAGCAGGTGCAGTATCTATGGACGATAATCTTGCCTGTGTGTGTGTGTGTGTGTGTGTGTCTACCAGTCAGCTGATATCATGCCCACTCTGTGTGCCCCCTTGCCCCCTGTGTGCACATGGGAGCATGCCCTGCTGTGGCTTCTTACACACACCCTCCTCCCCATACACATACGTTTCCACAGTGACGCTTGCATTGTGGCTCCCTCCAGCTCTACTCTCTCTCTCTCTCTCTCTCTCTCCCCCCTCTTGTGCTTTGTCATGCTGTTTCTTTGGGAGATGGGCAGCTGATGGAGGAGAATGGGCGGAGGTGTAGAGGGCAGTGAGCGATGGAGCAGCACTAAGGCTGGGTGGGGGTCAGATCCTCCATCTGCTCACAAGAGCCTCACAGGTCACGGAGCCCAACAATAGCCATTAGCAAGGCTGACAGGCATGGCCAGGAGGCCTCGTCACTATGAAGAGCAAGCCAGCGTGGGCCACCGAGCCTGCTAGTGCACACCCATCACCGCACTCCTTTCATTAGAAGCCGGTGCTGAGATGTAAACTTTTTAACAAATAAGCCTCCAAATTGTCTGCAATAACCTACCATATTGACCATATGATCTGCAATGTTTTGAACTAATTTAAGGTGGAATTAATCAAATTAATCAAATACAGTGTCCATTTTGGAAAGAATTCTTTTTTGCAGTTAGGCAAATGGTATTTGTAAAATAAATAAATAAATAAATAAACAGACAAATTTAGCTTAGCTACCCGATCAAACTGCTCCAGCCAAATCACATTAACTTGTCACGGGGGAGGAAACCCCCGCAGCACGATGAGAACATGCAAACGCTGCACACACAGGGCCACGGTGGGAATCGAACCCCCGACCCTGGAGGCGTGAGGCGAAACTGCTAACCACTCAGCCACCGTACGCCCTATCGGTCTCATTCATGATATGCTAAACACACAGGTTAACTTCTCGACTCGCAATATTGCTATTGCCCGAAATCTTACGCTTGGTTAACTTTAAACCTGGAATTCACAGGGTAATGTATAAGTGTATCATTTTTAAGCGAGTTATCCAACTTTTTTTAAACCTAATCCCTATCTACCACAAGAGTGCTATAGAGCTTAATTTAAGTCTTCTGACCAACCAGAATCTGACCAATCAGCACCGTGGTATAAAGTCCTTTATTTTCCTTGTTTATTTACAAAATTATACAGCTGCTCATAGACTTTCATCATAACTGAGCAGTTTCGAGTAAATAGGTTTTCTGTTGTTTTCATAGGAAATCATATGTACAACGTACACGTTAATAATAAGACAAACTCTACAGATATGACTTAATGTATCTATAGATATAGTGTATATGATTTTAGGGTTAAAATGCTGAAGGATTCATTGGTTGATCGATGATGTAAGTCGCTCTTAGGGTTAACATGCTGTAAATGGTCGATGGATAAATATAGGATATATATATATATAAATATATATATATAGGACAATCTGAAAGTCTTGTCTTGTGACTGTCTTGTGAACGCCCTCGATCTTCCTGAAAAGCACATTTGAATCATATGGGTACGCTGTGAGTGAGGACCCTCATTACAACTTAAAAACCCATGTGGGCACAGTCACAAGCGCAGCAGTTCATAAGGCGCTGACTTCATATACATACCCACATACGTGTAGTTACACCTGCAACTGGTGAAATGCAGAGATAATACTGTAGTGAGTGAATGTGAAATGTTTGCTTACAGCTTTAGATGTTCGGAAAGAAAACAAAGCAGACTTGTCAATCAAGTGATCCTATAACAAAGGTACCAGTCTCAATTTTTTTTTTTTTTTTAACAAAGAACAGGTGCTTTCCTGCATAAACATCTAACACAGCAGCCACCAACATTTCCAAGGAATCATATAGAAACTCCTCTTATCTCCACCCTAACCCTGTATCTAGCTTGTTGCATGAGAAGAAGAAAAAAAAATCATCAGAGAAGCACCAGAGGAAAGCTCTAACGCCTGTGTTTTAAGTTAGCCTAGGCAGTAATTAGATTAATCAGTAGTTCATTAGACAACGGAAGCGTGCGCCATATGCAGCATGAATGTTCCTGTTTGCTTGTTCGTCGCTCCAGTTTGTCTAACCGCAGCTTTTTAGAGTCACTATAAAATGGTCCTGATGTTCAGTGCATAAAGCATAATATAAACATGTAAATTCGGAAAAAGAAAAGCTAGCAAGTTCAACCTCCATTTCCTCTCTCTCAGTCTCTCACTCACACTCGCACTCACACAACGGGCAACAAAACAAGATCCGTGTTCATTTAAATGGTGCGATATAAATGCTTCATAATGGTGACATTTCAAGTGCTTGCCACCTCTAATGCTTCCTATACCTCCAGCACCGTTCCTTTCCCTGTCCGGTTATGGTACAGCTGAAACAACACTTTGAGCATCAGTCATAGTGTTTATCTTGGTGCAGCTAATTAGACAACCCACACAACTTTGACTCTAATATACATTCCCCATCCGAAACTATTGGAACGGCAAGGCCAGCGCATTTGTTTGTGCTGTACATCAAAGACATTTGGGTTTGAGATTAAAATCTGTATACGAGACGAGAGTTTAGGATTTGAGGTTTCATTTCCTGGTATTTGCATCTAGATGTGTTAAACAGCATAAAACACAGAAGCTTTTGTATCAGACCACCCAATTTGTTCAGGTGAGCAAAAGTATAGGAACGGATAAGTCTTGAAGTGAATTAAAGTAAATAACACTTGATATTTGGTTGTATGTCCCTTGCTTGTAATAACTGAATCAAGCTTGTGACTCACTGACATCGCCAAATGGTTTGTTTCTTCTTTTGTGATGCTTTTCCTGGCTTTCACCGCAGCCTCTTTCAACTGTTGTTTGTTTCAAGGAAGGGGTGGGGGGAGGTTTGTCTCTTTTTAGTTACCTCTTCAGGAGGTGAAATGCCGCTCAAATGGGTTACGGTCTGGTGATTGACTTGGAAGGACTAAAACCTTAGTCTAAGCACAAGCCATTACACTACCTCCACCATGTTTCACAGATCAGCTTGTATGTTTTTGATCATGAGCAGATCCTTTCTTTCTCCACACTTTGGCATTTCCATCACTTTGATAGATCTTTGGGTTTTTCTTCACAGCTGTCACAATGTTTCTGTCACCAGCTGTTGTTTTACCTTGCTCAACCTATTCGGTGTTACCCAGTACACCAGCGTTTTTTTTTTCTTCTTCCTTTTCTCTTTCAGGACATTCCAAATTGCTGTATAGGCTATGCCTGATGTTTGTGCAATGCCTCTGATTGATTTTCCCTCTTTTCTCAGCTTCAAAATGGCTTGCTTTTCTCCGATAGACAGCTCTCTGAACTTCCTGTTGGCTTATCAAATGCGGTCTTCACAGGTGAAACTGAAGGGTAAAACCAAGAGTATGTGTTCAGAGCTATTTATTGTTTAAACAGTCAAAGTAACAGGACACAGCTGGGTAACAAGAAACACCTGTCACATGTTCCAATGTTTTTCAGTGGCCCGATACAAAATGTATGTCATTTGTGTTGTATGTCGTTTAACACATCTATATGTAAAGAGCAGGTAATGAAAGATGAAATTCTAAACTTTTTCTTCTCATATTTATCTTTTCATCCCAAACCCAAATGTATTCAGTCTACAACAAAACCAATGAATTATACAAATAACATCTTGGTGCCGGATACCACAGCACACCACCAGAGGTCTTGTGGAGTCCATGCCTCGATGAGTCAGAGCTATATTAACATCAAACTGACAAAATGGGGGTTTTTTTTTGGCTCATGTAATGTCAAAGCACCTTGTTAGCCATGGTTTTGCATTACAAATTGAGAACTGTTCAAATGACATAAGTAGCTTTAAAATAAAAAAAAAGAAACATACATTGTGTTATGATAAATATATCTAAGTGCTGCTAATGTAACGCTCAGGATATTGTAAAAAGAACATACTTCGCTAAACAGCTAACTATGTAGCTAGAAACATATGAATTAACACAAACTAGCTAAATAGCTAGCTAATGAACCTAGCAAGCTACTGAAACCCCGGCAGTATTTGGCTGAGTTAGCTAGACAACTAACCTTTCTTTATATACTGCTGATAATCGAGGTGGTGTTCTCTACAGAATTGCCCTTTTGTTTAACTTACATAAGTTCAGATTAGTTGTGCCAGTTGTAAACATCTGGACATATGCAGCCCCCGCCAAAACTATTGGAGCGGCAAGGCCAATTCATTTGTTTTTGCTGTAGACTGAAGACATTTAGTATGTGAAGGTATCACAATCTCCCATTTGAAGAGTGGAAATCTCCACAAGATGCAAACCACTCATTAGCAGTAAGAATCAGAAAGCCAGATTGGAATTGGCAAAGAAATACAGAAATGAGGCACAGAAGCTCTGGAACAAAGGTTAACCTCTACCAAAGTGATGGAAAGGCCAAAGCATGGAGAAACAAAGGATCTGCTCATGATCCAAAACATACAAGATCATCTGTGAAACATGGTGGAGGTAGTGTCATGGCTTGGGCTTGCACGGCTGCTTCTGGAACATTCTGACAGATCTTTATTGATGATGTGACTCATGATGGTAGCAGCAGAATGAATTCAGCAATCGACGGGAACATTGAATCTGCCAATTTACAGAGGAACGCATCGAAATGAATCGGAAGGAACTTTATCGTGCCGCAAGACACACTGCCGACTCAAAAAGACTTTAACAGGGGGAGCAGTGGAGAGTGGTTTTAGACTGGCCAAATCAATCACCAGAGCTTAACCCAAGTGAACATTCATTTTACCTCCTGAAGAGGAGACTGAAGAGAGAAACCCCACGAAACTAACAACTGAAAGTGGCCGCAGTAAAAGCCTGGAAAAGCATGACAAAAGGAAAAAGCCGGCAATTTGGTGATGTCAATGAGTCGCAGCCTTGATGCAGTTATTGCAAGCAAGGGATATGCAACCAAATATTAAGAGTTATTTACTTTCATTTACTCGTCTGTTCCTATACTTTTGCTCGCCTAAAAATTGGGTGGTCTGATACAAACGGTTTCATGTTGTTTAGCACATCTATATGTAAATACCAGGAAAATAAAACCTACAATCCTAAACCCAAATGTCTCTGATGTATAGCACAAACAAATGAATCGGCCTTGCCGTTCCAGTACTTCCAGAAGGGACTGTAGTTTTTCAGCAGATGATTTATTACTCGTACTTGAGTAATTTTCCTGATCAATACCTTTGACTCAAGTGAATTATAACTACAGTAGCAGTACTTTTACTCAGGTCGGTGTGTTTTGTGCTCTCTCCACTACTGACATTCCTGCAGGACTCCGTTAATGCATGTGTTTCTTTATTTCCTGATGAGCTAAAGATTAGTGCATGTATGAATGAAGTATCAACACGCAGTATAGGGTATTTGTGGACCCGATAGTAAAGTGCTACCAGTTCAAACGTACGTTTATGAGGTCGAAGAAAATCATGTTGTCAGTATATAACGTAGTCGTGTTCATCTCATAATAGCAGAATTCATTTGGATTACTTAAAAGGTTCCTCACAAATGATCTCAAGTTCATATCCAATGAATTATTTTTAGACTGTTGTTTACATAAATACACTGAGTATCTGACGCCCAATCTGTTATCAATCAGTACACACAGTTAGATTTATAATAGAATATTTATAACTGAAATATGTTCAGAAAGAATCTTGCCTTTTAGCGCGAGAGTGTAATCACCAGACTCTCAGTCACCCTCCATTTACTGTCTCATAGTTTTTGTTCTCTTTCTTGCTGTCATTCAGCGTTGCCCATTAAATATTTGCCCACCTGCTGGCATGCAGCCTACCGGTAGATAGACCTGTATTTCTGTTTCTGTGGGACATAATCGCTTTGGTGTGCAGACAATGAGTCACTAAGGACATATCGATCCACAGTAGAGAGAAGAAAAGCTCTCTCAGCACAGCCAGACAGCCTGGATGTGACTACATAACACAGCAAGTCACTGACCTATTTTAGAAGTTACTTTCAGAAAGCACTTAAGACCAAGGTCTTATAAGGACCTGTTTAGTCTGTTTAGTGTTTATTTACTGACAAGATAGTTTACTACCAGATGCAAACTTGTCCTTTCTGACCTTGCGTATGTCCTACATTTGAGATTAGATCCCAATAAAAGTGAATTTAATATGCCGGTATTGTCTCCTCCAGCTCTAAGACCTACTTTTGAGAACTTGTGCTAATGATTAACAGAGTATATAATATACTATATAATATCACTGTATATAAAAGCGCAGTGCGAGACTTAGAAGTTGAATTAAAGAAGGTTTTCCTTTAGCGTGACCTTTGCATGCTTCACGAGAACATTCTCCGGCCCCGTTTACATGAGTGTGTTTTCGGTGCTACGGTTACGCATGACGTCTACACTACTCCGGCGTTTTCAGACACTTTTGGAAGCGCCGAAGACCCCGTTTTAGTTTGAAAACGAAGGCTTGGCTCCGTCCACATCCCCCCCCCCGCCGATTGGGTCTTCTGGATCATCGCGTATCCTTCCCTGATTCGTCAAGCCCCTCACTACCATATGACCGTTACGCTACCTTGATCGTATACTACAGGGGTTCCCAAACTTTTCCAAGGCAAGGCCCCCCGAATGGCATTAACATTTGACCGAGGCCGCCCTTTTGCAAGATGTCTTTAAAACACATTAAAAATACAGACTTCTGAATATATCCCCCTTTTTTTTTTTATTAATAATTACATCTTACATCTTTACATTACATTACATTAGGAATGGATTGTGTGTATGTGTGTGTGTGTGTGTGTGTGTGTGGTTGTCTGAGAGTGAGAAAGAAAAAATCATGTATGTATTTATTTTTCACACCAAATTGTTGAGGCCCCCCAGGCGCCCCCTGGCGCCCCCCCCCCCCCCCACTTTGAAAACCACTGGTATACTATACACAACAACACAGAGACTGAACCGCAAGCTTTGCTGGCGTTGTCGTCGTTCTTAGCAGCCATTGTGCAGTTCAGTTCTGTATTTTACAACACTGCAGCTGCCTACATGTGCAAGAGGCGAGGTATGATTAGAGCGATCAGCAACAAATTTCACTTCCTACATGGAACGCCGGTTTGTTGTTCCTGCCCGTGACTACCAACCAACTTCCTGTTTACACTTGTATGCGCATGCCCAGTGTGCATGAATGGTCATGTGACATGCGTTTTCGGTCGCGTAGTGTGGTCGGAGATCGTTTCCGAAACACAGTGGAGACACCAGTGTAGACGAGGACCTAGTGTAAACAGGGTCTTAATTCCGAGCCATTCATAGAGGCTCATTAGATCATGTTTGGGATTTTTTTTGGGGGGATGGGGGGGACAATAAAAACACTTGACACACCACATTTATGAATCCTAATTTAGCAAAAGACGAAAATCCTGCTTACCAGTCTATCTCTGTGTTATTTCACATCGGTATATACGATTATGTGTAATGTATTTTGGGACGTGAATCACCTTCGCCTTTTTTATTTTTATATATCAGCGTTACGTCACTTGTATGTCATTTGTCAAGAAAAAAAAAAATGCATCAAAGCTCTCCACTGTATCAGAGAGCTTAATATTGAAGAATAAATTATGTTAATCAATATTACAAAGATACCAAACCAGATCTAGCTTCAGGAGCAGCTGTTCCTGTCTCTCCAATCAGTTTGCTTTCTCAGTCGTGGCCTTTACAAAGCAGCGCTGATGCCTGTGCAGCCGTCTACAGACCTGGGCTGGGTCACGTTTTGGTAATGATGGAGCTTTAGAAGCCTGGATAAATCCTGGGCTTCTTAACCTGATTATCAGGCCTGTGCACACACACAGACATAGAAATATTCATTAGGGACCCACTGAGAGAGCAGATAAAACAGGAGACAGCTGCAGCACGGAGTCTGCACCACGGCTACGTGTGTGAAATGCAGACATTAGCATGTGAAAGAAGGATCTTTCTTTAGGCCTTCAGCGTTAACACTCAGCTTTAGAATCCGGCTCAGGCACTCACATATACATCGATGGGGCTTCCTGCATGTTGTAAAAGAATCCTTTGGCTGGTTCTTTTCTTATTACTGTAAATGATCTACTTTGTTGTGACCTGGTGTAGGTCGTCATCACTGTGTTACACTGCGGATGGATTATTTAGCTAGCAGGGCGTAAATAGACAGCATATAAAACATTTGTTATAGGACGTAATTCATTACTTTACGTAGAACTTTAACAGCCACGTTGCCACTTTAAGCTGAAAGAGAACGTGTACTGTTTAACGTACGGTCGTTTCTACAGGCTTCCTACTTTTATGTCATCTTCTCAAGGATTCAATTCGTCGCGCTCTAATCAGATAAATCGAACCCGATTCAGTGTGCTCTCAGTAAAACGCAACATCGTTTGCGTTTCTTTTCATGTAACATGCGATACACAGGCTGACAACTCACACTGAATGATTTCTAACAAATTGCCTTTAACATAAACGCACATTCTCCTGATGCACATTAAAGAGGGGGGAAAAAAAACACACGCACTGTTATCCATTTTGTTTGATAAATTACATTCCTCCATCACTTACTGAGCCTTTTCCCAATGGAAATATTACTCTAAAGCTCTCATCTAATGAAGATACAAACCAGCTTATTTTGTTATTTCTCATAATCCACGAAGAATTTATTCAATTTCCGTGACATAATGGTAAATAGATGTAAAGCAGGCTTTTAGTGCGAGGTAGAGGTTTGTTTTTATTTGGTGACGTTGTATTAATAATCGCTTTGCTTCGTTTTTGTGAGCTTGTGTGACTGGTTAATTCAGAAGGCAGTATTCATGTGAAGCAATGTGCTGCCTTTTTTTTTTTTTTTCTTCTTTCTTTCTATCTTTTGCATCTGTAAATGTCATAAAACATTGATTATAACCAGCAGCACTAAGAGAGCTCTTGACATTTCACGCCACTTGGAGTGCTTGGCAGAAGCCATGACATCCATGACATCGTTCTGTTATTTTCTGCTTCTTTAGCACGTTACTGCAGCCCTGTGGCTTTCACTTGTTGTTTGCGTGCGCGTGTGTCAGAGACGGCAGAGTGAAAGACAAATAAAAAGACCTCAATTGTGCCACAAAACATCTCATCTGTTTTGACGACGAAGCTACGAAGGATCTGATGATTATGAATGTAATTACGACTCACGATTCATTTCTTGACTGTGATAATATCCTATGAGCTACTTTCATTAGAACTGATTTTTTTTTTTTTTTGTGACTTATTAATGTTTGTAAAAAGATTATATGAACGTTTCTTCAACCACAGAGAAATAGAGGTACATTCAGGTTGCTGCTCTTTATTACCAATACTTACAACAATTTATTCTGGACTGATGCCAGCTATAAGATGAAATACTGTGTGTCAATAGCAGCAGCATCTGCTTTGGAGCTTGACGCATACAGCAGGAAGTTGGCGAGGTTAGCAGAGGGTCATTGCTGTCAGTGGACATGTGGCTTCTTTACGAGACAAGCACGTGAGCAGTTACTATTTGAAAAACATTGCGTCTATTCATGCGAGTGTGTTAGTGTTTAATTTCTGCGATTTCACTCAACGTAGTTCTCAACGGGGCTTCATATTTTTAAGCAAGTAAATAATAATCCCTTCTTTTCTGAATATTACATTTAAAAAAAAAAATGGAATCCAAATTTTACGTAACTTGATTCATATCCCAACCTCAAAGTTTCTAGCGTCGTTCCTCGTGACAGATTTGTTGTCAGCTACATTTACTTTTCACCGAGCTTTTTCGCTTCATTAGATCCATGAAACACATTTTACATTCATCCGTTTGATGCCTTTATCCGTAGCAAATTACAAACCAGACCAAATACATAGCTGGTAGACACTATTAGATAACCAACATTGTTACTACAGGGTCATTCCATCTGAAATATTTGCAGAAAAGTTGGTTGCTCTACCTTTTTTAAGTTAACTAAATTTTTGGAGTGATTACTCCAGTTTAAAATAATAATAATAATAATAATAATAAAATGTTACTGGGTTTAACTACGATGTCCATCTTTGCGTCATGGCACACAACAAATCGACTAAACAGCTGTTTACTGAAACCTCAAAATCTCGGCTCAGGATGGGGGTGACTCCTTGGAAGAAAAACTGATCTCTAGAGCACATTACAAGGGACGTGTACGTATATACAGATTTTGCATATAACTGTTCATTAGATTTAGAACTTAAGTCCAAATGGAATCCTCGAGATTGCTCACCGGTCCACGGTTACGGTCAGTTTATAATGGGAAGGGATCGTCTTCTCTTCTCTTTTTCTTTTACGGGGGTGAGAAAATAAAAAAAAATTCCCTCACTTTCAAGTTGAATATCTCTGGTAGGGGACCAGATATGAACCGGAAATTTTCACAAAAACAAGTCCTCTATAGTAGCGTTCAGCTGTAAAAATAAAAATAAATAAATAATAATAAAAAAGAAAGAAAGAAAGAAAGAAAAAGAAAAGAAAATTGTGAGTTTGAGATTGGAGGTGGACCTCGAGGGCCAGATGTGAAGAACCAGCCTGATCTATATTGTTCTTACAGGTGTACAGTTGATGTGCGTGAATACATTCGACCCAAATATGGAAGTACAAATATGAACAGTGTCATAAAAAGAGCGGTGGCGTTGTTTCTCCTGTGATAAAAGCAGTAAGTGATTTCTGAGCTGTAGTCTCAGATGGGCAGATATTAATGTCTAAATATGTAGTTCTTATAATATTTGGTCATAATTTGTAAGTTGGAAATGTAAGTACTTGCTAACTAATTTGGGGGGAAATGATTAATAACCATTATCAATAGTAATTTATCTTCAGTTAAGGTAAATCAACATTAGGTCCTGAAATATGCCTGGTGTTTTTTCACATTAGTTACTATTTACCTACATGCAAAGTAGGTATGAAATATTACTTTGTACTAATTAAATTAGTTTAATTATTGAATTTTACCACCAATTAGCCTATGGCTGTGAAAACCTGGTAGTTTACACATCAGTACATATTATATAGATCAATATCCAATATACAAAGTTTATTTGGCAATGTACCAGTAATTATTCATAATTTTTAAATACCAGGTGCTTATAGTACTGTAAATAAAGTGCTGTGCATAGCTATCCAAAAGAGATATCTCCAGCACTGATTGTGTAACCATGTTTAAAATGTCCTGGTCCTTTTATTCTGAAGTTCCACCAGTTTTCACCTGCCTGATATGTATGATGATGATACTACTAATAAACAGGGTTGTGCTGTCTGACAAGAAGCACGACGCTATGCAAATGTCCGATATTTATGGTTTGTAAATACAGACTGACTAGCGTAAAATCCCTAATAGTATTAGTTCTAAAAAAACAACTTGGATGTATGGACGTGGATGAATGATGGACTGCTGAAATAAATAAATAAATAAATAAATAAAAATCTCTGATCTATACAGAAAATAGATATGTTTTTTTTTCTTTCTTTCTTTTTTTATCAGCAGGAGTTCAGATTTTCTAAGAATTTCCCTTCATTTGACTCCCCCCCCATTCAGCTGCCTCCGTGACGGACCCTTTTAAACATTTGTTGAATGACAGCGGTAGAAAAAGAAAGGGAGTAGAGACCAATGTGGTAAAGAGGCAGAGGAAGAGTGATGGAGATGAGGGAAGAAATGTAGGAAATGAGAAGAGGAAAAGGGAATGCAGGCTGAATGGGGAATGGAGAAAAGCAGCAGGGTTGTGGGAGTGGTGTGTGGGCCAGTGTAGAGATGGTAGGCATGTCTCAGCCATGGCAGAGTGATGGATGGGGGCCGAATCGCCGCTATTCCCTCTTCACTCTTGCTGAGGCCTGACAGCATGGTGCATCAGGCATTGTGTAAACATAGAGTCAGAGTCATTTAGGAGGTCAGGACAGAGGCTCTTGGGAGCTGCAACACATATAGAAACCAAAGATCAGATCTCTCTCTCTCTCTCTCTCTCTCTCTCTTTCATTCCAAAATCATTTAAAACCAGAATATGGTTACAATGCAATGGAAAATAATAATAATTAGATATAGCTTCCTGAGAAAGCTAGCCTGTCTGGAAATACTGTTGAAGTAAATGAATACTGTCCATTTACTTAAATATTAGGTTCAACAGTTCACACCATCCAATCTCACAACTCTTTTTATATATATATATATATATATATATATATATATATATATATATATATATAAAGACGTCATTTTAAGCGACCAATGAATAAGGGACTGGTTTTTGAGGTTCAGGGTTTGAAAGTAAAACCAAGCTACAAAAACATAACCGCACGTTGTCCAGATGAGCTTTTTCAATCAGAGTGTGTCGCAACCACAGGACTTTGTGCTGAAAATGTGTAGCATGTGAACGTGAAGCCCGAAATGACCGTCGAAGCTTGTTGTATTTCCATAAACATGTGGCTTTGCAGTTTAGTGTGAGCAACAGTCTCACAACACTGTCCTCAACAACTTCTGTTATCTGATTCTAATCCTGTTAACTAGAGGAATGTGATCGAATACCTTGTCAGACACGCAGTGTTAGTAGAGAAAATGTCGAGAAAATGTAGGAAATATAAGGACATCCAAATCTCTTTGGCTAAATGCCAAAAGAATATATATATATATATATTATATATATATATATATATATATATAAATCCCTTCAGAGCACAGTTATGTAACATCTTGTGCTTTCATTTAGCAATGATTTTTCCAGCTGCCCGACCCGTATATAGCAGCTACTGTATATGTTCCCGTTTCTGCTATTAGCAGTTAGCTGGGTTGAACAGACTTACTGCAAGAAGCCACATTATCCCATTATCCCATTATTTCTGTTCATGTAGTTTATGAGCACATGGTAGATCATTAATACAAAATGTCAATGAGTAATCTATAAAACATAAAACATGAGTGATTCCATGATTGAGGTGTCACTTAGCCCTGGTAACTTTATATATATATATAGTAAAAGAAACCTTGCAATTAACCATTCAAAATTGTGTTAAAAATAAAATATGATGTGATAGAATGTGAAAAGCTGGACACTTTTTATATTCAGTGGTTGGAACATGCTCTATGTAATAAAAGTAAAAAAAAAAAAAGTGCATTGATGTTTGCTGCTGTGGAAGCTGTAAAAGACATGAGATGTTACTGCAAGACGGAAGCACAGGTTCTAGATAACAAAACAGATTGAGCCAAAACATTAAACAAAGTTTCCCGGGATACTAAAGGGTCTAAAATACAGGGTGTCCCAAAAGTCTCCATACGTAGAGGACTGTGTTTACCAGCACCGCGTCGGCCGTGCCTTCGTCAGCGGATGTTCGTGGACGTCGGTCCGCAACACTTCCAGTCTTCTTGAATTTGTTAATAATTTTGGCAGCAGTGTCGTGTGTGATGTGCTCGCCGTGTTTCCCGTTAAAGTCCATCGCGACCTCGCGACCGCGTCCCGATCCAGCCGTGAGAATGATTTCGATACGTTCTTTTGTCAAAAAACGTTCTTGAAGGCTATCTGAAAAAAAAAAAAATATATATAAATAATATGAACTAAGTATGAACAATTTTGCTAAAAAGTGTTATTCCCCTCCCCCCTATATATGGAGACTTTGGACGCCCTATAGATTCTAAACTACCACTGAATCAGCCAGAATGTGTCTGCAGAACCTGCATGATTTGGGATGGTCATTTTGGAACGTGTTTTAGATGCTGTAGGTGAGATGTTTATCTCATAGTAGGCTAAATAGACAACCCAGACTCATGCAGGGGCGAAGGCATCTTCAAACTCTTCGTTATTCGTGAGATTCCCAGCTTTATCCGTTCAATTTTAAATCCATCCAGCTTTATTTTATTCACATTCCATTATAGTCTATATATACAGATGGGTGACAAATGAAAGAAATTAAAAAAAAAAAAACAAAAAATCCCAACATGGAAACTTTCGATGATGGTGGTGGAGAGTGTTATCTAACACAATGCTCTAAAGTCTCCCCTAGGTGTATAATTAGGTTGAGATCTGGGTTAAATGCTATAGTATGATTTACATATAACTATATGCGATCTAATTTTCAGCATCACAGGACATGATGGATCACTGGATCTGATGTGGATTTGGATGGAGTCACGCTAGAATAGACCACTCCAATCCGGACAGAATTCATACCTTCATCATATTTTGTACCGATTCGCATTTGTGACTCTTCCTACCTAAGAGGACCCGAAACACGACACGGAACAGGCTCTCCAGTTTTATCATTTCATTTCTCACCCATCTGTTCAGTCACACTATTTATTTCCAAGTACACTAAAAAGTTTGCAGAGAACATCTTATTTATACCCTTTCATTTAATAGGAGGGAAAATTTTTTTAAAAATACTATCGATGCAGGTTGACATTTTAGCTAAGAAAATTATACAGTGTAATTTAACCATACCAACAACCTGATTACTTTTAATACATACATTTTTTTTTATTATTATTATCATTATTATTAACACGGTAGGTTATTCATATCTTTCATCTTCATATCAAAATGGTATGTATATTTTGCCCTTAATTAAAAGACTCTTCATTTATTTTATTCATACTTGCTATGTTGTCTGAAATGTAATTAAATCCAGCACTCATTCTAATTATTCTGGCTACGAAGTGCTTCGCATCATTATCATTTCTTAGACAGTAGTCTCTCATCATTAGCATATTTTTATTAACCCCCAGTGAGTGAATAATTTATATGTCTCAGAAAATGAGTGTTGCCCTGCAGATTGGGGCTCACACTGGGGGTTTTTTTTCTTCCCCCCCTGCTTCGAGATGAGCCTCGGCGATGGCAGGAATAATTATCGGCACCTGGACCAGTGTTTCCCATCCACTCATTTGAAGGTGGTGGTAACATGAAGTGCCAAGCTGAAACCTAAGCTGACAGGAGACTCCCTGACATGCTGAGAACAACCCAGTCCCTCTTTTTTTTTTTTTTTTTTTTTGGAAAGTCTCTGAGGAGGCATAGGGCGGGGTGATGCACAGTGTGGTGTGCATGTCTCATTAGTATGGTTGGGAAGGTGGGCATGCTGGTACCTCCCATGTCGCCTCATCAGCCTCATGGCAAGCTGGAGGTTCTGAAAGAGGCAACAGAGGCCTGTGGGGAAGTGTAGTGTAGTCATTAACCACAACACAGCCTCATGTTACACTGAATAGAAGATGATATTGGATAGTGCACCCCATTATGGGAAGAGATATCGAGCAGTAAAGGTGGTGTAGAAGGTTATGTAAAGACCTACTTACTGTAGTTAGAGAGTCTTGTATAAGAGTTAAGATTTAAATGCGTGTGGACATTCAGCCTCATCCAGGTTCATAGAGTCCAGTGCTACGAACATGTGCGTGTGTGAGAGAGAGATATTTGTGGACAAGTTGTCTACAAATGAGTTGTTTAGCTGCAGATACAAAAGTGGCACTAATGAGGAAACTAAGCAGAAAAACACTAAACATCTTCAGCACATAACCAAGTTTCACAAATTTGCATTTATTTCAAATGAAGGATGCCCTGAGCGACGGTTGGTGCAGCCATCTGGATTTAATACCGATTAATTTTTTTTTTTTTTTTTTAAACATTATTATCGCAACATTATTGCTATAGCCCATCTTTTTTTTTTTTTTTTTTTTTATTTATGCAAAAATTCAGTTAGACAGAGAAGAAAACAACCGTACCTAATATTATTGCCAGCTTTAATCGATCAAGATTTATGTGCGAGTTAGAGCTGAAATCAGAAGGTGCGCTGCAATAATGAGCGTGTAGCTTCCTGGGGAATACATTCAATCTAGCAGCTCCTGAGGAAGCCCTGCCCTTCTCCATCTCCATCTCCAACCCACACCTTTATTAACATACATGCATGCATGACAGGACAAGGCCCTGCTCCAGGCAGGAGAAACACAATTTACTATACGTGGCTTCCATTTATTGGGGTGGAAAGATGGAGCCAGGGAAAGCCTCTATTGGTCTGACAGCTGGTTATTAAAATAATCACAGTGTATGGAATATGTTATGGTGTAAATATATCAGGCTTTCTCATCCAGTTTCTAAACTGGCAAAGTGAAAAAAGAGGCAAAAAAAAAAAATACTGAAAAATGTCAACAAGGAAGTTACAGTGAAGTTTGATTAAAAGCGCTCGAGCTAGCAAGTTAAATTAAAAGGTCATTACTTACAGTATCTTTTTGTTCACGCTTCCTAAATGACCAGTTTTGCAGAGGAACCGTAGCAACTAAGTAAGCGAGTCCTTTATTTCTACAGCAGCTTTCTAGAACAGACGTCACAAAGTGCTTAACGTCCTCGATATAAAAAGAAGACAAAACAAATAAAATGGACAAAAGCAAGTTTAAACAAGTGGGCTGCTTTTTAAAAAATGACCACAGAGGCCACAGATCTTAAAAAAAAATCCAAAGGGAGAGCGTTCCGCAATTTGGGAGCAACAACCTCAAAGGCGCAGTCAGCTTTAGTCTGTAGTCTAGAGCAGGGGTGTCCAATCTTATCCGGAAAGGGCCGGTGTGGGTGCAGGTTTTTATTCCAAGCAATCGGGAGCCACACCTGACTCCGCATGTTTAATCAGTCGATCTTGGCTTTCAATAGACTCCGGTGTGGCTTCTGCTTGGTTGGAATGAGAACCTGCACCCATACCACACCGGCCCTTTCCGGATAAGATTGGACACCCCTGGTCTAGAACAAGGAACGGCTAACAAGACCTGTTCCGAAGATCTCAGAATCCTGCTGGAGTTATAAGGTTGCAACAATTCTTTTATATAAGCAGGAGCCTGACCATGCAACGCTCTAAACACCAGCATTAGTGGTTAGCACGTTCACCTCACACCTCCAGGGTCGGGGGTTCGATTCCCACCTTGGTCCTGTGTGTACGGAGTTTGCATGTTCTCCCCGTGCTGCGAGGGTTTCCTCCGGGCACTCCGGTTTCCTCCCCCAGTCCAAAGACATGCATGGTAGGCCGATCGGCGTGTCCAAAGTGTCCGTAGTGTATGAATGGGTGTGTGAGTGTGTATGTGATTGTACCCTGCGATGGATTGGCACCCTGTCCAGGGTGTACCCCGCCTTGTGCCCCATGCTCCCTGGGATAGACTCCAGGTTCCCCCGTGACCCTGAAAAGGATAAAGCGGTATAATGGATGGATGTGATCTCTTTGATGACTTGGTTAAAAGTTTAAAACTAGTGTAAATATCAGAAATGACATCGTGGCTCATTCTAACTTGCAGCTGGTAACCTTGGAGGAGCCAGAGAGCCCAAAGTGTGTATATTATCTCAAATAGGATCAAAGAAATTAAGATTTACTATTGAAGGATATATTACCGATTTACCATAAAAGCTTGTTACATTTGTGCATTGTCAGCTTTTTGCTTCTCATGGTAGCCTGTGCAGCATACGCAGCTGCTGTTACATCATCCAGTTAATTATTATAGATGGGTATAATATTGATATAGATATAAATAATATCCAGCATGCAGAGGAAATTTGTGGGAAGTGGTTACATCCACAGCAGCTGAATCATCTCCTGCATCCACACTCACACAGTAATGCAGTAAGCCTGGAGAGCGGCTGGGGTGATGTAAGCAAAGGCAGCAGGCTGGCGCTGTGTCTCCTTGTGCAGGGCTAATAGGGCTAATGATGTAAGTGTGCATTATGATCCATACAGATGATAGGGGAATGAGTCATCAATAGAACAGACTCAGGCCTGGGTTTATGGCCTCAGATCCCATCAGGGCCTGTTTGACTGAATAAATCTCAGCAGATTTTAAGACATGCTTTTAGCCTCATCTGCAGCAGGGCTGGGCCTGGTGATGTCATCCGCAACCTGAGGCCAGGGCCCGTCCGCACACACATCACGCCCTTAGTTTGGAAAGTCTACAGGCTATATGTCGGGGCTGTGAATATTTATAGTTGTTGATATCTTCCCACTCTCATTCAGCTTATTGTCTGTGGAAATTATAATAATGCTCGGAAGAGTCACGGAGCTACCCCCCCCCGAACCCCCCCCCCCCCCCCCCCCACCCCCGACCTTGCACACTGCTGATTACATTATTCCTTTTGAATAATTATTTTATGGCAAGCTTGTCGCTTTGATGATATGATTTGTGGAGAAGGGGCATTTTTTTTTTTTGTTGATTTATAGTAATGAACTCATTTCTTAACCTAAAATACACTCACTGGCCACTTTAATAGGAAAACGTCATCAAACGATCAGCCAGTCATGTACAGTAGCAACAGTGCAGTTCATAAAATCATACAGATACAGCTCGAGAGCTTCAGTTAACGTCCTCATCAGAATGGGGGAATTTAGGTGTGATACTGAGGCTAAGATCTGTACACCAAGACACTGAATTCCTGTTCAAACCCATCCCAAGAACACGATTCGCTGAAATACAGCACAGCATTTTGGAGCGTAAAGATATTTAAGGCCGTCTATCTCGAGCACGTGGAGCAGTCATTATTAGAGTTCGAGACTTAAAGCTTCATTG
The DNA here is from genome assembly GCF_023375685.1 of Ictalurus furcatus. Taxonomy (NCBI): domain Eukaryota; kingdom Metazoa; phylum Chordata; class Actinopteri; order Siluriformes; family Ictaluridae; genus Ictalurus; species Ictalurus furcatus. The sequence continues at coordinate 2,165,288 of NC_071279.1, forward strand.
TCTTTAGCATGCATCGTCTTTGCTCTTCCGTCCTTGATCCTTATCATCAACATAATAAGGATGGCCTTCAGTTCTTCAGCTCTACCATAAAGCATTGCCTCACTGACTAATATATCTGTATAAAGTAAATAAATATTGGTTTTTATTATGGTTATAATTGTTATTTATGAGCATGGCAGGAGTGCATGTATATGAAGATGGAGGTGAAGGCATGGTGGTCACGCTGGTGTGATCACGCCATTATGAAAGGCTCAGTGACAGCTATTTATCAAGTGGATCGTGGCATTAGTGCAGAAATCGTCACCGTTGATGCTTTTCAGACTTCATTAGAAAAGAAATTGACTCACCAATTTTAAGACTTAGATCCGTTTCTATTTTTCTTTTTTTTTTCCTTCCTTTTTTAATCTATGCAGAGTTTCCTAATGGCCCATATGCACGGGAAAACTGTAATGAAACGCTGTGCGGTTTGTCCCAGCGTTACATTTCAGCTACGCGAAATTAAAATAGCAGCCTGAGATGAAATTTTGAAAACGCACACCCTACATTTCCATTCAAAATGAAGACGGGGTTAATAATTAGTCGGTGAGCACTTCTAGAGCCGTGATCAATGTTGGAACATGAGTATCGTCTCTCCACCGGTGATTCAGAGTGAGAAGTGCTTGCTTTTTGATCAGAGCAAATTCAGCTGCTGATGAGGCATAAGTTCCTGTGTTCGGGAATAATTTATTCTAATGGGAAGTCAGGGACCTGCCGCTATGCTGCAGTGCACTGGGTCAGCGCTTCTGCAAATGAGAGCTGAAGTCAGACACATTCATTCTGTTTGAGCTCTGAGTCATACACAGCAGCAGCTCAATCATAAGGACATAGTACTTCAATCTCTTCTGTGCCCTTGATAGTGTCCTTAAGTGCTGATCAGGAACCGGTGCCCTCGATCCAAATCATGCCTGTAATGTTGCTCAGTGTGAAATTGCAGATCGAGAGTGGATGTAATCTGTGAACTATGCCGGTAAGCCATGTGCATGAGTTCATTCGTATGAAATTCCACAAATCTTGGTAGGATTCTTAAGAATTTTGTAAAGCTGTATAGAGACCCAAGACAGACCTAGGAGCCGACGTTTTCGACTAAAACCGGAAAACTTTGCGTGTAGACGTACAAAAAGGAGAATTTGTGAAAACGATGACGTCGTGCGCTCGCGTATTATGCGTTCAGGCTATAGGCACGTGCGCGAGACGTTCAAAACGACAGGATTGTGTTTGTGCTGCTCAAGATTTTGAGTTTATTGACACGTTTCCAGCAAAGTGTAGATTTACTGCATCACTACGACGACCAGCGGAGACGCATCTGTTACACACGGCGAATTATCACCCCGCATCTACGCCGACGAGGGGTATTCAAAATCGTATAATTATCTTTGTAATTGTCTGTTTTTTGTTTTTTTTTGCATCCTTTTATCGCTAATAAACTATCGAAAGCAGACCGATTGCCAGGGTCTTACTATTTGATTCGTATTTACCGCTTTTGTTCCATTTTGGTACAATGGTGGTCAATTATTAGTACTTAAAGATGCACTATTTTACATTAGGGACGTCTCAGCATTTATTAAGCAAGAAAAATACGCCAGATCTATGCTTGACAAGTGGGAGTTTTCAGAATTCCTTATGACAGTGAACACTTTTCCACGTCGAGCCATCGAGAGTCTAAGAAACTGGAGACTTTTTTTTTGTACTCCACGTAGATCATATATCATTTAAATCACTTGAGAAATATAAACGTTACTGTGCTTTATATATCCAGAAAAAAAACACAGCCCCGCTGTTTACTTGTACTTGTTTATAGATCAGTATGGCGGACACATTGACGTGAATGCTTATGTGCTTGTTTACGAAGTGACAGCGCCAACTACTGGCCTGGCGTGCATAATACAGCGTTTTAGTCGTTTTCGCGGATCCGTGTGAACGGGGATCGTTTTGAAGATGTCGTCGTCTGTATGCGAAACTTTTCAAAAACGCAAAGGGATTTTTATGCAATTTTTAGTACACCGTCGTCATGTAAACGTACCCCTGGACAGACTAAACCCCAGTTATCCACCACAGATTTGGCTATGCGCCAAGGCGTGATATCCATATGAAGATTCCCTGATAATCAGGCTTGTCTATGACCTTCACAACTGCTTGTGGTTGATCAAATCAATGCTTACTGACAGAACTGTTCAGGCACCTGGGCATCTTCCTTAGCAGTGTCATAACTGATAAAAGCTCAACCCCATCTCAATTAAACAGCGGAAAAAGCACAGAATCCTGCGCCCTTCTGTTCCTCCTACCCATCAGAAATCTACCAAACTCCTACCCACCACCAATGAGCATTTTAACACTCCACCTACAGAAAAAAAAATATATATATATATATACACAGTTTATATTTAGACAGAGAGAGAAAGAGAGAGCAACAAGCTTATTAGGAAGGTTTGATCTGTACTGGGGGCGGAACTCGTTCTCTGGCGTAAGTGTCTGAGAGGATAGAAAAACTCTGCACAAACTATTGAACATTACGTACGAAATGTACTCTCATCCCCTCAAATATGCACTGCTCGGTTATGGAATCCGATTTAGCGAGAGGCTAATACCACCAAAGTGCACTTCTGAACACCACGGGACATGAAAACTCAAAGTTCAGTTCAGCTCGATTTGAACCATAGACATCATCAGAAAGAAACTCTACAGGAATGTAGACCGCCTAATGAGTAAGTAGGAGGTGACTATGTCAGGAGAAAGCTCCCGGAGATGACGTGAAGAATTACTCAGAGGAATCAGATTCAAAGGGAACCCATCTTCTTCTAGGTGACACTTTATAGTGGGATTAGAAATGATTAGTTTTTATCACTCTAGAGAGAGAGAGAGAGAGATTATGGTATGCTTATATTCTACAGTGTTAACATGGTTGTACACTGTCATCAGAAAATAATTTCTCCCAGTAGATTTAAGATTGTACAGGGAGATTAGTTAGCTCAAATGTATCTCATTAAATCCATCCATCCATCCATCCACATCCATCCACATCCATCCACATCCATCCACATCCACCCACCCATCCATCCATCCATCCTCCCACCCATCCATCCATCCATCCATCCACCCACCCATCCATCCATCCATCCACCCACCCATCCATCCATCCATCCACATCCACCCACCCATCCACCCATCCATCCACCCACCCATCCATCCATCCATCCACCCCCACCCATCCATCCATCCATCCACATCCACCCACCCATCCACCCATCCACCCATCCATCCATCCATCCACATCCACCCATCCATCCATCCATCCTCCCACCCATCCATCCATCCATCCATCCATCCACCCACCCATCCATCCATCCATCCACATCCACCCACCCATCCACCCATCCATCCATCCATCCACATCCACCCATCCATCCATCCACATCCACCCATCCATCCATCCATCCACATCCACCCATCCATCCATCCATCCACATCCACCCATCCATCCACATCCACCCACCCATCCATCCATCCATCCACATCCACCCATCCATCCACCCACCCATCCATCCACCCATCTACCCATCCATCCATCCATCCACATCCACCCACCCATCCATCCATCCATCCATCCACCAGTTGTAGGTATTGCATATTGTGAATCACTGAGCATGCTGTCACGCGTGATTTAAACTAAATAGACAAACATTTTTGCACACATATCCTCACACCTAGACTACAAAAATAAAATGTCTGCTATACACACAATATGAGATTTCACACAATTTTACTAATAGTCAAACCACTATGCAGTAATCAGCCTAATGAAATAATCACTGCCGTACGATGGTCAAATACTGTATCTTCTGATCGTGGAAATGATTTTTTTTTTTTTCCCCCAGCACATCGATGTCATCGATCTGCTGGTGTCACCATCAATTCCTGTCTTAACAAGCCCAGGCACTGTTATGGGTTATTTATGTGGCCCCTGGTGGAGAAGACCAATTGATTTATGTACACAGCAAAAGCCACGGACGCGTTCAGTGTGCGTCTCACAGGTAGGTGGTAGGACACGAGTTATGAAATTCCCCCTGAAATGAGCTTTGAATTTATTAATCTTATTCAGAGTCCTGGGCAACATCTCTCATGTAGAAACCATGGCAGGGTGTGATGGTAATCTATTTATGTTTTTCTTCTGGAAACCTGGCAGTTGGAAATGACCGTGACTGACCTGACGGGGATTGATTTAGTCGCAGAACTGCAAGTGCACACGAATGAGCCTGACTGGAGGAGAGGAGAGAGGACAGAAAGAAAAAGATGTAGAGATTCAGAAAGGCTAAAGAATTGATCTCAAAGACATCTTTCCCGACGGACAACCGGAAAGATAAGTGGACCGAATTAATGAAAAAAATAAATAAATAAAAGACAAAATGAAAAACTGTAACTGTGTCTGGGTTCGGTTTCTTAAAGTCTTTACAGCACGCGAGGTGTTCTAAGGTGTCAGAGCGATTATCACACGATAGAGCCCATTCCGTCAGATCTTCTTTACCCTACAGTGATTATGGGAAACAATACTCTTCTCTGCCAGTCTTCCTTACTCAGTTGCCACTCTTGCTGAAGAGTAACGCAGGATTTAAGTGTCTTGTCCGTCATACTTTTTTTTTTTTTTTAGGCATGCCAGGACGAACGGCCACGGTGACAAGCCTGATGAATCAGGGCATTGTGAAGAGGCAAAGTGATGACTGTGAAAAAGCTGTAATTTAATAGGCCAATTTCCAGGGCTTTGGCCATGTAGAGGTGTCAGGTTTTGGGAACTGAGACAGGCAGCTGAGGAAGTGTGCTCACTAAACCTTCTCCAATATGAGCAAGGAATTTTACCACCATGTTCCATGAGGACAAAGAGGGACCGTACACATGAATCTTACTCCATTGGGAGAAGGGTTTAAACCCATCCGTGTCACTTGAGATACAGGACAATTGCCCCAAGACTCAACTATCAACTAAAGAACTATTGGCACCCTTCACGAGTATTATTAAAACTTTCCACTTAAACATTTGGACAAACTACAGACCTTTTTACCTTTAAAATTATGTGTAGCAAAACTGACGGTGCTTCTAGGGCAGTGGTCGCCAACGCTGTTCCTGGAGATCTACCTTCCTGAGGACTTCAGCTCCAACCGTCATCGTGCCCACCTGACCATCTAATCCTCGCCTTCAGGACTTCTCGATCAACTAAAACAGGTGTGTTAGATTTTGTTCGGTTAGATCTCAAGGAAGAAGGGTTGGTGACCACTGTTCCAAGGAATGTGTCAAATAAATGCAACAAATCAAATCATATTGAGTAAAAAAAAAAACTTTTAAGAGCTTTTAACACAAAAGAGACATGCATAACCAGCTACTAGATATAAAAGCATATCGAGCTGAATCAAGCTGAAAAATTGCCTGGAACACTTGAATATTTGCGGGAATTAGATGTACGAGTAGGGCCGGTGTGAAAGTACCGGGATAATTTAGCTCAAAAAGTGCTTGCCTGTTTAAGGAGGTCAATACTTGGGCCCCTACACGTTCATATAGGCATGATCTGGACACAAGATCAAACATCCCACTTTCAGGCCTTCTGTTTCTTTTATATTTATTCCTGCCACATTCTGCACATATAATGAAGCTGGTTCCCAGCATGTAGAAAAGGACAGCAATTGGAAAAGGACTCTAATGCTGAACCACATTTGTGCTTTATTGTTTAATTACGTTTTCTTGAATTTTTAATTTAAAAAAAAACAACAACAACCGTTTCTTTAGAACATAATCAATTCATATTCAGCATACAGTGCTGTGACTCCCGATATCTTCTGTTTTTTGTGTATATCTCATACTAAATAGTTTTAGATCCTTCAAAAACCTTCTGTGAAAAACTAAACTAGTCAGGCCTGGTTGTGTCAAGTCCGGCTGAACCCCATTATGAATGCAGTTTCATAGATTCGGGGAATTAGTAACTATGGGGGCAAATATATTTTCACACAGGCCCAGTCGGTATTGGATAACTTCTGAAGCGTTCGCTTCGACAAATAGCATGCTCATTTAAAAACTGCATTTTGTGTTGACTCGGGTTGCCTTTGTTTTATCTGAGGTTTGGTTTGAATTACTGAAGCACGCTTGTATGAGATATACACACAAACGGAAGAAATCGCAGCAGTGAGAACTGACAAGGATTTCAGGACTGTTGCTAAATGTTGTGCCATATACACAGCCTAGTCTGTGAATTAGCTCTTAACTGATGCAGTGCGTTTTAGTGTAAACAAATAGACTTCAGCTCAGTATAGTGGCCTCCTGAGAGATGGACGAGTCAACCTCTGACCCTGACGTCATCAGAAATCAGTGAGGGCATGTTAGGATTTACTCTCACGCAAAGCGCTGGAGCATCATCGGGTAGGCGTGGCGTGGCCTGTTTTGAAAATCTGCATAGGTCAACGACATGGGCCATGTCTATTTTGGGAAGAAAAGCCATCTGTCCATGATCACAGGGGTTTTATATTAATTCTGCTATAACTTCAGATACCTGTCCATGATCACAGGGGTTTCGTGCCAAATACCCTTTTACATTTATACTGCTATACTGTAACTTCAGATACCTGTCTGTGATCACTGGGGTTTCGTGCCTAATACCCTTTCACATTACTTCTGCTATAACTTCTTATACCGGACCGTGATCACATGGGTGTCATGTTTGAAAAATACTATTGTCATGAAATGCGTGTTTCACTTAAATAAGCTCAAAGTCTTACTGACTTTACATCAATTCTATTATGTGTCCTATCATGCGAGAATTTTTAACCTCATTATTGTTTCCTTTGCTCTTGCCCCAAACTTATAAATTACCCATGGTTTCATACTCAACTTTAGCAACGTTGTATAAACAGTATAAATAATAATAATAATAATAATAATAATAAAAATTTTCGTCTTCGTCTTACATCGCTGATCCTGGGAATGCCCACGCAAAAAAAAGTATTCTGTGCATGTTCGGTGACCTGTCATTTTTTTTTGTAAGGGGGCGTCTTTGCCACACCCACAGAAACGCCCATTTTATGAAACCCATGGAATTTCGTGAATGCCTATGCATATGACGTTGACTTTTTTACCTGACACACGTGGGTTTGTTATGGTTTATGTCCTGTCTCCACCCCTGTGATATTACTGAATGTCTCCATCACGTGTTATAAGTTGGATAGTGTTGTCCTCAGCTGTTCTGAATGTTCACGTTTGGTATTTAAACCCCTCATTGTTCGGACGCGAAGTATTGAGTGTTCTCACCGTTCCGAGCCTTTGTCCTGCGTTCTCGGTTCTGGTTTTGATCTTGTTTCTAGTTCCTCGTGTTGTGCTTCGCCTTGCCTGCTTTATGCCTGTCTTTGTTTATACCTTTTGCCATTGCCCTTTGGATTACCTCTTCTTAATAAAGGACTCCTTAATTAAAGGACTTAATAAATGGACAAATCCAGCAGGACTTGATACCTTTGTGAAGGATTTCCACTACTCAAGGTCACCACTGTCCGTTGGAACTGCTAGCTGAATATAAATTTTCCGGCATTCCTGGGATTAAGGTGAGATCATCCATTTTCAAGCATACCTTAGGCTCTTTCCTGACACCGTTCATTCACTAAGGACACGACGTCCTTACGCAGGCAATAACCCACCACGGTGTGATCAGTCACAGTGATATCTCTACATACTTTAAATTTGTCATCCAATTATGTCCGGGACAGTAATTAACTTAGAGATAAACAACACTGTGTAATTAATTACAGTTGTCTCAGCTGCAACTAATTCAACAATTTAGATGGAGTGCATGCCTGTAATGGATCTAGCAGCAACCTGCTTCTGAACATGCTATGTCCATAGGAGAACTGTTATAAAGCTGTTCCCTCTAATTGCTCTTGTATCGTGTTGATTAGCTTGTAGCTGTGTTCTAAGTTTTCTTTTGCCCAACATTACTGGCTCAGTAAAGCTTGAGATCAAATCCAGCAGGACTGGAGACAGTCACACCACTTGGCCGTTGATGAAAAGCAGTGATGGCTGTTGTTCTTGTTCCTCAGTGTCTGTTCTGCTTCTTGGCCCCTGAAAAGGCAGACTTTCCAAACAAACACAATCAGCATGGACACATGTTCTAAAGCGAGCAACTCTGTCCCACTTAGACAGAAAAGGCATGTTTTGGTTTGAGAGTAATAGAATATGGATTTGGTTATACTATACTCTTGTGTATATGTGCAATGACAGTAAAGTTATATTAAAGTTATAATGGTATATACAAAGGTGAACTTAGTTGGCAGGGCAAACATGGACAAATTCATTCGTCAGCTAGCCCAGAGGGCAAGTGAACGCTGTGTTTTCCATGTCCAATGTTTCTGTTGCCCAGGAACCTAATTCGCTAGGCTGAAATGTGGTAGCTGATGTATAATCAGCTAGTTAGCTAGTTAAGTTCATTAATGCAAACAAACTGAGAAAAATAAATGAGTATATGATTATTCTAACAAAGTTTGTAATGTTTATAATGTCCATGTTTTAGGCATCAATAATAAAAAAAAAAATTCCTTCCCAAGTCCTGGTTAGCGTCTTTATTTTCCATCGATATGTTTAACCGGGAGACTGCTTATAGTGAGCTTAAACACAGACTTTTATTTTGAAAAACTCAATAAGGAGTAAGGGTTTTCTCTTTTTTTTTCTGGTTGTTAAACTGGTTATTACTTGTGAACGGGGCAATAAAAAAAAAAAAAAAAAACACTAGCCCAGACACAAAATCAGCTTGCTCCAGGCACCCAGGGTAGTGATGTTCGTGATGACTCAAAATCAGGACGTACAGGAAACCGGCGTACAAATTCACAAAGGTGTTTAATAATATCTCTATATTAACAAAAGAGCTTGACACGTGGGTTAACACACATGACATGACCTGATGGCGAGAAACAGGAACACGCAATGACGTGAACGTAAACCGGAAATACATTCACACAATTATTAACTAGAAACAACACACAGGTGACATAGATAACAGACAAACCAATGAAAACCAATTAACTAGGACAGGAGGAGAAAATGAAACCAAAACAATAACAAAAGCACACGGAGAACTAAGAACGAAAGACAAGAAAACAGCATTGATGAGGCTGGGAAGTGCAGCATGCACTGAGACGGGGGAGCTCATGACCATTTTTTCCACCCCTGGTTGGTGAGTAGTCCCTCTCAAAGTGTGTAGTGTTATATTGATGCTATTAAAATGGCAAAAATGAATCTAATGCTGTTTCTTTGGTCAGGTCTACTCCATCATTGAACTTCCAAGTATTGCATCCATACTATCTATCTATATATCTATATATTATAATCCATAGTTTTGCAATGCACTCTTAGAAAAAGGGTTCCTCTAGGGTTCTTTGGATGGTTCAGGGTTCTACTTGGAACCTTTTCTGACATGTAAATACTCTGGGGTCTACAAGGAACCTTTGGAATCTGTTCCGTTGTGATGTTGAATTAATGCCTATGCTTGCTAATGTTACATCATACTAAGGCGCCTTACATGCAAGGAGTAAAAGCAAACTTAGAATATGTCTGTGAGCATTTGTTAAATAGGGTCCCACCAAAGTTTTAGCTAAAACTTCAGCTCAAGTCACAATTAAATTACAGTATAATCACCACTGCGAGGGGACACACATCTC